>NW_027532403.1:2049072-2266572 GCF_008692635.1 Crocuta crocuta
TCATTCTAGCATTAATTTATATACTTTAAGATGCTATAATATCTTTTCTGGTTGCTTTCTGTCATGGGTGGAAACATTCAATTTTTAAAAATATCTTTTCATAGATCATATGTCTTCAAGCTCCTACTATTTTGCTGTTCACTCTTGGATTCTACTAACTTTAAAGTGTCATTTCCATGACATAATAGCTCCAGGTAAAAACAGTAGTTTAATATACAAAAAGAAAGACCAAAACAATGTCCTTTTGCTCACACCCTAATCATTCAACCCACAGAAAAGTTAGATGTAGATTAGCTAGGCAGTGAACAGTCAAATGTTTATGTAACTATTTGAAGCCATTGAAAAACTAATCAAAGTGACTCCAGAGAAGAAGAGCAATTCTAGTCCCCCCACACCCCCTCAGGCAAACTCCCATACACATAGTATTACTGGCCCATTTTTGCTTTAAAGAGAGAATAAGCAACTATTCTGAAAAATTCCTTTTGCTGTCATAGAAAACAAAGTGTACAACATAGATGTGCCAAATAATACAAAAATGTTAAACAGCATTAGCTAATGTGTAAAATTCAAAGTGTTCTCTCAAGCTACATAAACTGCATACAAATCTTATTCAAAGACAGATGGATTCCTGATGACATGACATAGTTTAAGTAATAAAATTAACATAAGATCCAAAGGGAGTTCTGTGTATGATTAATTATGAGAATACGATTAAATGATTCATGCTATAACAGTACCATCATTTGGAGCCTGAGAGTTCAAGAAAATCATAAAACTTTCATTTTAAAGAACACTGAGTTTGTTTTAGCAAATTTTACAAAGTTACTGGAGTGTCATTGATATTACTCTGGCCTAGCAGCATCAGGCTTCACTAGCACAAAGCATCTTTCTTAATAAGGCTGCAAAGAGTATGCATATGACTTTAAAAAACTGGTGACCCCAATTCATATATTCCTACCTAAAATAGCTCCCCTAAGACAAAATAATAGAAGTGAGCTTTTTCTTTTATGTATCCCCAACAAAAAGACAAAGAAAAGGCAATTTTGCTAAAACAGGTGATTGAATGTCTCAATAACAGATACAGCCAGGTCCTCTAAAAGCAGCATTCCCCAATAGCAACATCATCTCACAGTTTCATGATGGGAACACAATAGTCAAATATCAAATCAAACTCCAGAAAACACCAGCGTTTACTAAGTTGCTAACATCTGTGGTGGTAGTCTCAATGAGCAGGACAGAGTTTTATTATTGGTCTCTCTTTTGTTCTTTAAAATTTAATTTTCAAGTAATTTATAGGACTTTCTATCCTATTATAATAAAATATTTAATTACTAGATTAGTAGTCTATCTATACTTTAAAATGGGAAACATTTTAGAACTAGGTGTACTTACTAACAAAGAAGAAATTTTAAGTTATTTCATAAATTTGGGACTAAATTCAAGACATGACCAGAATCATATTTGAAGGGGGAATCAGTCATAAGAATTGGTATTATGTGATCTGAAAAGGATAAAATGACAAACTAGAAAAAAGATAAAAGTGTATTAAAACCTCACTTTTCACATATGAGATCTCACCATAAAGTGCGGGAGAGCACACACTTTTATATTTTCTTTCAAAGACTTCCATTAATAGTAAAAAAATACAGCCCAAAGGAAAAATAATGACAATATGTAATGAAAATGGATTGAGGATTTTAATATGTATTTCATTTTCTGTGTATATTTTATTGTCCACATAATTGTTTTAAACTTAGTCAAATGAACAATCTGCATGATCAGATATGCTCACTTGAAAGCCCATATAAATGCCAAAGCATCATATGCTTCCTGGGAGTTCTGGCAACATAAAATTTAAAGGTTTTGACACTCACAATAAATATATCTATATTCTAAAAATTCACTAGAGTTTTTTAGATGGAAGAGTTACACGGATATAATTTTCAGGTGTTTTAAACTATGTAAGCAATACGTGTCTTGTACTTCACAGTAAAATTATAACTCCCTCTTTAAGCAGAACTTGTCCTGACTCACTAAAGTTATTAACTTATTAGTCAATTTATCATTTTGCAAGTGCTTATTACATGCCTCACCCTGGTGTTCTGTAGACTCCTATTTGAGAAAATAACAAAATTTTGTGTATCATTCCTAACAAGAATACTTGTTATGCTAATAGGTAGAGCTAAGNAACTAATCGGTACATTGCCACACAGTAAGTGAACAGTCTGATAAGTGAACTAAATGAAAACGGAAAATCAAATTAGGAAGCATTAAAGCCATATAAGGAAAAAATTTAAAACAAAATTTTAGAACAGAAATATAGTAGAGAAGACTGGGAAATTGATATATATAGATCTTCCTCAACTAACAATGGGGTTACGTCCCAATAAATCCAACATAAATTGAAGATATCAGTAAGTTAAAAATGCAATTAATGCACCTAAGCTGCCAAAGAGCATCCTAGATTAGCCTAGCCTAACTTAAATGTACTTAGAACACTCACATTAGCCTACAGTTGGGCAAAATCATCTAATACAAAAAGCTTACTTTATAATAAAGTATTAAATATCACATGCAACTTTTGAATATTGTACTGTAAGTGAAAAATAGAATGGTTACGTGGGCACAGAATGGATGTACACAAATCAGTTGTTGACCCTACTGATCCTTTGGCTGACTTGGAGTTGCGGCTCACTGCCCCAGCTCAATATCACAGCAAGCCCTGAAGAATGATCCGAATTCAAAATTTGTAGTACAGTTTCTACTAAGTATCACTTTCCCACCATTGCAAAGTCAAAAAAATCTTAAGTCAAACCATTGTAAGTTGGGGGGCGGCAGTGTATGTGTGTGTTTGTGTGTGTACATATGTGCACACACACAAGCACAAGGCCAGGCCATTGCTCTAGGGAGCAAGAGATAAACTATCAGCTTGTGGAACTTCTTTCCAGATCAATATTTCCATAATTCCATTAAAAACAAATCAAGCTCCCCACCTCTTGACTCTTCCCCCACTTCCCCCACTAAGGAACAAAAGCAGCAACAACACCTTGAAAGGGCCCTGCTAACACTGACATCCACTATTGATTGCATCTAACAGTCTAGGTCTGAGGACAGCTTGAGGGTTTTAAATAGTCATAGGTCCATATTAGAACCCTGCTGAACACGAGCCCCAGGCACTTCGGCCCCAGAACAATGGGCAGCCATTGATACATGATGTCAACTGTTTGAAGGGTAAGAATGAAACCATTTTAAAACGGAAACAGACATAAAGGCAAATTCCCTCAAGCAATTTCAAACTATATCATAATCAATGGTGTTGAAAGCTGCCCTGAGATCAAGTGCTGAAGGATAAGACTGGGGGAGAAAACGAAATCTGCAATGTAAGGAAGTCATTTATAACCCTGACAAGGGTAGTCTCCCCACTCACAGTGCTTTGGGTGACTCATTTCACATTTAGAGTAGTTTGGTAGCTATATATCCAACTCTTTGGCCATCACCCACAGACGGTAATTCTGGGAGGGAGAAAGGATGGCCATAGTATATACATCATAAATGGTGGTGGGGGCGTTTTCTTGTCTTTTTTGGCTGATCCTGGAACATCACCATTACCTGAGCCTGTCCAGAGAGCTTCTTGACTTGTTTGTGTCTTAAGAAGCTCTGTGCGATGTTTGAGTTTCTCTGTTAAACCAACTTTCTGCAAAATTTCCTATACCCATCAGAACTCAAAGAAACCCTGGAATAATATTACTCATAACTCATTTCTTAGAATGATGTGGAGGTTTTTGTTTTGCTTCGTTTCTTTAAACAAGAATCAGGGATCTCAGTATTATTTAAAAGTAGCCTCTAATATAATGCTCTTTTATTTATTTTATTTTTTTTAATTTTTTTATGTTTTATTTATTTCTAGGAGAGAGAGAGAGAGTGAGCAGGGGAGGGTCAGAGAGAGAGGGAGTCACAGACTGAAACAGGCTCCAGGCTCCGAGCCGGCAGTCAGCACAGAGCCCGATGCGGGGCTCGAACCCACGAACCGCGAGATCATGACCCAAGTGAAAGTCCGACGCCCAACCGACTAAGCCACCCAGGCACCCCTATATTGCTCTTTTAGAGCATTATCATGGTGTAATTAAATCAGTCATGCTGGTTTGGGAAATTTTAGCATTACTTGATGTAATTTTTGAGGTTAGCTATTTATCATATATTGCCAGACACTCTTAAATCTGCATTTTTTAACCAAATAAAAGACATAAAGCATTTGTATCATCAGAACTGTCAAGCAGACTTTTCTCAAAAAATAAAAAACTAAGAAATAAAGCACATTTTTAACAAGAATCTATTGTAAAGCTGCTTCTCACAGCTTTCTAGCATGAGATTAAATACATACTTATTGAAACAAAATGGATCAAGATTTAAGTAGATTCTGGGTAGGGAAGACACCATTTGCCATAGCCCATTAAAACCTGCAAATAGGCAAATCACATGTGGGAGAGGTATATCTAAATGAAATGTTGAAATGCACAGGGGAAAAAACTAGAAGTCAAGAGTATAGTGTGGACTGTTGTGATGGAAGCAGCAACACTGTAGAGTGCCTGCAACTCCGCACCACATGTCAGTTCATGCTGAAACCCTGGGGGCATTCTTCCTACCTGCCCTCCTCACAAATCCTGAACACCTTCCTGGTGTGCTCAGCCACTACAGCCTGCTGGTTCCCTGGGATGGTTTTCAATGTGAGTGTTGGGGCAAGAGCAACCTACAGAGCCTTTGAAACCTGATTTTTGTTTCTGCTTACTACATGGCATACCAGATGCAAAAGAAACATGCATGTTTTCCCTGGCAAGCTTACAGAGCTTCACGGTCACAGGAATCTTAGACTTTCTGCTGATGCTCCTGGAAACAGATTAATGACCTAGGTTGCTGTGTGTTTATGTGTGTTTTCAGGAGTGAATGAAAGAGTGCGGCTACACAGATCATGCTGAAATATAGTTTCTTAATAATCCCGAGACTCAGATGGAACCAAAGCAAAGCCTCACATTTTTTTACGTGGATTTTCTTCTACCTAAGATTTTCATTTGTTCTTGGTGACCAGACAGATTCCCCTGCTACTCAATTGAATGCTCTCATTGTTCTATTGAAGAATATTTTCTCCATTATTCACCATTAAACCACTTAAACTGTATAGGATAGAGTTTAGTATAACTTGAAACTTCCTTTATATTATTTGGGCAATCTTTTGGATTGAGTCATAAATTCATTTGTTCAACACCAAACATGTTGGCACTTTCTGGGCTAGCACTGGGGATGGAAAGGTGAAAAATAACATGGTGTCCTCATCCATGGTAGGGTTCCAGTACATACATGGAGGCATGCAAACAATTGAGATGATAAAAGCCATAAAAAATATAAGTTCAGAGAGGTAAAAAGTGCACATAGTAAAGGAAGTTAATTCTGTCTTATTGGGGGAAGTAACTAGAAAAAGTCGATGTCTTCCCACTGCCAAAAAAAAAAAAGAAGAAGAAAAAATATTTTTATTTATTTAGGGTAGAGTTTTTTGCATTTTGGAGCTGACACACTAATTTTTATGTCACATGCTTCCAATCCTCCTGAAAAAGTCTTATTTTACATTTCCAGTAATTGAAGTGAGAGAAAGCTAGCAGTTTTGAGAGCTTAATCACATCTTCTGAAATAATCAAGACAAGGGCAGTGTGGAATAGCAGTTAATGATATGGAATTCAAACCCAGATCACAAACGGGGTAGAAAGGAGAAGTCAGTCAAATGACTTTATTCCCAGTCAGTATAGAGCTGTTTACCCTCAGTAGGTGAGTGCTTGCCTAACTTAAGGAAATGGGACTGTGCCAGCTTCTGTTTGCACATCATGACCTCAAAATTGTGTTATCATTGTCATCATCACCACCACACTCATATAGAGCACAAGCCACTCAACCAGGCACTGTTCTACTACAAAGATTACTTATTTGATCCTCCCCTGATTTTATGTAATAGAGACTATTGTTATCCCCATTTTACAAATAAGAAAACTAAGGAATAGGGAAGTTAAGTAACTTCTTAATTACTTAGTAAGTAATAGAGTTGGGAAATGAACCCAAGTAGTCTGGTTCCAGAGGCTTAGCTCTTAACCACTATACTAAACTAATTACAGACTTTTTAGATATGACAGATGTAAGTACAATAATGTAATATTTACCAGGGACAGTGCATCCTAATAGAAAAAACAAGTTAAGTTTATACACAAGAAGCAAGGATAAATCACCTCTGAGACTCCATAAGTCTGTGATATCCTTACACAAATATGTTCCACCACAAAAACTGACCAGTTCTTTCCCCAAAACTCCTCTATTTTTCTCACTTAAGTATGTCTTATTTTTAAGATTAAATCTTAAATATGTTATTCTTTAAAATTAACCTTAAAACCAGAGATGAGCAGCTATTGTCTTTTTTTATAAGTTGAGCAGCCATTTTCTTATGTAACTATTGAAAGATGTTAAACCCAGGGTTCCAATGAGTATCATATGGGATTTCTACATTTTATGTTCTTTAGCCATCTCAGACTCACCTGCTTCCTGTTTATTACTATTCTTTCATAATTGCATGACCATTAAATTTTATTTCTTAATTTTTATGAATATTTCTTTTTTTGAGAGAGAGAGAGAGAGAGTGCACAGGTGCACATGTAAGTAGGGGAGAGGCAGAAGAAGAGGGAGGGAAAGAATCTTAAGCAGGCTCCATGCTCAGCTCAGAGCCCAAACCAGGGCACAATCTCACTACCTGGACATCATGACCTGAGCTGAAATCAAGCATTGGATGCTTAACCCACCAAGCCACCCAGGCACCGTTTATGAATGTTTCTTAAATATATCCCTTCTTTCTCATCCTCAGTGAAAGTGTTCTTTTTTCAGCTTTCATTTTTCACTTCAATTACTGCAATCAACTCCCTTAAATTACTGAGCTCTAACTATAGGCCTTTCATTGTGCTAGAAGCATATTTTCACCTCATTTGATCCTCAAAACGCTCTGAGCAGAGTAGTGGTATTCACACTGAACAGGTAAGAATAACCTTCAAAGAGATTAAGTAATTTGCTCAAGGTCACGCTACTGATAAGTGGTACAGCTGGGAGAACTCAATACCAGTTCGGGTATGTTCTGTATTTTTCCCAAAATACCACCTTAATTGACTTTGCCTCTCCTCTGCCTCACCCATGTGAATTGATAAATACATGTGTGACGTATAATAGGAAAAATGTATAAGGTCCTTCCAATCTACTATACCATTAAGACTTAGCTTTCAATACTCTATCATCCACCAGAGTTTTTGCCTCATATCAAATAAATATGTTCTGGATCATCTATTCAGAAAAAAAATTATGAGTAAATGTCTTTAGATTTGAAAGATACAAAGAAAATTATTTCCATTTGTTTTCATTTCTTACTGTTATAATAGTCAGTAAGGATTAGGAATGAATCCAGACCTTAAATGTACCATGTTTTCGGGACTGATATTTTCAACAAAATAAGTTTTTCTCTAAAGAAAAGAATCTCTCATGAAATATTATTGGATGAAAAATACAATATGATGACAGAAGGAAATTTATTAAAACTATGGTATATAATACAAGCCTAACACAGCAATTTCTAAAACAAAACTTTCCAAAGGAAACAAGCAGTTTTTAAAATCTGATATTGTAATGAAAATTTAATAGGACTTCCAAACAAAGAAGCATTCATCTTTTTCAGGACCTTTTGAGAAACAAAAACCAAGTATTTGCCTAAGAAGCCCAGTCTCAGAGCTTTTGATATTGTTAACTCCAGAATAGTCAACTATTTGATTTACTGTTATAAATTAGTTTCTTTAATTATTGCTTCTAAAAGTAAAAAACAAAAAAAGATTGACAACCTAAAAAAAGCAGTCTAATTAATAACGTATAAAAACAACTTTTAAAGGGAAGTATAATAATTTGTATCACTCTGTACATTCCAGGCTGCTCCATTTCTTCTACTATGTATTCATTATGACTAAAATACAGCAACACCAATAGTTTTCATAGTAAAATAAAATACTTATATGCAGTACTTTTATGCAGAGTAAACAGGTTTTTGTAATAATCTTTCATAAAGATATAAGATAAGGGGACAAAAGAAGAATAACTTTCATCTCCCCAGGTTTTCATGATGTTTCCCTTTCCTCTTTTCTATCATCTATTATTTTAAACTAAGCAACTTAAAAACTATTTGAATGAAAGAAAAATGGCTACATGTACTTTCTTTTAAGAGAGAAGAACAGCACACCTACTCATCATAAGTGTTACAAACTTTCTAAAGCTTTTTCCTGATGTCCTACCCACAAGTAGAACAAATCTCCTTTGTTTTTCATCCTTTTGAAATCATGTATACTTGTCCTAGAGGTTACACCGGACTACTGCATTAATTTGTTTCATCTGTCCCCACTACAGGATTGAAAGTTTCTTGAGGACAAGGGACATATCTTATTTATTCACCTTTGAGACCTTGCTGCCTGATGCAGAGTTTGAATGTGACTTCATTAACTAATGTTTGCTGATAAATAAATAAATAATAAATAATAAATTATACCCATGCTTTTCCCTAATTAAGGCCACAGTATTAATACTATTCTTGCAAAGTTGAAATTTAAAAACCTAAAGTGTAATGAAGGAAACTGCTTATAAGTTACTTCTCAAAAAAAAAAATCAGCAATATAAAGAAGAAAAAAAAACACATTTTCCACTGCAAATTTGCAAGATCTGATCATTCCTGGTGACCCAGATGGCTGAAGCATGTTTATTTTCACATCACACAATCTCTATAACAAACACTACAGGGGAGCTGAAACCACTTTTTACATTAAACTGAATTCCTTGAGAATTTATTCTGTTATGTTGTTATACAAGCAATGCTTATACCAAGAACCACATTTATGTCTTATACCCAAGCCTGTATTCCATTACGTTCTATAGGCCCAGCATGATTCATTTATAATGCAATACCAATAGCTCACTTTGTAGAAATCAGCAGTTTTCACACCTGAGACCTACCTGGTTGGTTTTCAGATTGTTTCATTTCAGTTTGTTCTCTTTTGTTTTCTGGGACAAACTGTTTCATGTTCTTCTGTTTTCTCAAATAGTAATCACAATAACATTTTTTATTTTAATTTTTTTAAACATTTATTTATTTTTGAGAGCCAGAGGCAGAGTGTGAACAGGAGAGGGACAGAAAGAGAGGGAGACACAGAATTGGAAGCAGCCTCCAGGCTCCGAGATGTCAGCACAGAGCCCAATGCGGGGCTCGAACTCACAAGCAGTGAGATCGTGTCCTGAACCAAAGGTGGTTCTTTGGTTCACCCAAAGAGCCACCCAAGCGTCCCCATAGTAACATTTTCAAATGTGCCTTATTCTTTCTTGCGTGTTGATTTTTCATCCCTATAGTTTTAAAAGACCTCTCTCAGAATTCACCAATAACTTTCCAAACTCAATGACCTTTTTCTTTTTTCAGTCCCCATTCTTAGATTTCACAGTAGCATTTTTGTACTTCTCTTTTTGACTTCTGTAACACCAAGTTACCCTGGTTCTCATTCCACCCCTCTCTGGCCACTGTTTCTCCATCCTCCTTGATCTGTATCTGTTCTCCACACACTAGTAACTGTCCCATGGTCTCCTCTATTTACACTCTCATCTCTGCATTCTGGGCTCCATCACATCTACTTGACCTAGTCCTGGGCCCTATACAGATAAAAGCCTGTATTTCTAATTGTTTTATATGTTTACCTAGAAAACCTTCAAACTCCTCAAGTATATATTTTTGAAACAAAGCTTAATTCACCTCAGATATAGCCCTCAGCTCTCATTTCTGTCAGTAGTCATACTCTCCTCCTGGTGTCTTGGGTTCCAGTCTTGTAAACTTTAACAATTCTCTTTCTCCCTTGTCTATTCTGCAATATATTTTGCACCAATGCTTTCTTCTGGTTCCACTTACTTCGCTTCAATTTAGGTGTTCAATTCCATCCACCTGGACAATTATAAGATTCCAAGTCAACTTCTAGTTTCTTTCCCCTCTCCAATACAATAAATATATGGCTCTTAAGTTAATCTTCCTTGAGGACATCTCTGATTATGTATTTCCACTGTACAAAAAGCCATCAAGGGACAGAATGCAAAAAACTTAAGTCTAACATCCAGGAACCTCTGCAATATCTGCCACTTTTCCAACCTAATCTCCTTCTGTTTTCTTTGGGTTTTAGACATTCCAGCAGAACCAACTTACTGAGTCATTGTTGTGCATGCTCCAAGTGAATATGTTCATCTTTGCACAGCTAACATCAAGATCACTGCCTCGCACATAAAAATGCTCAATAAATATTTGTTAAGAGAATAAATGAAAGCATATAAGAGTCTTTTACCCTGAAAACATATCCAGTATATTTTATAAGGATGAGATAGAAGTTACTGTAAACTTTATTAAATGCAGAGAGTAGAGTAAGCCAAAGCAGTAATGGGAGTGGAAGCTACTAAGGAAGCCCAGGAGGTTCCTCTCCCTAAAATTATTATTAGCTTTGTTGGAAAGCACTAGACTTAAAGTAAAGGGCAAATGGTAACTTGCCAAAGAAGCTCCCAGTACTACACATTTTTTAGAAGAAATTCAGTTCCTGCTGTTCCTTATTTACTTAAAAGTGGGTGTGACCTATCAGAGTCATTTGTCAAGGGCTGAACAGTTGCAGCATAACAAATTTGAACCTTTCACTATGAATAATGCATAATTAACATACTAGCCAAAGGATGCTGAATGTTCAACTCAAAAACATTCTGGTACCAAAAGTAAAAAGGAATCTTATTTGGTAAATTAAAACATATGTTGCATGTTTGACTCTCAACATCCATAAAACTGAAGGAATAGATGCCAATTTGTCTAATAATGATGATAAAGTTGGAAGAATAGAAAGGAATCAGTTCTTAATGACTGTATTCCAGATAATCTTTCTCCTATCTTTGCTTTGAGATTTGTTTTGTGATGAGACCTTTATAAGAGGATTCGAACAATATAACATTAAAAATATTCAAAAAATAAACAGAAAATGTGTGTGGTCTGCTCTTTAATTGGCACTCTTGACTCTGTATTTAGAGCTCTTAAATGCTTCTAAATAAGAAATCAGTGTTATATACTGTTCCCTATGCTTGATGGTTGAAATTATTTCTTCACTATTAATAATTATTCATTATCTGCACCTGGCTATTCATATATAATTCTTGTTAACTCTTCCTGGAAGAGTCCCCTCTTACTCACAATGGCCTCATAAAGCTGCATTTTCAATGCAGCAGATTCCCTTTAGACACCTTTAATGGAGTTAGTTGAATGTCTCTTGAAGTACCCAAAGCATTATCAAAATACCGCAAATATGGAGAATGTAAACAAGCAGTATTTCAGCTAGGTGATGAGATCAGCATCAACAGTCATAAATCACACAGATAGTAAGTACCCTTGATATAAGGTGATGAAAATGGTACTTTATGGTCTTCTTCCCTGAAACCCATCATCCCAGACATTTTGTGAAAAACATCAGAAAAATCCCAACTGGTAGACATTCTACAAAGTACCTGATAAATAAGTAATCTTCAAAGCAAAGTTACCATAAACAAGAAAAGTCTGCAAAACATTCACAGATGAAAAAAAAAAAAGCCTAATGAGATATAATAACTAAATGTAACACGGTATCGTGGAAGGATTCTGGAACAGAAAACAGACATTACGTAAAAACTAAGGAAATGTGAGTAAAGTACAGACTCTGGTTAATATTCCCAAATCAATATTATTCATTAATTGTAACAAATGTACCCTGCTAATGGAAGATGTTAATAATAGGGGAAACTGTGAAATGACAGTCGAGTATAAGGAAACTGTCTATACTATATGCTCAATTGTTCTGTAAATTTGAAACTGTTAACTACGTTCACCGATAGGAGCTCTGACACAGGGTGCTTGCTGTATTATATGGTTCAGCATGGTGAGGGTGGGGAAGGAAGAACAAAAAAGTGTCTAAAAGTGAATAACAGGACACCAGCTGTCACCTAGCCCGTGTGGTATCCCTCCTATTCAGGACCTGAGTGTGAGGATAATGAAGGCTGAATATGGACCTGCCTATCAACCATTCAGTGGGTGAGGAACATGTTCCAAGAAGCTAGTAGAGACACAACATTCAAGTCATCCAAGAGCCATGGCTGAAACCCAGGTCTCAACAATACAAACTGTTCATATTCATGCTGTGGAATTATTTTTTTATTTTAGTAAAAACAAAAATTTTCTTTGCGGGAAACATCATGATTAAGTTCAACATCAATAACCATAAATCCTGTGGACTGCAAGTTTAGGTTTACATAAAGCTTTTGACTAGACAGAGCAAATAAGGGGTTCTGCCCCTTTAACATATATTTAACCACATTACATCTCCCCAACCCTCTCTTCCACTTGCCTTCTCTCCCCTGCTCCCTTCTGCCACAGAAATAGCACCAGGCATAGAAACAAAACTGCCTAACCTATACCTTGAATTCTAATGGCCTTCTCTGAAGTGATCCATGTACTACCTTTCCCTGAAAGACAGAAGTGGTTTCTACCTCATGTGCACACACCAGGAAATAGATTCATCTGTAACGTTCAAGATCCTTGTTTCACATTCTACGGTCCTCTGCTTTTTTTGACCCTTTCAGGTTTAAGATCATACACATTACTAACTAAGTTGGTTGCTAAACTTCCAGGAAGGCATGTTACTTTTATTCTGCCTTCTTTATTTTAATAAGCTCTGTTATTAAATATAGACATTCAAGTATATACATTAGGATTTATATTCCTCAAAAATTTATTGCTCTCTGCATAGTGTGTCTCACCCGTATTTTTTCTTGAATAAGAATTCCCATAACAGTTAAAATATTGGGTCATATAGCTGCAGTGGACTGAGATATACACTGTTCTCAGATTATTATTTAAGCTTCATTCTATAAACCATTCATAGCATTATAATTTTAAAAACAACACACAAATTGACAGGCATCCAAAAAGTTAGTGCAGGAGTTATTTAATACCCTGAAGCTTCTGAGTAATGAATAGACTCTAAGTTTTTTTTTCTTGTATTCATTGAAAATATATTTTTAGAAAAAACATTTAAAACTTAAAATCATATGTAAAAAATAAGCGACATACAGGGAAAAGCATATATTACATTGCTAATTTTAGTATGAGATAAATACTTTATGAGTTTTAATCTTAGCAATCTTGTCTGATACTTGGGAAGGTTGGTTAACACAGCTGAGGGGCTGTCTCGGTTGAGTTTAATTGCTGAAAAGTATCTTCTACACTGTTCCCCACCCGTGATCACCAAAACACTGTGAAGATATAATGAGAAGATGATCTATGAACTAGAGAAGATGCCTTTCAAAAGAAAATCATTTACCTTAGATACAAACTCATGAAAACATCTATTAAAAGGCAATTGGGTCAATAATGTATACAAGGAATTTAGCTGGTGTCACAGATATTTTATGTTATCAATTATTATCAAAGTTAGTGGTAGTACCTGTGACTTTGCTCTTGATTTTGTAACCTCATCATTCTCTAAGTTTCAAAAATAGGTAAGGTATGCATTATTAAAAATTTTTTTTTCTGATTTGCCTAGGTATAAATTTAAGTTGAAGGTCCCGGAGGAGAGTAAACAAACGCAAACCAGAAACATCTTTTCTTTTCTCAGCTTCATGAGCCTACAGCTCTAATATCATTGGATGACAGAAATAATTTTGTATTTCTTAAGAACTGGAATAATGATGGCTCCACAAGAAGGGTCAGGCATAGGGGCACAATTTAAGGTTCCAGTGCCAATGGTGGCCAACCTGATTTGAGGTTCAAGTCAGCAGTTCTGAGGTCTTCACCATATACAAGATGCAAGAATCAGCTCTAATTTTGAATGTCCACATGAAACCATAAATTCTTAAACTTTCTAGTAGTAAGAGGGCTAGGATTACTTTCAATCCATAAATCTAAGACAATTCTAAGCCTGACAAATAAAAAATTTCATCCTAAATATAATTCATAATGAAGAAATTGTTAAACAAAGCCAATTTTACTTTTCCAATTTTATTGATCCAAAAATACAGGCTGCAGATTGTATAAATGAGAAAACTTCGCATTGTCAGAGTCTATAGGGAGGTTCAAGATGAAAGGCATCAATGGTCAATAAGTTTGCCATTTCATGAAAACACTACTGCTTTTTGTATATTTTGTATTAGCTCATATTTATTGTTCATAATGTTTCAGGCTCTGTGCTGAGTTTCATACTCATTATCCACAGAGGCCATAAACTGTATGCCAATTCAGTGTCCCCTATCCATTAGATACAGAAATAATAAGGGCGCCTGGGTCGGTTAAGCATCCAACTTCGGCTCAGGTCATGATCTCACAGTTGGTGGGTTCGAGCCCTGCGTCGGGCTCTGTCCTGACAGCCAGCTCACAGCCTGGAGCCTGTTTCAGATTCTGTGTCTCCCTTTCTCTCTGACCCTACTCTGCTCTCTCTCTCTCTCTCTCTCTCAGAAATAAATAAAAACATAAAAAATTAGAAACAAATAATAAAGAGGGCACTGGGTGGCTCAGTAGGTTGAGCATCCAACTCTATATTTTGGTTTAGGTCTTGATCTCACTGTGATATAAAGCCCATACTCTTAGTGTAGACCCTGTTTAGAAATCTCTCTCTCTGTCTCTTTCTGCCATTGCCCCACTCATGCTGGCTCTCTCTCTCTCTCAAAATAAGTAAATTAATATTTGAAAAAAATGAATCTAATGGTAAGAAAGCATTAGGGCATATTTTAAGAATACTGCTCAATTTTTAAAATACCTCATTTTAACTTTGCTATATCCCACAAATTAGAATATACCAAGTATCTTATCTCCATGTGAAAGATTGGCAAATACTTCTCGATAGATTAATTCATCACTTTAGAATTTAGGGACAGATGCAGGACTAGAATGTACTTCTCTTTTATCTAAACTACATTAAAGATGTGAAAATTAAGTTTACTATAAAAATAATAGTGACTAGCAATAGAGTTTTTTTTTTAATAAAAAAGCCTTTTATGATTTTCTAGGAATAGAATTGAGGTGTCTGTTCTTTTATTGAATCCACTGGATATCTTTATTATCACAAAAATCCTGCTGTACTATTATGGGTGATTTATCTCTCTGCTTCCCTTAAAAATCTGTAAATTTCAAGAGAGCAGAGACCTTGTCTGATTCAACTCGGTCTCATGAAACTTAACAATCTTTATTAACGCAAAGTTTCAGAGAGAACTAAAACAGGAGTTGTGCCTGTACCTGACTGACACCTGAAGAAGAGGGCTAGATAAACACAGTGGGAAACCTGGAAGTGGATGTTCAAGGACATCTTTAAAAAAAGAACTGAATTAAAAGGGTCATTATATGTCCCAGAAAAAAAATGACACAGAAAAATCAAACCGGAGACATAACCTTAAAAAGTTATAAAGAATCATTTACTCATCCTGGCAGAAATATCAGGTCATTATTTAAGAGAAAAAAATATATCAGACTGACCTCACCCCCTCTCCATGGCAAAATTCAACAGTAAAAGATAACAGAGTTGTATCTACTTAAAAAATCCAGGAAAGGGGGGCACCTGGGTGGCTCAGTGGATTAATCAGCCAACTTGGGCTCAGGTCATCATCTCACGGTTTGTGAGTCCGAGCCCTGTGTCAGACTCTGTACTGACAGCTCAGGGTCTGGAGCCTGCTTCAGATTCTGTGTCTCCCTCTCTCTTTGCCTCTCCTCTGCTTGTTCTCTCTCTCTCCTTTCTCTCGCTCAAAAATAAACATTAATTTTTTTAATCCAGGAAAGAAAAGCTTTTCCAATGAAATAACTTTAATCCATTTTGGGCAAGTCGGTTTTATTTCTGATCTTCAATTTCTTCACAAGAATGCCTACCTCTCAGGACATAAGGAAGGAACATGATGACTCTTCTTTATAATACACATTAACTTCCCTAGCTTTCTACAAAGTGAAGAATTCAAAAGTGGTTGGAAATAATTTTTTTCTTTTCATATTTTTTAGAAATTTTTTTAAAGTTTACTTATTTATTTTGAGAGACAATGTGTGTGTGTGTGTGTGTATACACGCGCATGTGGGAGGGACAGAGAGAGAGACAGAGATAATTCCATGCAGGCTCTGTGCTGTCAGTGGGGAGCCCAACGCAGGGCTCAATCTCATGAACCATGAGATCATGACCTGAGCCAAAATCAAGAGTCAGACACTCAATTGACTGAGCCACCCAGGCACCCCAGAAGTAATTTCTTATACATAATTGTACTGATTTTATTTATTCTGTTCTTTTATCCAAAAAAAAAAAAATGCAAAGGTAAACTACTTCACCCCAGTTCTTATATGAATGATCATAAATCATGAGGTCAGATCTATTTGAGGCATTTAGGACAGTTAATCTACTATGTGACTTATTTAAATATATTTTAGTACTATATTGCTGAATAGGTAATGTTTTCTCAAAGATGCAGTGGAACTGACGTAAATAGGAAGCACTATATTCTGCATGAAGTTTGAGTTTACAAAAT
Organism: Crocuta crocuta; assembly: GCF_008692635.1. Lineage (NCBI taxonomy): Eukaryota > Metazoa > Chordata > Mammalia > Carnivora > Hyaenidae > Crocuta > Crocuta crocuta. The sequence goes on from NW_027532403.1 coordinate 2,065,708, forward strand.
TTATTGTATATATATAAAACATTTCTATTTCAGAATAAAGTGCATCTATAAATATAAAATGTTTTCACTTCAGAATAAAGTGAAGTTACTTCTGAAGCAAATTGGTTTTTCTCTAAATAGACTTTAAGTTCAAATTAGTACACTGGAAGTAGAAAAAGCATTGGGAGCTGATGATTTTACACAATTCCTTCTATAACCCATCTTTGATCATTTTCATCAGGAAAGTTTAATCTGAGTCTTCATCTACAATTTCCTTGTTAACAGGTTTTCTTTATTTTTCTTCTATACTCTATCTTCACATAATAATTTTTTCCCTTTGGTAAATGGCTTTGCATCTTAATTAAATGTAGAGGAAGATATCTGTCATCAGTCGTGTCATTGCATTTGTCCAAAATTCAAGAGGCTGCTAGGAAACTCTGAAATTGTTTTCAGAAATTAAATTGAAAGTACACAGTTCTAGAACATATAGCGACCAGGACTAAACAAATTGCTTGCAAGTGCTGAAATGTAGTTATGTTATGTCTGAAAGTCTTATTAAAGATAATATACTTAGAAGTAAGTGCTATTTTTTTAAAAACAAAACTTTCTGTCCTCCTTAGGTTTCATACACTTACTCTTGCTCAGAATGCCAAGTAGAATGTATCAGTTTTAAATTCCACTTAAAAGTTCATTTCTCCTGAATGAACATCACTGAGAACTATAGTGAATCACATGATAGGATGTAACTGTCTTTTGGACTCAGGATTGGTGACTGACATGTTTAAAGGATGAATGCACATCTCCAAAGTTAAATCAAGGTTGCTAATGTTTACAGCCTGGATCAAACAAAGAGACAAAAAAAATTTTTTTTAATGAAATGGTCTGAGAAAGGTCTACTCTTCAGCAAAGTCTGTATTTTTATGTACAAGAATAGAATCTAACTTTGCTGGTTTCCTTCTTTTTTTCCCCCCACTGTGAAGGGCAAAATACAAATTTGGCAACATCCTCAGAAGACTAAGAATCATGTAAATAGTTGAAGAGGAAACTGGAGAAGCATTATTTGAAACGTTTTAGGATAAAGTCAAGTTCTCAGCCTGGCATGTAAGGGCTTCTATAATCTGAACCACAGTCTTAATTTCTACTTTGTTGCTTTGATTCTCCTTCCTGTAACTCCTTAACTATAGTAGACTCTTCCCCACTCCTCTAAATTGCTTTCCCTTTTGCTGGTTTTCATCTGAAGACCCTCCCTCTTCCTTTTGTCCCTCCAGATCCCATCTCTCCATGCAGCTCAAACTAATCTCACCAAGGAAGTCTTAGCGTAAAGTACCCCTCTGCTCTCAAAACCAATGGCAATCGTCTGTACAATTTAACACTCAATTATCATGCATTTCTTTCTGAAATGCCCTATATTGTTGCTTTAAAAAGTTGTTTTATCCCAAATTGTCTTTGTGTGGTATGTGTGTCTGTCTTATACTTTTATGCAAATCCAAAACACTTAACACAGAGTTCACAATAAACTGTTAAAAAGCATATATCACTTCTTGAGAGCCCTTTGAGAATTCAGCCAAAACATTTCCCGGACAATTCTTCCCTTTCCTGCTTACTAGTAGTGGCTCACATGTCTGACTAATAACTCTTTGGGTGAAAAAAAGTCCCGTGCAATACTGTTGTCCTTAACACTAGACTCAGAGGGAATCCATTTTAATCTGAAATAGGCCAGGACATATCACCACTTATTTTGAAGAGTCTGGCTGCTCTGCATGAACACACAAGTGCAGAAGAAGTTTTCCAAGATTCATTGAGATGTGAGCCCACGCTGTATACCTCAGATTAGAACCAAGCCCAAAGCTGAAAGAGCTGCAGACTCTTAAAACATTTATGACATGTTGGTCAGAGGCAATGGATGACAGCCCAAGGAAACAGTAATGTGATACTGAGCTTTTCACCTTGAGGTGACTGGTTAAAACTCAGCTTGGGATCACGAAAAATTTATAGCCTTCTAATGCAATAAAGAAAGCTATTCGTGACCAAGGGAAAGTGACCATTGGACAAGTGACTAGCACTGGTCCACAATGAGATCTGACACAGAGGCACACAGCCTGAAAAGAAGTAAAAACACATACAGGCACACATGTGGGCACACACAACCTACCCCCTCAAACACCCGCCAGCCACAGTGGAATAAATATTGTTTTCAGGCAAGAAGAGACTTTCTTTGGGGCAGCCCTCAAGGTTCAATCTTTCACCTTCTTACTCTTTTAGAAACTACTTTGAATTTTAAGGTACTTACAGTAAATGATGGATAAAACAAAACTGCTAAAATGTGTTCTTCTTAGTCAATCAAAAACAAAAGTGTGAATTTGATAACCGTACAGGTAAACAACAAGGTGTATAAGACCACTTTGTGCCTCCTTATATGTAGAGCATTTTTACTAAGTGTCAAGATTTCTTGCAGGTAGCTAAGTTGTGATGAAAAAAAGCACATCACTTGGCACAAACAGATCTAGTCTGAATCGGAGCTCCAAACTCCTCATCTAGAGGATGGGAATCCATGTTCATAGAAGATTCAGAGGATATTGAAAGTTAGATAAACTACTGTTAGTGGAAAAATAAAATTAACTTTGACAACCACTTTATAATTCATATAAAACTACAGTTACTTTTTTATCCTCACTGGAAAGTTACATTGAACATCGGTCAAATTTCCTACTCTGGACTGAACAAAACAAGAAATCTTAGCCTTAGGAGCCCCTACAGGCACATGGAGATCTTGGACAATAAAAGGAAACTTTCAGACATGACTTTAATAATGCTTTGAAAAAAGACAAACTAAAAGTAAAAATGAGATTCCCCTGCCCCTCATTAGTCTAATATGGAATTCTCAACCCTTTTGTGAATTAAAACTAAAACTTCTTTGACATCTCAACTATATTAATCTTTCCTCTAAACACACACACACACACACACACACACACACACACACACACAGCTAAAAGGTAGGTTTAAACATAAAATGCTGTGGTCTAAAGACTTACAAAGATTTCCAGAACTAATGACAATTCTGTAAAATAATAATTAAGGCAAAACATATTGGGACCAAACAATTTAAAAGAATGTTTTTGCACTATTCTTGATGTAACCTAGATGATAATATTTTGGTTACTTCAAAATTATCATTAAAATACTTTACTATTTTCTAAACCCATATTTCAAAAAAAATGTTTTTAAATGTTTATTTTTGAGAGAGAGAGAAAAAGAGTGCAGAAGGAACAGAGAGACAGAGACAGAGCATCCGAAGCAGGTTCTGTGCTGACAGCAGACAGCCCAATGAAGGGCTCAGACTCACAAACTGCGAGATCAAGACCTGACCTGAAGTCAGACACTTAACCGACTGAGCCACCCAGAGGCCCTGGGCTTTATTTTTTATATTATGTCTCAAATCAGATTAATAATTATGCCTGAAAGTGCTTTTACAAAATATTTGTTGAATAAATGAAACAATAAATGAATGAAATAATGAATGAGTGAATAATGACTAAAGTTTGTCTTCCAGGGTTTTGTAAACCTTTCTACATGTGTAAAATATCCTTTCAGTGGGCGCCAGTGATCTCTTCCTTTCTCCATTGATAGTTGCATAAAAGTACAAAGGAAATCTGTCCAAACCACAGGCACATGTTGGATAAGAGATAATATTTAGGGCTGACTAGTCAAACAAGTCCTCATTCAGATCCTGCCAGAAGAACTGAGGTTTCACAAGGCAAACTCTTGAATTTAATTTCCCTCATTTCCATTACATTTGCTTGGCCCAAACACTGAACTCCATCAGAGAAGAGCCACTAAATACATCACCATAATCTTCTTGAACATTCAAGTTCACTTTATACCATTATTTTTTTTTTTTACTTTTCTTCCTTTCTTTTTTTAAAGTTTTAAAAATGATTACTCAAACATAATGCGTGGCTTTATATTCACTAACTTAGGAATTGTCTATTCCTTTACTTGTCATACAACTTTCTTCTGACTTTGCTTGATTCATATTCATACCTAGCACTTGACATAAGCTTCTTATGTTTGGTAGCTGACTATCAACTCAATCAAATCATTTACATCACACAGCATCAGGATACTACGTTTTGGCAGCATACTTCATGCCACATGTCTGAAAACTTTAGGATTTCAGACATTCATCAGTGGAAATGTGGATTGTTGATGATTAGTTTGCAAATCCTCCCCCTAAAAGTCAAAATAAACCTTTCTTTAAGTCATCTGATAAGTTACAAAGACAGCATTTGAAAACTGGGTTTTCAAAAACTATAGAAAGTAAAGCAGAGCCTTCTAACGAGTTAGACAATAACAAATCAGCCAAAACATATACTAATCGTGCATTTGAATCACTGGCCCATATTTCTATCCTAATCTTTTCAAGTATTTAAAGAATACCATTTACTTTATTTTACTCATATAATCAACCATTTGTTGTTAATGTGGCAAAACATTATCCTAAATAAAACTGTTTTCAGCTTGAATATTGTTGCAATATATTAGAAATTTCAAGCATCGGTGGCAAAATGAGTTAAATATTCAAAGGGATGGATTAAAACTTCTGATACTCCTCAATTCTAACTTTTTAAGATGACAATAAATAGACATATTATTATTTTATTGATGCTAACTCATAAATGATTCTCATATGCACTGAGAATCCATTCCATTTTACATCTGTCAGAACACCAAAGACACACTTTCTAAGGAATTAGCCTCCATAAGAACAAAGTAGATGATACATGTATTTCTCTTCTAAAAATATAATGGTAGTTTTTTTAACCTAGCAACAGTGAAAATTTGGTGCTTAGACATGCTTTGGGAACAAAGGAAACTCACTCCATTATTCTTTTTTGGAAAACGGTATAACAATGCAAAACCAAAACATCAGGAAATGGATAGACACTACGGGTTCTCCCTGACTTATCTTCCTTGTGCACGCTGCTGGAGTGCAGCACATGTGCAGCCAATATGTCTGGGCTCAAGGGCTTCATACCAAGAGATCATACAGAGACACTGCAGCTCATGTTTCTCTTGGGAAAGCATGGAGGATCCTGAACCAAACCCTCTCAGACCCTGAAAATCAGCTGCCCTTCCAAAAACCCTTTGAAAACATTATTCTGGGTAAGACAACAATAAAAATGAATTATGAGTGGGGTTGGAAACCAGAGCATTTGTAAAACAAGGCCTAGCTGGACTTCAGAAGGTCACCTTCTAACTTCTTACAAGCTCTTATCTAGACAATGAGAGAGGAGATCTCATTAGGGGTGCCACGTTAGCCCTGGCACCCCTAATGGACATGACCACACACAGAGAATTAATGATGTAAAGGAGCAATACAAACTATTTACCAAAAGTAGAAATTTGGTCTTTGCATACCCAAAGATTTAGATTTGTACGGAAGTTGAAGATATATTCATTAATTGAATAGAGGGCATAGGATATAGAAATACAGTGGAATTAGAATAAAGCTATGGAAAACAGTGAGCTGGTGACATGAGAGTTAAATGGACATTGACATCATCACTCAACATGCAATGCATGCTTTCTTCATGCACATTAGAGTAGTGTGTCAGCTGTAAAGAAACTCTGACCTACCATCATCATTTTCTCGGCAGAGAGTAAAACTTTTTCTTCTAAAACTCACTACTAAGAGACTTGCTTTATTATTTTTTTAAATTTTTTTATTATTATAAAAAGTCTATTATTATTATAGACTTAAAATTCTGGGGCACCTCAGTGGTTTGGTCAATTAAGAATCCAATTCTTGATTTCAACTCAGGACATGATCTGAAGGTCATGAGATAGAGCTCCACATCAGGCTCCATGCTGAGCCTGGAGCCTGCTTGGGATTCTCTCCTTCCACTTCCCTCTACCTCTCCCCAACTTGTGCACACATAGTGTCTCAAAAAAAAATTAGAATTCCACTTACCAGCTCCTTAACCTAATAGAAACTTTTTACAAGTTCAGTTTCTCCTACTTATAAATAAACAAGCCTGTCAGAGCTGCAGAGTTCCTAACAAACAGCTATTTCTCCTATCTGATTATGGGAGTAGTTGCTGACAGATGAACCATGTGAATCCAAATCATATTTTCTTAGGTAAACAACAAATTTCACTTTTTATGATGTAAATAACAATTGTTTGAAATGATGAAGGGATAACATTCACTCGGGACAGATGGTATATCAGTTTTGTGAAGGCCTGTACTTCAGTAAACTGTATTTCTATCACTATATATGAATGTGCCTACATGAAGACCTTTTTATTGCTCTAGACAGAACTTTTGTGACCTTGCATCATCATCAGATACTTCCTGAAAACTTCATTGATTTATAGTGTGCTACTTTTCCTTCAGCAGGCATAGGAGTGCTAAATGGCTTAAGCTGATGCCTTGTTTCTAAAACCTGAGCTATCTTTCAGATAAGCCTGTGTGAGCCAGAAGAAGGCTCTGGGTAACTTGATGCAGCAGGCGATGGTTACCCAGAAGTGCTCTGAAACACAGGGACTGGGGCTGAGAATCCACACCCCTGGACGAGTGTGTGTTTCTGTTCATACCAATACTTGCTGTAAGTGAAGAGCTCCGTAATCCATGCAAATGTAAGGCTTTGGATAAGATGATAAAGCAATCTGTCATATTTAGGTGAGTAAATATTTTTCCATATGGTAGATGTAATTTAAGTGTGATTCAAATATCTTTGATATTATGAATAATTTTCACTCTCTGAGTAATCATTAAAGCGTCTCAGAAAATGCCAAAATAAAACTTTGATTTTTGATCATTAAAGTTTTCATCAGCCTTCTTTACATTTATATTAGTTTGCTTCACTAATTTAAATAACTCTACTGTCTAGGTCAGATAATTTCATTGGATAATAAGAAACATAATTCATCAATAGATAAAAAACAAAAATGACCCCTTCTTCCCAGTCTACTTCAAGCACAGGACATTTATATAAACACTGTTACTTGCAAAATTTGAGAGATTACAAAACCAAATGAAATAATTTAGAGGCTATATTAGGTAGTGATTAAAAGTATAGATCTTGAAATTAGACTGTCTTGATTCATCTGACTCCAGCACTTCAGTTTTGTGATATTGGATAGGTTATTCACTCAATAAGTGAAAGCTTAGTTTCCTTATCTAAAATGGGTATGAAAACAAACTATTTCAAAGGAGGTAATTCATGGTAAGTATTCAAGGCAAAGAGGGCTCACAGCAAATGCACAGTGAACATTAACTCTATTATTATCTTACACTATTTCCTAGGGATCTAAATATCTTTAACAAGATGTTTTTCTTTAAGAGATTTTATGTACAGTAGGGAAAATATAATAAAGTCAACTGTCACCCTAAATCTTTTGTAGAATTTTATGGTGAGATGGAAGAATGTTGGCTTTTTTTGGACAAGGTAAATTTAACAAATAAGGAACTAGAAATCCACATTAACATAAAGGTTACATCAAACTTATTTGGAAAAGCCAGATCATAAACAGAAAAATAAACAGATTTTCAACTGAAGTATTTGAATTTCCAGACAAGAAGGAGGTATACAGTTATACTGTATAACTTAATGTTATATAAGAGATAATGTAATAAAAATACAGTTATATTTAATTTCTATGAAAGTGATGCTTTAGCTCTATTACAAATGAATTACTTATATGTAATACCACAAAGAAATGGTGAGGAAAAAATTCAAGAAATTATGACAGCATGAAAGAAATGTTGCAAAATTAACAAAAGGATCGTTTGAGGCAGGGAAATGCAGCTTATGTAATCACATCTATGAGGGTAAAGAATGTTTACAGCAAAAGTAAGCTTAATTAGATTTAAGTTTACATGCAGTCACCTTTATCTTCAAATATTGTCTTAAAGTTTCCTCAGTCAACTTTAAAGTCATTACTCTTATCAACAAAATCTTATAATTCAATTGTAAATTCTTGCTTTTCCAGTCCTACCACAGAGTTTTTTAACATCCACCACTGTACAGACCCATACTTTGTCTTTTTCTCATGTGTATTTCCTTATCAAATATAATTCATCAGAACATGTTGGCTATATGCTTAGTCAACCTTCAGTCTTGAACCTCCAACCTCACCCATAAGATCTGCCCACCTCAGTTTCTAAGTGCTTTCAGATCATTTCTGACACATTTCCCATCTCCCAATACAAGAACTTTTATTTTAAAAAACTGGAAAATTGCCACAAATACCTTTCAGGGCATAAGGGAAATAAAATAATGAGACATGAAACCCCATGCCCTAATTGCTCTTCATGTCTAGTGTGCCCCTATGTCATTAGGAAACAGTTCTGGTGTCAGTTAGGACTTCTGTCTAAATCAGTAGAAGAAGGACAAATTTCAAGGGCCAAAGTTTCTGAAAGGCACCTCTTCAACAGAAACAACTATCTTACTCAGCATCATATATATCATAGTAAGGACAGTAGCAGATATAGAGTGAGTATTTAATAAATACTTATGACATCAACAATTGAACATCAGACATAAAACAGGACAGGAAGTCTTTTAAAAGTAAGTTCCCCCAAAGATTAAAAAAATCAAAAAGAAAAAGAATGTTCATTTTAAAATACATGAAAGTTATATCCTCTACATGTCTAAAAACACTGTAAATAAATCTGAAAAGTCAACAACTAGGAGAAAAAATATAATTAATATATAAAAGTTCTAATGAAAACATAAATGGGTGGCTCAGTCCATTAAGCATCCAACTTCGGCTCAGGTCATGATCTCACAGTTTGTGGGTTCGAGACCCGCATTGGGCTCTATGCTGACAGCTACCTCAAAGCCTGGAGCCTGTCTTCTGATTCTGTGTCTCCCTCTCTCTCTGACCCTCCCCTGTTCACTCTGTCTCTCTCTGTGTCTCAAAAATAAATAAAAATATAAAAAATAAAATAAAATAAGTAAAATAAAATAATATAAAATGAAAATCAGAAAACCAATCACATATTTTAAAAAATGATTAGAGGGGTACCTGGATAGTTCAGTCAGTGGAGCACCTCACTCTCGATTGTGGTTCAGGTCATGAGATCAAGCCCAGCATCAGGCTCCAGGCTGGACATGGAAACTGCTTGAAATTCTATCTCTCCCTCTGCTCCCTACACATGCTCTCTCTCAAAAGAATTTTTTAATTAAATAATATATAAAATTAAAAAAATTAAAAACTATTTGAACTATGAATATTTGGGTAACTATCCATTGATAAAATTTAAAAAACAAAGAGATACGATTTTTTCTTATCAAATTGAGAGATTAAAAATGATAACATAAATCCACAGGAAGTTGGGCACTTTCATACATTATTAGTGGGGTTAAAAATTGCTGCAATTTTTCTGCACTTGTGCATATTCTTTAAGATATTATTTTTCGTAATTTAACCCAAGGAAATAATTTGGATATACTCAAAAATTTGCCTAAAGTTGTCACAATAAAACATGCAGTCATAAAAAAGGAAAAACTACTAAACATTCAACAATGAAGCATCATTCCATAAAGTATTCAAAGAATAATACCTCTCATTAAAAATTACAAAATAGGATGTGAATTAATGATATAAAAATGATTTCAAAATATTGCTAAATGAAATCAAAACCAGTTACAAAAACTACAAAAACTACATACAATATAAGCCCATTTTGTAAAAAGAAAAAGACCAGAAATATGGGCTCACAAGTTAATAGTAGCACTCTTTGGGCAATCAAAAGAGGGAGAATTGTTATTTTCTATTTGTTAATCTTATTCACATTATCTAAAATTTTGACCATAAAAAGAAAAAATATAAGCATACATATTTCCCCTATAGTATTTCTAAACCTAAAGATCAAAAATACTTGTAAAAATCTCTTCAACACTTAAAAAAATTTTTTTTGTTTATTTATTTGTTTTGAGAGAGAGACAGCGTGAGTGGGGGAGGGGCAACAAGAGAGTGAGAGGGAGAATCGCAAGCAGGCTCCACACTGCCAGGGCAGAGCCCCATGTGGGGCTCAGTCCTACAAACTGAGAGATCATGACCTGAGCCAAAACCCAGAGTCGGATGCTCAACCAACTGAGCCACCCAGGCACCCCATCTCTTTAACACTTTTAACACCAAGTTTATCTTCTCCAGAGAAAAATATTAACTTCTAATAATTACTATTAATCATGAATTCCTACACAATAACCCTAGAGAGACTTGTTTTATAGGGCACAGAGTCTGGGATGTGATACTGGACAAGGATGTTGTATGCTACACTGCTATCCCAGAGACAGTGAAATATTCCCCCAGATTTAACTGCCTCCTGATCAGACTTCAGAACTGAAGGTTAGAAGACCATATAGTGACAGCTGTGAAAAGGTTACCTTACTTACACTGAGGTTTTCTCTGACAATTTAATAAAAAATTTATTAACAGCTATTTCTGGTATCAGTATTCTAGAGTCACCATTAAAAGGAAACTTTAAAGAGAAATAGGTGACAATTCACAATTTCCCTTTTAAAGTGTGGTAAGAGTATATTGTTTACATAACAGAATTGCTCTGAACAATTTGAAAATACTTCAAAGTAGAATTCAAACAGAGTCAGGAAGAACCACAGGTATTCAACTTATTTTGTCAAACTCTATGTGATTTAGCCATGATAGCAACTGGAAGGGTAGAATTTGAGGAAGAATAGACAGGTAAAGCCAAATCCTCAATGATTACAGGTAAGAGAGGACTAGACTGGTGAATAAAAGTTCCACTCAGTAGCAGCAAAGCCTGCCAAGTAATTTACAGTAAATAGTTCTTGATGGCTCAAGCCTCAGCCTATCTGACCATTTAGGAGAAAAAATTGAAAAGAAATTTTTATGAAAGAGCCATATGATTTGGGAAAGATAGCTTTTAAAATAGAGTTTTCAAAATACATAGAAATAGAAAAAGTGTACAAAAGAAAAAAACGTATTTTTCAACATAACCACATAATAAAACCCTCCTGCTTTCCCATAATATCCATCAATTCCCTTTCCCCAGAAACAAGTCTAGGTGTCTCCTGAACTCGTCTACGCTCTCCTCCAACTGCCTTCCTCAGTAATTTATTCCATATGTTTATTATCTTGTTCATGACATACTCTACCCAGCTAAAAGTGCAGACAAAGACTACTCTTCAGGCTGACATCTGGCTGTCTCTTTCACAAAGCTAAGACTCTTCCAATGCTTCTCTTAGGTTTCCCCTTCACCCACCCTGAACTAATTGTGCTACTTCTGAAATGCTCTTTCTCATCTCCTATGAAAACCCACAACCAAGAGTTCAGTGAACTTCATTCTATAAATAAATAACCTACTATACATTATCCAGACTATTATTTTTATAAAAAGCTTAAAGAGTAACATGAAATGCACTGCACTTACACTTTTTGTGATATTTTGTTCCTCTTAGGAATTAAATTCTTTAGAAGGAACTTTGTATTATACAGAGCTGCAGAATAATTATCGTGTTTGCCCTATAGAAATCAGTCATGTTCAACTATTCTAATTCTATTCACTTCAAATTAGTTCAAACATGTATGAAACTTCAACTATAAATGCATGCACATGTGTATTTATGTGTAAAATATTATATATAAAACTATAAATGTATAAATAATCTATTACACAGGTAGATAAATTTAATTGCTGTGTGATTTTTTCTTCTTAACATTTGTATAATTTATAAGTGTGTTATCTCATTTTCATGTATCTTTCTTTTGTTGATTTCTGATTAAATTCATTATGGTCAAAAATATATTCTGTATAGTTACATCCTCTTAAGTTTACTGAACCTTATTTAATGGCTCAGAATATAGTCTAGTTGGTGAATGTGCACTTAGTACAATAAAACAATACAAAACAAAACAGTACACGCACACACAAAACTGTTTCTCTGGAAATAGAAGTATTTCCTTACTGATTTTCTGCCTACTTATTCCATCAATTTCTGATAATGAAGTGTGGAAATCTGTAACTAAATTTGTAAAATTTTTCTATTTTCTTTTTGCAGTCTACCAATTTTAACTTCATATATTCAGAAGTTCTGTTACTAGTTGCATATAAATGTAAGATTGTTGTGTCCTTTTGATGAATTGACCCTATTACCATTATGAAATATCGCTCTGTATCCCTGGGAATCTCTTTGTTTGAAAATATAATTTGTTTGATAGTAATATGGCCACTCCAGCTTTATTTATAGTGAATTTCTGAGCACGCACATATGGTTGAGACTTGCTGTTTATCCATTATGATAATATCTGCCTTTCAACTGAAGTGTTCAGACTATTTACTTTATTGTAATTATCATGTTTGGGCTTAACCTACCATTTTGTTATGTATTTAAGTAGATACAAGTCATGTAAATAATGAAGTCATCTCATTGGTTTGATAATGGCACTACCATTCAAAAAACAAAAGACTTCTTAACACAAAGAACTTTAATTAAGGGTCATAAAAACACAGTGATGTTCTGAAATACTCATTCTGGTATTCAGAGGGTTGCTACAGAGGTCTAACTCCATTAACCTCAATTAAGTTCATACATCACCATGCAAAACAAATAAGAGACTGTGATTAAAAATATTTGTTTTCAGGGGTGCCTGGGTGGTTTAGCCGGTTAAGTGTCCAACTTTGGTTTAGGTCATGACCTTGTGGTTCATGAGTTCGAGCCCCACATTTGGCTCTGTGCTGACACTGTGGAGCCTGGAGCCTGCTCTGAGTTCTGTGTCTCCCTCTCTCTCTGTCTTTCCTCAACTCATGCTCTGTCTCTGTATCTCTCTCTCTCTGTATCTCTCTCTCTCTCTCTCTCTCTCTCTCCCCCCTCTCAAAAATGAATAAACATTAAAAAAAAGAATTGTTTTCATAAAAACCTCCTTCTTTTTCTTAGCAGTCAATTATATTTTTTGAATGATGGTTTCACAAATCAAATATCCATACTACAACATAAACTCTCTAGACAAATTCAAAGGACTTTGCAATCTGTTGTTCTATTAGCACTATTAACTTTTATTTTCTGCCTCACTTTATGTTGTGCACAGTGTCTGTGCTAATCAACTGTTCCATCGTTAAAACAACAACTACCCACCTACCTTTTAGGATCACACCTGAAGTCATACCAGGCTGCCTATAAAGCACTAATATTCCACTTGCATATATAAATCATATCTACTCTCCCTATGTCAGCAAAAATTTCAAAGTAATTGTTCTTAAAAAAAAAAAAACCCAAATACCCAGAACTGTGGCATTGAAATACCATTTCAAACAAAAAGGAACCAGGACTCCATGGAATAATGTCTGAACCTAGGTCTGGGATAGGAAATGAGCAAGATGAACCTGAAACATTTTGTCATATATATATAAAACTAGGAAGCTATCAAGACAATCAGAGTTTAAAAGGCTCAGGAGCCAACCTAAATAAAAGATGGGGCAATTTAAGTACTAATAAGAATAATGATTACAAAGTATTGAAACTAAATCCATGAATTCTCAATGATAGTAAAACAAACACACATTTGATCACTTGGCAGATGCTAGGAAACCAATTCATTGTTTTGAACACAGATACATAAAGGGAAAGAAGTATGTACCAATCCTTCCTTTTCTATAGAAATTCTGGTCCCATGTGACTTTAACAGATGGTGATGGGGAGTTCCTCTTTACAGAAATATTCCAACTAATAAATGAAAAAGAAATACTAAAGTTAGAGAATCATTTTTTCCTGCAACCACTAATGAATTAACAGTTCCAGTGAATCTTCATCCAAGCCAGATAATGAAAGAGAGAGAGCAAAAATCAGACATTATCTATCTCTTAACAGAAGCCCAAAATTCCCATCATGACATAGTCTTGCCGAAACATGAACTTTATTCTGATCAAGTCTCTAACTCTAACTACCAATTTGAAGAAAATACAGGGAACAGAGGGACACATTAAAAGACACCTTTGGGAATGCAGTAACAAAATCCAGACTGTGGGAAACTCCAGGACAATTATCTTATTTCTTCATGAACAGCAACAAAGAAAAAAAGAAATAGAGAGGCAGCCTACAGATGAGAGAAAACTTAAGGGACACATCAACCAATTGTAAGAAGTTTGGGTCCTGATTCAAACAAAAGAATTGCTGAAAATTTACAACACATTCAGGGAAATGAAAATACTGTTCAGATATTTGATAATATTAAGACGTTATTGCCATTTATGAGGTGTGATAATGTATTGTGTTATGAAACAAAAGATTCCTAAAGAAACATACTGAAATATCTGTATATAAAATGATATTTTACCTTGATTTTTTTTTTATTTTTTTTTCAAAATAATCCTGGCAGTGGGAGAAAGTGGGTATGGATAGATGCCCATATATTGGTCATTGTTTAGGCTAGCTGAGGATTAATTAATTTCATTAGGCTATTCTCAATACTTTTACATTTGTTTGTAATAGTTTATGATTAAAAAAATCTTTAAAAATCTTTAAAAGTGAGAAAATTCTGCACTCTCATTTATTCAAATGAATGATAAAACAATTGAAAAAAGTCATGAAATAATTTTATTTGTGATAACTTCTTAATAGGTAACAGAAGGAAAAATGGAGTGCTATGAAATGTCTCTACTCTTTGGAAATGTGCCATTTTCCCTGTTTTAAAAGTGTAAAATGACCCTAGGAAGAGCTCTGGTACTTGTCCTTAAGGCAGGTTCTCCCAAGGAAGCAGAAGGTAAAGATATTAAATAAAACTCCAAATCCTCTTCAGCAAACTTTAATGTACCAAGAAACAACTTTTTCTTTTAAATATGCTTCAGTTTCCTTCATAAAACCTATCAATCTTATTTCCACTTATTGAATATTGTTAATTCTAGAAGCTACAAAATTTTCTGTCAAAACTGCTTTATATTATATTATAAATATAGTTTTATATTATAAATATATACTATACATGTTTATATTATTTATAATAATCCTAATTACTAACTTTACTCAAGAACCTGTTTTTACTAAGAATGTCAGACATGACCTTCTATTACATTTGATGAATAACTACTCTACTTTCTACATTTTTAGTATGAGTTGACACCTCTCATACAATCAAGATGAGAACATAAAAGAGGGAACATTCTTAATCTCCATATAAAAAACAAATTTTTAACACAGAAATGTGATAATGTTTTTTCATTTTCTCACCAATCCCATCCCATAATTTCTCATTACAAATTATTGTTATAGAGACATAGAACATATTTTTAAATTTTTAATAAGATGGAATGGTGAAATCTCTATTTCAATTCTCTTTCATTCCTCAACTTTCCTACAAACTACACCTACTGAAAATCAATAAACCAACATTTACATTTACTTCAAGAGTGCAAAGAGTGTTTTCTTTATCTTTTTTTTTACAAATAGTTTATTGTCAAATTAGTTTCCACATAACACTCAGTGCTCATCCCCAAAGTGCCCTCCTCCATGAGTGTTTTCTTTATCTTAAAATTTGTGCAAAGTGTCCGTGGATGGCTCAGTTGGTTCAGCAGACAACTTCAGCTCAGGTCATGATCTCGGTTAGTGAGTTTGAGCCCCGCATGGTATATCTGTGCTGACAGCTAGGAGCCTGGAGCCTGCTTTGTTCTGTGTCTCCCTCTCTCTCTGCCCCTCCATAACTCAATGCTCTGTCTCTCTCATGAAAATAAACATTAAAAATCTTTTTAATTAAAAAATTTTGTCCAAAAAATGATCTAAGAAATTTGAAATTATACATTTTTTACTTGCCATAAAGATTGATATATCTTGGGGCACCTGGGTGGCTCAGTCGGTTAGGTGTCTGACTTCAGCTCAGGTCATGATCTCAGGTTCTTGGGTTTGAGCCCCGCGTCGGGCTCTGTGCTGACAGCTAGCTAAAAGCCTGGAGCCTGCTTTGGATTCTGTCTCTGTCTCTCTATCTGACCCTCCCCTGCTCACGTTATCTCTCTCTCTCTCTCAGAAATAAATTTAAAAACATTAAATTTTTTAAAAAAGGTTGATATATCTTTTAATCCAAACTATCTTACAATATTATGCATGATACATGAATATCTTGAAGAACTAAGTATTAAGCTATCTCAGAAACTATAGACAAATACTATATGATTTCACTCTTACGTGGAATTTAAGAAACAAAGTAGAAGAACAGAAAGAAAGGGGAAAAAAGAGAGGGAGGCAAATCATATAAGAGACTCTTAATTATAGAGAACAAAATGATGGTTGCTGGAGGGGTGGGTGGGAGATGGCCTAAATGGGTGATGGGCATTAAGGAGGGCACTTGTTGGGATGAGCACTGGGTGTTATATGTAAGTGATGAATCACTAAATTCTACTCCTGAAACCAATAGTACACAATATGTTAACTAACTAGAATTTAAATAAAAATTTGAAAAAATAAGCCATAGAAAATCAAATAAGGAATGCTATGTAGGAAAGGCATGACTAAAAGCATGTGTCCCTCCCTATGTCTTACTATCAGTAGACAGAATATATATTAAAGTATATAAGAGCAGGAATTAAAAGTTCTCACCAAAATGGGGCAAAATTTCAGCCAAACAATCTCTTTTGGACTATATTCATGTATAAATCTCAATATCCATTTGAAATTTAAATTTAAAAATGCTCCAACAAAAGTGTTTTTTAAAGGTAGTTTAGGATAAACCCTAATGATATATTCAATATCCACCATAAATCCCAAAAAGATGACTAGATATTTTAAAGTTTATACCTCAACATAACAATTCAGAAGTGAGTAACATGTATTATAATTCCTTTGAACTAATAAAAATTTTTTTCATCTATTTCTACTGAGAAAAGAAAACTAACCATTTGCCATTTACTAAGATAACAGAATTTTTTCACCATTGAGAAGTGAAACTTGGAAATGTAGGGCTAAAAACCAGAGGAAAATGGAAGAGACAGAGACAAGGGTTAGGTATCCCTCCTCATTCATCAGGAAATTTCACCTAAAATAAAAGGAGAAAGAAGAGAAAGATACCAGCTCCTACTCAGAGAATAATGGTGACACCTCTATGTCATACTAATTAAGAAACAAAAGAGGCCCTCGATATGACTACCAATGATTTATTAAAACAAAACATATTTGAAAATAAATCCAAGCTCTTTGTTTCTTCTTTGTGCCTCTTGAATACACACAGCTTACTATGAGGAGAGAAAGGGATCAATATAGGAAAACATTTTTTTAATATCCATTTAACTTTTAATACCATGTGATCAACGCTTCCCATTTTTTTAATAAAAAATCTGAATAATATCAGAATAAACTTACTACATATTTTAAAAACCTATTTATGCACATGACCAATTGTCATAAACTGTATCTTAAGTGAGAATATAGATAACTATTGATGGCATATGGTAGGAAGCCTCTTTTTAAAATTTTATACATTAAGTTTAAAAATGCCAATGTTTATCTGTGGACAGAGAAATCAAATATTGTTTTTAGATTATATTTATTTCTATGTACAGTCTAATCCACAAAAAGCATTCATTTGCATAAATTATAGGCATATTTAAGTATATACATATAGTATTAAAAAGTCTAAATAATTATTTCTGAGAAGACATGCTTTCAATAATACTAGAAGAGACAGACAGAAGTACATGTTATAGATTCAAAGGGCAAATCATTGCTGAAAAGAATTTTCTCTTACAGCTTTGTGTGACTACCATTCTTCAGGGTGGAAGAAGGTAATAGCATTGATCATCAAAAGTGTTGAAGATCAACAATATATCCATGTCTTCTGTATTGCTTGCCTTTCCAACCACAGCACATTGCTTCCTTTAAAGTACGAATTAGAGGAAACCCCTTATTCCACCATTCAGTGATTAGCTTGTGCTTTTGACGATGCTCAGGACTCCTACTACAAACGGCAGAGGCACTGCAAGCCTTGTCACAGGAGCACTCGAGATTCAAGGGAACACTCACTGCATTTTTCACCTTCTCTGTTCTTGCTGATTGATAGTTATTTGCTACTTACTTTCTGTTGACCGAAAACTATTAACACCCTTCAAGTTGGAACTTTGTGTTACATTATAAATAACCCTTCTCCTTCCCTCTATCCTTCATTAAGATGCATTTTTAAATGTGGAGTCGGTTTTTTGTTCTTTAATGTTTATTTATTTTTTAGAGAGAGAGAGAGAGAGAGCAGGGGAGGGGCAAAGAGAGAGGGAGGCAGAGAACCCCAAGTAGGCTCCCTGCTGTCAGCCTGACTCGGGACTTGAACTCATAAACTGTGAGATCATGACCTGAGATGAGATCAAGAGTCAGATACTCAACTGACTAAGCCACCCAGGCACCCCTTCATTAAGATGATTTTTAAAAATAGTAATATAGTACTTATTATTGTTTCATTTTATATTTACTAGTGTCCATGCTTCCTAACAGTCTGAATCATGGGCTGGAAGAAAGCAGATACTCCCAAAAAGGTACCATATAGGTGTTTTTTGCTCTGTCACCTCAGGATGAATTTTAGCTGGTACTTCTCCAGGAAGCCTTACTTACTCTTTGTAGTGCTTATGTTTTTGCAGTCTCCTTGAAACTTCCTTACTCCTGGTTTCCATAACTGTATTCTGTTATTTATACATTACACTTGTTCTCACTGTCCCTGGAGTATTAATGTTTCTCAAAGTTTGTATCCTTTACATTCTTCTCTATTAACATTTTTGTGAGTGTGGCAATTTACCTACCGCTATAGCTCATGCCTCCCTAAACATTCATTCCTCCCAAATCTTTAACTTTAGCTTTAACTCACATATCATTCCTGATCTCCAGCTAATTATTAGCAACTTCACATGGGCAAATTTTCCAAATGCCTCGAGTATACGGTGTACAAAACTGAATTTTTCAGAGTATTCCTTCACTCCTCCCTTTCCTTGCCCCAGAGTCACACTTCCCTAATTTATCCTGATAAACGACAAATCCTCTGACTGTAGTCAAGAGTAATGGTACCGACCATTTTCTACCAAGAGCTTTACCTCTGTGTCACCTCACACATCTACACATCTAATAAGTTTCCCAAACCTATAATGTTTGTATAACATGTATTTCCCATTCCCCTTTCACAACTACTACCCAATCTCAGTTTAGCCCTCTATCTACTCTTGCCTGCACTACTGCAAGAGCATCCTGCCTGGTCTCCACGACTCCAATCCCATCTCCCTGAAATCTTCCTCCAAACCGAGAACAGAGTGATCTTTCTAAAATTCAAAGCAGGTAATATTTATCCCTCAAGGATTCCTCATCTATAGGATCAGTTCAGAACTCCCCATGCTACACTAGGCCTTTCAAAATCTTTTCCTGGCCACTGTTCCATATGTTTCTCTAACTTCTCTTTGTGCATCTTCATGTGGAATCTTCACTGAGCCATAAATTGTGTTTCTTCAATGTACTATGCTATGCTTTTGTAACTACTGTTAATTTTGCATGAAATGCTTCTCCTCCACTTCTCTGCCTCCAGCAAGAATTAACAGCTTTATAGGTCTGAGTCAGAATCTAGTTGAGGAAAATGAATCCTTGGACTGACTCTATGCCACTGTCACTCTTCAGTTGCCCTTAGCTTGTTCTGAATTTGAAGTGCTAATGTATCTTCCTGGTTTCTCTTTTATATTTAGTCATCTATCTACTTGACTTTGCCTTACAAATTCTATCTGTTTCTTCTTTGCTTTACAAATTCTTCAGCCCACAACCCACTACTTTGCCTGCTACATCACAGCTCGTTCATGTTTACCTGGACCAGTAACCAGTAAAGCACCCTCCCTGTCTTGCCTTTGGAATCCTTCATCTGGATTTCTCTCATGATGCTATGGTGGATACAGCCCAGTAGTTCCAGTCCACATTGGCCCCAGCCAGTTGGGCAGTGGCCTGATCACTTGACAAAATCCTCCTCATCCTGTGGGTCTTGGCTGGAATGCCACACTCCTCATGAAGTATTACTGACCTTCTCAGTGTCAGTTCCAAGCAGGATCCACACTGTGAGCATAGAGACCAATGAGGAGGCTCAAACTCACAAACTGTGAGATCATGACCTGAGCCAAACCTAGAGTCAGATGTTCAAATAACTGAGTCATCCAGGTGCCCCTCAACATTTTTTTAATTTGAGTATAGTTGGCACACAACGTTCCATTAGTTTCAAGTGTACAACTTAGTGATTTGAGAAGTTTATACATTATACTATGTTCACCACAAGTGTAGCTACCACCTATTACATCTTTATTACAGTTATTTAATTATCTGATTTTCTCTCCCATTGGCTATAGGTTTTTAAAGGAAAAATATAGTATTTATTTTATATCAACAACACCAAATAATGTCAGGAATATCACAGATGCTTAACACTTAATCACATAATAATTGAAAAAATCATATGCAATATCATTCTTCTCCAGTGACTATTCTCTTAAGACTAAAGAAATTCACATGCCAATACATTCAAAGAATGTGATATTTAATCTAAGACTAAGATTATGGTTTCCTCTTAGACCTTTTTCCTTTATCCCCCTTTTTTTTTAAACTAGAATTCTTTTTTTAAGCTTTGTTAAGCTTAATTATTTATGAGTGGGGCGGGGGAGGTGAGAGAGAGGAAGAGAGAGAATCCCAAGCAGGCTCTGTGCTGTCCATACAGAGTCTAACACAGGGCTCAATTTCACAAACCATGAGGTCATGACCTGAGCTAAGATCAAGAGTTGGCCACTCAACTGACTAAGCCACCCAAGTGCCCTTTTATCTTCTTATTTTTATTTGCACTAAATATTTATTGAGTGAATTTTAAAAAAGTAAATGAATGACTGAATTGATTTAATAATGCAAATTAAATTATTTTACTGTATTTTCATTTTTTTAAGAATAAACATGAGCAATAAACTGTGTTCTGAAAGACTTTCGGAATACTCAAATAAGATCTGAAACTCCTCGAATCCTCTCATCCCATTCTGTGGTGATTTTCTCCTTCTCATGAGAAGTCAATGGGATTAAAAACAGTAACTACAGTCTATTTTTCTTAAGGCACACCTAAAGCATGTATATCTTTTCTAAACTAGAGCTTATCTGTTCATAATAAATATCGTGAATTATGGAATGAATTTT
Source organism: Crocuta crocuta (assembly GCF_008692635.1). Lineage (NCBI taxonomy): Eukaryota > Metazoa > Chordata > Mammalia > Carnivora > Hyaenidae > Crocuta > Crocuta crocuta. The sequence goes on from NW_027532403.1 coordinate 2,086,835, forward strand.
CTCCAACCTAAATTCTGTTTTGTTTGAAAGCTACACGTGCTTTTTAGAATATATGGTTTATAACAGATTAGAGATAGCTGCATTAGAACATAACATCAAGGGGTGCCTTGGTGGCTCAGTCGGTTAAGTGTCTGACTTAGCTCAAGTCATGATCTCACAGCTAATGAGTTGGAGCCCCGTGTCCTGCTCTGTGCTGAAAGCTCAGAGCCTGGAGCCTGCTTTGGATTCCTGTCTCCCTCTCTCTCTGCCCCTCCCCCACTTGCACTCTGTCTCTTCTTACCTCTCAAAAATGAATAAACATTAAAAAAAAATTTAATAATATAACATCAAACTTATCATAGCAAGGTGGCTAAGAGCACAGGCTAAGAATAGACAGACTGCTTGTGTTTGAATTTCAGGTCACAACTTGTTAACTTACATAGCAGACATTGCTGGCCACCCCTCCAACATCCATATGCTCCCCACCACCCTCAGTTTTCCTTGTTATCAAAGTTCCATTTTGTTCACTTTCTTCTGAGAGTCTGTTTATAGGAGAGGTTGAGCACCTCTCCTCTTCCAGGGAGTGAATCTTTATCAGATTAAGCCAGTTTCGTGGTGGTTTTCTCCTTTCCTGGAGACTGGTTTAAGCCTGAATATATGGTGTGATTCCGGCCCATGAGACACCAGCAGAGAACTATCTGTGGAGTTTCTGTCATAGGATTCCCTTTTATTAAGAAGAGAGCTCAAAAAAGGACTTCTCCCTTTTTTTTCCTGTCTGGTGACAAAGTTTTCTGTCCATGATGCCTGAAAACATTACAACCATCTTAGAGGGTAGCTGGTCTGGGAGGACAAGACTATTTGCTAATGACAGAAAAATAGAAAGATGAAAGGAAAATGGGTCTTCAGCAATGTCACTGAGTCAGTCAACCCTGGAGCAGTCCTATATTTAGACTTCTTGATAGGTAAGATGTCCTTATTGTTTTGGTTTCTTTTACTTCTCATCAAAAGTATACTAACTAAATGCTGTGTGAACTTAGGAAAGTTCTCTGTTTCATTTCCCTCTTTTATAAAAAAATAAATAAAAAGCTAATCCTCATAGGACTCTTGTAAAGATGAAATAATACATGCAAAACACAAGAAGTTCTTATTTATAAATATTAAATAAACATTCAATAAAATTATTGTTGTTTTTATTATTAATAAATTTAATTATGAAGTTTTAAGAATTTTTATCTTACTTTATGCCTTCAAAGGTAGCTAAATGGATGAATAAATGTAAAAATCCAATACCTCCATCTTGCTATGCTATCTATAAAAAAGCAAATATTATTCTTTTTCCCTTGAATATCTCTCCTCAGTCTATATCAAATTTTTAAGTAAAACGAATACACAAATATTTCTTATTAGGAAAACTTATCTTCCAAAAAAGGAAAGAAAATGAGAGTCATTCCAAAGAGAGTATATTTTATGTATATAACCTGAAAAATTCATATCATTACAGAGCAGAGAAAAATGAATTAAGTATATGATATAAACTACTCCATCACTTCTACAAAGGTTTTTCTATTCTCTATGTAATGTTCTTTCTGTTCTTATCCCAGATCTCTAGAGGTGGAATCTTGCCAAGAATGCAAAAGTCTGTTGAACTCTCAAAGTTTTACAAAATTGGCAAATGTCCACAAAGACTTGAAGAAGGACCACCAAATTCAGCCGAGCTTTGAACTAAAGACCCCTGTACAGTCAAGTTAAAATCTGATTGATATGGGGAAACCCAGAGAACCGAATCAGCGGTACTGCCAGTACTTAGGAGCAGTTCTTCAATTTCTTTGATAAGTGGGGAATAGGAAAGGCTTCCACACTGGAGAGAGAAAAAACACACAACTGTTTTAGTAGCACTGGGGCAAATGTGAATAATCTCCTCTTCTGATGTCTTTCCCTGATCTCTTAGGGGGAAAAAAAGTCTCCCAACAGCACAGGAAGAAAACTGCTTCTTTAACCCCCTGATGACAGAAACAAATTGTTTTGTAGCTCTGGGAAGAGATTTGTCACAAATGTGCAAACCAGACTCTATATCCCGGACACTGTGCAGAGCTGAAATATCACATTTTTAGGGAATTCCATACTCTAATAACACAAGAGATTTTTTTTTTTAAACACAAAACTCTGTCTAGATGGGTTAACATATATGGATTTTGTGTATGTGTGTGATAACAAATGCAATTTTGGTTTTAATTTAAGCATTATTATTAATTTGCTGTAATTCTCAAAGTATCTAAGAGACTCTGTACCAACTGAGTTTTTGAAAATGCTCGTTTTATTGTTGTTTAATGGATATGTTTAAAGCCAGACATATTTAAAATTAAATAGCTATCCATGGTAAATTGAGCAATAGAGAAGTGTTGATGACTGAGCTAACTATTCTATGAATCACTCCTTTAATGTTATTTCCATAAATGAAAATGTTCCTGGGGCACCTGGGTGGCTCAGTTGGCTAAATGTCTGACTTCAGCTCAGGTTATGATGTCACGATTTGTGGTTTCAAGCCCTACATGGGGCTCTGTGGTGAAAGCTCGGGGCCTAGAGTCTGCTTTGAATTCTGTGTTTCCCTCTTTCTCTGCCCCTCCCCCACTTGTGCTCTGTCTTTCTCAAAAATAAATAAACATTTAAAAAAATTAGGGGTTCCTTGGTGGCTTGGTTGGTTAAGCATCTGACTTCAGTTCAGGTCATGATTTCACCGTTTGTGAATTTGAGCCCAGTGTTGGGCTCTGTGCTGACACCTCAGACCCTGGAGCCTACCTGAGATTCTGTGTATCCCTCTCTCTCTGCCACTCTCCTGCTAGCACTCTGTCTCTGTCTCTCTCTGTCTCTCTCAAAAATAAATAAACATTAAAAAATTTTAATTACAAAAAGAAAATGTTCTTACAGTAACCTTTAATAAGCACTTCATTAAGTGGCCCATATGCATCTAAATAAAGACTATATACATACATAGTACAAAAAATAGGAGCTTTAAATAATAGCTAGACCTAGAATTGAAATTCCAGCTCTGCCACTTAGAAGACATGCAATTGAGCAAATAGTTTAATATCCCTTAGTGTTTGGTTGCTCTACTATATAACAAAGATGACAGAAACCAATCATCACAAGCCTTCAATGAGAAAACATACTTAGCACCTAGTAGAACGTCTAGCATACAATAGATGATCAGTAATTATAAATGTTCATTCCTCACAAAAACTAAAAATAGCAACAATGATAGTCATTCTAGAATAAGATCCAAACCTATTAAGAAATTTAAAAAAGGGGGCGCCTGGGTGGCTTAGTCGGTTAAGCGTCAGACTTTCGCTTAGGTCATGATCTCGCGGTTCGTGGGTTCGAGCCCCGCGTCGGGCTCTGTGCTGACTGCCAGCTCAGAGCCTGGAGCCTGTTTCAATCTGTGGCTCCCTCTCTCTCTGACCCTCCCCTGCTCACACTGTCTCTCTCTCTCTCCCCTAGAAATAAATTTAAAAAAAAAAAAAAAATTTTAAAAAAGGCCTTCCTATAGGATTTGTGAGTAAACTGGCATAGCAGTAAGTTCTGCATACATCATTCAGATACAATAGAAAAACCAGAATGAATCCTCAACTATCTATAAGCAAGACTCAGATCCATTCAGTAAACTAATTGTCCAACTATGATGTGCTGGCAATATGAACATAAATAGCATCATTCCTGCAATATCGTTCACAATTTGATATAGAGTGTATAAACCTGTACACTTTCAAAGGCAATAGTTATATGTAAGTATGAACATTCAGTTCAGGCTTGAAGGAGAGAGCAGAATCAAAAAACGCTTTCTAAAGGACAGGACACCTGAGCTGAATTCTGAAAGACAAGGAGTTACACAGGTAAAAGGTCATAGAGAGTGAGGTTGACAGGTGTATTGTGTGACATCTAGGCCAAGGGAGCATGTCATATGTGTATCAAAGTCATGAAGACATAAAGAAGCAGTCTGTACCCTGTGAACTCAAAATACCTCAGTAAGGCTAGAGCACAAAACTCAAACACTTTTACCAAGAATACCAATATGACACATAGGAATTTCATTTCTGGCAGGCATTTGAGTGTGAGGTTGCCAACACTAGGTAATAGGGTCTTTTCTTTATACAAGGCATACACAGAACGGGTAGCAAATAAAAGTGGCAATCTGGATGCTAAAATTACTCTTGAATTTAAATTGTGGTAGTACTACATCATCAGGACCACCCAATGTTTTGGTCTTCTGAAGAAAGGAGTGACTATATACTTAAGGCACAAGAAAATTACCAGCAGAGTAAAAAACAGCTTCAATAAAGTATTTGTTCAGGCAAAATAGAAGTCCAGTCAAATTAGACTGCTAGACCACTAATTGCTAGAACAGTAGGAAGCAGGATATTATTAAAAATTTATGAATATAGGCATCCAATGAAATACTTGTAAAATAGAAACAAAATGCATTGAAATGATTTTGGTCTAAAATCAAATTCATATGTTTAAATAAGAGTCAAAATGAGGTATAACATTCTTGCAATATTACTTAGAATCATACAATTATACATGAGAAATTTCCTTATAATCATCTTATGCAGTAAACTTTAAATAGCAACTAAAGAATACCCCCACTCCTACTTTGGGGGGAGATTTGTCTGACCAGGAAAAATAATTCTCCTCATTTTTCTCCTTTCCATTTCCAGCTATTATCATACATAACATGTTAACTCAAACTTTGAGATGGGATAAGCTATGGAAAAGTATAATTTCAAGGTCATGCCAAGGCAGCCTAGGAGCATCCATTGGGTGGCAGGTAGCCCATAAACCTGTTACTTTAAAAAACAAAGATGGTTATGGATCCATTCCTTAAACAATATTGACCTCCGTGTAGTAAATGTAGTAGGAGAGTTGTGGGCATGGGAATTCACAAATTAGATTATATTTAGGTAAATATATTTGTTGGGGTATGGATGACTACTGCTCTTTGATCAGAATCACTTTTTTATTTGAGAAGCATGTCTCTATGTGTGATGCGTGTGGACATGGTGTGTGTGTTTGATCCAATAGTTGTCCACTCGACTATAATGAAGAATAAAGAGACAGAGCATTACCTTGTACTAGCAAGGAGACCTAAAATACATACAGTGTTGAATTAGAAAAATGCACCTATACCCTTCTGCTAGAGCTTCACCATGTCACCTAATATTCCCTCTTCCATGCTGAACTGAATATTTCAGGCTGTGGGAACTGATGTAGGATTCATACATCTTAAAGCCTTTCTTATATAGAAAGGAAGATGAATTCTAAGAGGACCAGATTCTTTGGGATGGAATTGGGTGGGGACAGACAGAAAGCCAATATGTAGGATTTTGAACAGTTTTGTCAAATGTCAAAGAGTAGGCCTCAAATCACACAGTAAAGTTAGAAAATGAAGTAGACAGGGCTTAAATTTTTAGCTCTTTTAATTTCAACTAGAGAAACAATCATAACATCAGTTTTACACCTATTTTCCTCTATGTTCTAACTTCTATCAGTCACCCCCATTCCTTAGGTTAAGTTGATAAAAATTGTAGAAAGTGGTGTGGAGATGTGGGAGGGAGGTCTAGTGGTAAGAAGAGTGAAGTATTGGGCAGTAAAAAAAATGTGGCTTTTCCTACGTAACCCTTTTCCTGAGACCAGGGTAAGGGCAGTTGCATCAAGGGTCAATAGTTTCCAAATTCTAGCTCCTCATGTACTTTCGTGTGAGAAGTAATGCCAGCAGTGCTTGGATCTACAAAAGGAGCATATGATGTGGAAAAGCTGCTGCCAAGATGATGTCTCAACACTGCACATGAAACACGCCCACTGTTTACCATGTCTTAGGGAATGTGACCTTTGGGTTACATATAAAACAGATTAAGATACAGCTTTCCTGACTGAAGCTTAGACAAACTCCAGTTACATATTTCAACTGCTGTAGATTCAGGGTCCAGACATGCAGTAATGGAGGTGTCACACTTTAACACAGATGAAGGGGAAAAAAAAACAAACAAAATTGCAACAGTAGAAAGCAATCATAGAAAAAATTATGAAATATAGACATTGTCATTCATGTAAAAGCATTTATTGAGAACCAACTATGTGGAAGGCATTGTATTAGTTATGTAAGTGGATATATAAAGATGAATTAGACATAATCTGTGTTTCAAGAAACATAAGTAACTTCCAGTTTCCAGTTCAGCATATGAGGAAGCTAGAAATCACCACTGTGTCCTAATAACAAGTAAATAGCTAAACAAACTGAGTGATCAACAGCTCTTCTTACATCTTGCAGCATCGTGAGATCAGAGGGTTAACTGCTGCCCCCCACATTGGAAGGATAGACAGGCAGATACAGAGAATTACAACTTTCACAACTTCCCAAAGCAGGATCCCACAAGGCAAAACCATCACCGGGACTAGTGCAAAGGTGGGGAGATCTAAACTATAACTGATGAATTGCTGGAGGCTCAGTCAGTGTGGACATCGGAGAGTTAAAACCTCCAGATTGTACCTCTAGGGATCTAGCAGGTTCTTATAATCAATATTGGAAAAACATCCTTTCATGCTTCTGTTAGGGGGAGAAAAAAGGAACTATATTTCAATATGCCAGAGAATTCTGTTCTTAACTAGGTGTGTCCTCAAGAGAAACCATTTTACCACAGCAAAATCTGCTGAGTTTCGATCAGGACCTAACTGACATTGGGGAGAACAAATACCCAACTCTAGCCCACTTTAGCCATCCTATATAACCTTAAAAGGAGAAAAAACTTAGAAGAATTCATGAAATTCACAGTCCAGGACAGAGTTGCACCAAAAGACTGAGACCTAATCACACGACTGTGGAATGCTTCCTCTCCCCCGACACCTTACCACTAATTAATAAAGACCTATTTACCATACTTCTTTTATTGCAGAATATCATGTCCACCTTTCAACAGAAACTTACAAGGCATACTAAAAGACAAAAAACAGTTTGAAGCTAATGAACAAGCATCAGAGCCAGAGTCAGATATGGCAGAAACGTGAAAATTACCAGACTAGGAATTTTGTAAAGACTATAATTAATATGCTAAGGAATTTATTCACAAAAACACACATGTAAGAACAAATGGGTAATATAGTCAAAGAGACAGAAATTTTAAGAAAGAACCAAAAAGAAATGCTAGAGATCAAAAGTTCTATAAGATCAAAAACTCTATGACAGAAATGAGGAATGACTTTGATTGGCTCATTAGTAGACCAGACATGGCTGAGGAAAAACATCTCTGAGTCTGAGAATTTGCCAGTAATAATTGCCAAAACTGACAAGAAAAGAAAAAATCAGCTACATAAATAAATGTAGAACATCCAAAAACTATGGGACAATTTCAAAAGGTAAAACATATGCTTAATGAGAATACAAGAAGGAGAAGAAAGACAGACAGAAAAAGAAGTGATATTTAAAGTAATAAATACTGAGAATTTCCTCAAATTAATGTCAAACACCAACCACAGATCAAGGAAGCCTAGGGAACACCAAACAGTTAAAAGACAAAAATAAAACAAAACTAAAGCCCTATACCTATTATATTCAAACTTCAGAAAATCAAAGATAAAAAAAGTTTGAAAAAGTTGGAGGATGGGTGTAAGGGAAACACCTTACCTACAGAGGAGCAAAAAATGACATCCCAATTCTCCAGACAGTGGAGTGACATATTTCAATCGTTAAGAATTCTGTATTCTGTGAAATTACCCTTCCAAAGTGATAGAGAAATAAAGACTATTTCAAACACACAAAAACTGAGGGAATTTGTTGCCAGTAAACTTGCCCTTTAAGAAATGGTAAAAGAAGTTCTACAAAAAGAAGAACCATTAAGTTCAGAAACTTGGATATTCATTCAAAAAAAAAAAAAAAAAAGAGCATCAGAGAAGGACTAAACAAAGTAAAATAAAAACTTTTATTTTTTATCATTTTTTTAATTTTAAGTTTATTTTTGACAGAGAGAGAGAGACAGTGTGTAAGTGGGAGAAAGGGCAGAGAGAGAGGGAGACACAGAATCTGAAGCAGGCTCCAGGCTCTGAGCTGTCAGCACAGAGCCCAATGCAGGGCTCAAATCCTGGAACCATGAGATCATGACCTGAGCCGAAGTTGGAACTTAACCTACTGAACCATCCAGGTGCTCCTTATTTTTCTAATTCTTAATTGATCTAATAGACAATAGCTTGTTCAAAATCATAACAATATATTCAATTACATATTATGCACATATGCTTATGTATACTTATGTATAAATGAAATAAATGACAGCAAAGATACAAGGGAAAAGAAAAAGAAATTAGGGTTATCCTAAGGAATTTTCACTACCCATGAAGTGCTATAACATTATTTGAAAGTGAACTTAATTTAGTTGTAGTTGTACATTGTAAACTCTAGAGCAACTACTAAAAAAAAGCTTTTAAAAAAGTATAATTGATATGCTAAATAAGAAGAGAAAATGGAATCATATAAAATGCTTAATTCAAATCAGAAAACAAAAAAAATATAAAGTATGAAAGACAAAAATAAGAACAAAAATAGGGCAACAAACAGAAAACAGTAACAAATACAGTAGGTATTAAGCCAACTTTGAATTGCAATAAACAAACCAATTAAAAGACAGGGATTAGATCAAAACATAGTGGATCACAAAACAAGATTCAACTATATGTTATAAGAAACACACTTTTAATTTAAAAAAACACATAGCTTAAAAGTAGATGGATAGAGAAAGATATTCCTTACTAACACTAATCAGAAGAAAGCTAGAGTATCAGCTATTCTAGCTTTCTTTTGATTAGCCTAAGTGTCCATCAACGGACGAATGGATCAAGAAGATGTGGTTTATCTATACCATGGAATACTACATGGCAATGAGAAACAATGAAATCTGGCCATGTGTAGCAACATGGATGGACCTTGAGGGTGTTATGCTGAGCGAAATAAGTCAGGCAGAGAAGGACAAATACCATATGTTTGCACGTATAGGAGGATTAGGAGGAACTTAACTGAGGAACAAGGGGGAGAAGAAGGTGGGAAATGGTGGGGGAAAGGGAGAGAGGCAAACCATGAGAGACTCTTGAATGCTGACAAAAACTGAGGACTGATGGATGTGGGGGGGGAGGGGGGATGGGCATGGAGGAGGGCACTCGTGGGGATGAGCACTGGGTGTTATGTGGAAACTAATTTGACAATAAACTATTTGTAAAAAAAAGAAAGAAAGAAAGAAAGCTAGAGTAGCTATATTAATTTCAGACAGAGCAGACACCAGAGCAAGGAAAGTTATCAGAGATAAAGAGGGGCATTACACAATAATAAAGACGTAAATACTCCACAAAGACATAACAATCCTTAATGTGTGTGCACCTAGCAAAAGAGCATCAAATAACATGAAGCAAAAGTGATAGAATTGCAAGGAAAAATGGATCAATGCACTATTATAATTGGCAACTTCAACACTCCTATATCAGAAATGGACAGATCCCTGGGTACCTGGGTGGCTCAGTAGTTAAGTGTCTGACTCTTGATCCCTGCTCAGGTTATGATCTCACTATTTGAGATGGAGCTACAGTTCATGAGATTAAGCCCTGTATCAGGTATACTCATGTGTACTCTCTCTCTGTTAAAATAAATGAACTTTAAAAAAAAGAGAGAGAGAAATAGGTCTGGCAGGAAGGACATTGTTGAATTTAACATCAACATCAAACAATTGGATATAATTGATATCTATAGACTACTTTATCCAAGAGTAGCATGTTACAAATTCTTTGCAAGCACCCACAGAACTTTCGCCAAGATAGACCACATTTAGGATAATAAAATCTACATTAATAAATTTCCAAAAATGGAAATTATATAATGTTTGCTTTCAGACTACAATGGAATTAAACTAGAAATCAATAATAGAAAGATAGAAAAAATCCCAAAATGCTTAAACACTAAAAAATATTTCTATACTGTATCAATTCAACTGTATGATATTCCAGAAAGGCAAAATTATGGAATTAAAAAAAAGATCAGTGGTTGACAAAATTTGGGGTGGGGGTTGGGAGATGTATCAAAAGCAGGGCAGAGAGCGTTTTTAAGGCAGTGAAACTACTCTGTCTGATACTATAATGGTGAATACATGCCATTATTCATTTGTCCAAACTCATAGAATTCACATCAAAAATAAACCATAATATAAACATGGGCATTAGGTCCATGTGTCAATGTAGGTTCGTCAGTTGTAACAAATATACATGGTGGGGGATGTAGATAATGGGGGTGACTATGCATGTGTAGGGGCAGGAAGTATATGGGAAATCTCTGTACCTTCCCCTCAATTCTACTGTGAACTTAAAACTGCTCTTAAAAATAATCTTATTTTTTGAAAAAACACTTCTTAATAATAGATGGATCAAAAATGAAATTACAAGAGAAGTTAAAAAATGTTTTGTACAACATGAAAATAATAATACAACTTATCAAAATACCATATGATTTCATTTATATGCAGAATCTATAAAACAAAAGAAATGAATAAACAAAAAAATACTGAAACAGACTAATAAATACAAAGAACAAGCTGGCAGTTGCCAGAAAGGAGGGGGTGAAGGGATGGGTGAAATAGATGAAGATGATTAATACGTACAAACTTCCAATTAAAATAAATAAGTCACAGGGAAGAAAAGTACAGCAGAGAATATAGTCAATAATATTATAACAACATTGCATGGTGACAGATGTAACACTGCATAATATATAGAGTTGTTGAATCAGTACATTGTACATCTGAAATTAATATAACATTGTATGTAAACTATTCAATGATAAAAATTCTAAACAAACAAACAAACAAATAAACCAATGAGCCTTTTTGGGAATGGATGGAGTGGTTAGTAAAGAGGAGTGTAATAGGGCTTCAAAAAATTGTTCTTTAATATTAAAACAGTAACAGTAACAACTATGCAAATGATACAATCAAGAACAATTAACACTCAGCCCTTGTGAGGAAGCTGTAAAGAGTAGTGAAAACTGTAGCAAATTAGAAGCTCATTCTCAGTCTTAAAGGGGTAACTGCAACTAAAATAATAAGGATAATGAAACAAAAATTATAAAATTAAAATAAGAAATCAATATAAAACATCAACAAAACCAAAAGCTGATTCTCTGAAAAGATCATTAAATTGATAAGCCTTTCACTAGACTATGAAAAAAGGAAGACACTAATTAACTTCAGAAATGAGAGAGGGGATATTATTACAGCTACCATGGATAGCTAAAAAGATGATAAATGAACACTAAAAAAAAACTATGTCCAAAAATGTGATAACCTAGATAGAATGGACCAATTCTTTGAAAGACACAATCTACCAAAACTTACTCAAAAAGAAACATTCAATCTGAGTAGGTCTATATCTATTATAGAAACATGGAAAGAGCCTAAGTGTCCATCAATGGACGAATGGATCAAGAAGATGTGGTTTATCTACACTATGGAATATTACATGGCAATGAAAAAGAATGAATCTGGCCATGTGTAGCATAGCAACATGGATGGACCTTGAGGGTTTTATGCTGAGTGAAATAAGTAAGGCAGAAAAGGACAAATACCATATGTTTGCATGTATAGGAGGATTAGGAGGAACTTAACAGAGGACCATGGTGGGGGGGAATAGTGGGGGAGAGGGAGGGAGGCAAACCATGAGAGACNGAAAAGAAAAGAAAAAAAAAAAAGAAACTGAATAAAAGTAGCCTTCCCAAACAGAAAATGACAAGCCTATATAGGTTCGCCAGTGAATTCTACTAAATACTTAAGGAAAAAAATTATACCAATTCTCTACAATCTTCCAGAAGATAGAAGTAGAAGGCATACTTCTTAACTGATTCTTTGAGGGCAGCAATACCCTAATACCAAAATCAGACAAAGATATTACAAAAAAAGAAAACTCTCATGACCAATATCCTCATGAACATAGATGGAAAAATCCTCAACAAAATATCAGCAAATTGAATCCAACAATGTATAAAAATTAATTATACATCATGGCCAAGTAGGATTTATCTCAGATATAAAAGGCAAGCTCAACTTCTGAAAATCAATTAATGTAATCATCACATTAACTGGCTAAGGAAGAAAAATCAGACAATCATATAAATAGAAGCAGAAAAGCATTTTACAGAATCCAATACCCATTCATGATAAAAATTCTTAGCAAACTAGGAATAGAGGGGAACTTTCTCAACTTGATAAAGAACATCTGCAAACTAACTGATAACATCATACTTAGTGGTGAGAAACTCAAAGTTTCTCTGCTAATACCAGGAAAATGCTGGGTATCTCCTCTCACCACTGCTTTTCAGAATCATATTGGAAGTACTAGCTAATGCAAAAAAGGCTAGAAAATGAAATAAAAGGTATGAAGATTGTGGAGGAGGAAATAAAACTGTTTTTGTTCATAGATAATATGATTTTCTCTGTAGAAAGTCCAAAAGAATCAATAACAACAACAACAAAAAACTCCTGGAACTAATAATCAGTTTAACAATGTTTAAGGATACAAGGTTAATACACAAAAGTCAATTGTGTACCAGCAATGAACAAATGGAATTTGAAATAAAAAACTATTTACCATGTACGTTTGCATCTAAAAACATTTAAATACTTGGGTATAAATCTAAGCAAATATAAGAATCTGCATGAAAATGCAAAACTATGATGAAAAGTAGCAAAGAAGAACTAAATAAATGGAGAGATAATCTATGTTCATGGATTAAAAGACTCAATATTGTCAAGATATCACTTCTTTACAACTTTATCTGTAGATTCAATACAATCCCAATCAAGAACTCTGCAGTGTGTTGTGGATATCAACAAACTGATTCCAAAGTTTATATAGACAGTCAAAAGACCCAAAATAGTGACCTCCATATTAAAAATATGTAAATTGTGTATTAAAAAGTCAGCTGATGAATTTATACTACCCAACCTCAAAGCTTACTATAAAGCAACAGTAATCAACACAGTTTGGTATTGGTGAGAGAACAGACAAATAGATCAATGGAGCAGAATAAACAGCCTAGAAATAAACCCACATAAATTTAGTCAACTGATCTTTGACAAAGGAGCAAAGGCAATACAATGGAACAAAGATAGTCTTTTCAACAAATAGTGCAGAAAGAACTGGACATCCACATGCAAAAAAAAAAAAAAAAAAAAAAAAAAATAAAAACCAANCATTAAAATTCATTCAAAGTGGATCACATACTGTGCTCGCTTCAGCAGCACATATACAGAGGATCGCAAACTTAAATGTAAAAAGCAAAACTATAAAACTCCTAGAAGATAACATGGGAGAAAACCTAGATGGCCTTAGATATGGTAATGACTTTATAGATATAACACCAAAGGTACAACCCATGAAAGACATAATTGATAAGCTAGATTCATTAAACTTAAAAACTGATTCTGCAGAAGACAATGTCAAAAGAATATAAGGAAGCCACAGATTGGGAGAAGATATTTGCAAAAGAGATCTGATAAAGGGTTATTATACAAAATATACAAAGAAGTCTTAAAACGAACAATAAGAAAATGAACAATAAAATTAAAAATGGGCTGAAGACTTGAACAGGCACCTCACCAATGATATACAGATGGTAAGTAAACATATGAAATTATATGTCAATAGGCAATTGCAAATTAAAACAGCAATGAGATACTACTATACTACCTATTAGGCCAAAATTCATGATTCCAACAACACTAAAAGCTGACAAGGAAGTGGAGCAACAGTAACTCTTGTTCATTGCTAATAGGAATACAAAACGGCATAGCCACTTTGTAATAAAGTTTTGCAGTTTCTTACAAAACTAAAGATATTCTTGCCCTATGATCCAGCAATCCCACTCCTTGGTATTTACTTAAATTAAGGTGAAAACTTATATCCACACAAAAACCTGCACACAGATGTTTATAGATGCTATGTTCATAATTGTCAAAATTTGGAAACATCCAAGATGCCCTTCTGTAGGTGAACTGATAAATTTTGGTACATCCAGACAACAGAATATTATTCAGAGCTAAAAAGAAATGAGTTGTCAAGCCAAGAAAAGACATGGAGAAGACTTAAATGCATGCTAAATAAAAGAAGCCAAATTGAAAAGACTACATCTTATATGATTCCAAATATATGACATTTGGGAAAAGGCAAACTATGGAGAAATGAAAAAAAGTGATTTCCAGGATTTAGCAGGGATGGAGGGATGAATAAGCAGAATACAGAGAAGTTTATAGGGCAATGAAATTATTCTGTATGATACTACAATGGTGGATACAAGTCAATATATACTTGTCAGAACCATTAAATGCACAACACCAAGAGTGTTGTGAACTCTAACATTAACTATGGACTTTAACTGATAATAATATATCAACATAGGTCCATCAATTGCACCAGATGTACCACTCTGGTGCAGGATATCCATAGTGGGAGGAAATTGTTGTAGGGGGAGTGGTGGAAGAGTGAACAGGGGTATATGAGAAGCCTCTGTATTTTCCACTCAATTTTGCTGTCAACCAAAAACTGCTCTAAGAAATCAAGTCGTCAACTGAAAAAAAAAATTCAGCAGCAAAAGTAGATAGAATATGAGATATACTCAAGATATTTTGGGAATTAGGAAGGGAATACACTTCTTAAACTGAATAATATATAGAAGCGCCTGGATGGCTCAGTTGGCTTAAGCATCCAACTTCAGCTCAGGTCATAATCTCATAGTCCATGAGATTGAGCCCCATGCCAGGCTCTGTGCTGACAGCTCAGAGCCTGGAGTCTGCTTCTGATTCTGTGTCTCCCTCTCTCTGCTCTTCCCCCTCTCATGCTCTGTCTCTCTCACTCTCAAAAGTGAATAAATGAATAAATGTTTTAAAAAAACATTGTAATATGTAAGTTATAATCTATAGTAATTTTGATTACAGGACTGAAGTTAAGAATTTCCAATGAACTAAGAGAAAGTATTTATAATTCTAACTGGGAGATATTTGGCTGTGAGTGTATCAAGGATATGAAAATAAAAAGAAATATATATATGGTTTTATACATGCCAAAAAGTATATTTGATACTAAACCTACTGAGCAATGACTTTCCAGGAATAATATGTGAACTATGAATATGGAGAAATATACTTCTTGAATTATTCACATACTTTGACAGCTCTCAAACATAATAAGGTAATTGTAAGAAAAGAGTGTAGAGTAGAAAAGCAGAAGGACTGCAAAGATTTCTAAAAGATATCACCATGTGCTTTTATCTCTATTCATGTTCACATACAGATGATGCAGTTAGTTATCTGCAATTAGCTTCTTTAATAAGAGAAACTAAAATTTGACCACTGCAGACCCTCTAAGGATATGCAAGAAGAATCAAATATTCTTATAATTAAGTCCACTATTTAAGAGCTGTGAGGGGTGCCTGGGTGGCTCAGTCGGTTAAGCGTCCGACTTTGGTTCAGGTCATAATCTTGCTGTTCATGAGTTTGAGCCCTACATCATGCTCTGTGCTGACAGCCCAGAGCCTGGAGCCTGCTTCAGTTTCTGTCTCCGTCTCTCTCTGCCCCTCCCCCACTCATGTTCTGTCTGTCTGTCTCTCTCTCAAAAATACATAAACATTAAAAAAAAAAAAAAGAGTTGTGAAACTTCTTCCCTAAGATCCCAATCATATTTATTTGGTACACTTCACATGTGGAGAAGAGGATGATGAGTGATGTGCAGGGTATTTAGTCAACTTTTCTCTGTTAACAAGAACTTTAATAAGGATGTCTTCCCTACTCAAAAATGAATCGTAGCTAAGAAAAATAAGGACCCAATATTAGTAGTATTGGATTTAAGTCCCCAAATCACAGACTTTTTGCTCTAAATTTAAATCTAGAGATCTTTGCTTAGTAAGGCAAAATTACATCATTCTATTAACTCTGTCCTCTACATGAAAACTTATTTTTCATTGTTTTCACAAGCTGATCCATATTAAACCAAGAAATAAGTTTCTAACACATATTAATAATGTTTATTGAATGAATAAATGATTATTCATTTAAATGAATGAATTTAAAATGAATTTAAAATGAAATTTAAAATGAAAATAGGGCTTAGGTAAACTAATAAATTCATGGAAATATAAAAGTAAAGTATATCAAACTTCTTCCTAACAATACATGCATGTGGTAACATATTTATTTAGGGGCCAAAGATTTAAGAAATAAGGCATTTCACAATTACAAGGAAAAATTTTCTATTGATGATATTGAAATTGAAAACCAAAATTATTTCCCCATTTGTGTAAAGAACCATGATATAATTATTTTAAGGTACTTGATGGGGCCAGCTGTTGTTCTTGGACAAGGGCCCAGGCCCTAAAACCATTATGGATTACTTCTGACTCCCTAGGATTTCTCCTTCATCTTGAAACCCCTGTATCTCATGATCCTTGCTCACTGCCTCTGACACACAAATGCAAATAAACAGCAAGGCAAGTTTATACAAATCATGGAATAGATATATAAAATCTACATGCTACTTGAACCCACTCTCCCCAGTACCAAATTTATACTGATGATTTTACATTAAAAGTTCAGAGCATGTTCGATTTATGAAGAATGAGAGGGACAAGGGGAAGAGAGAGAGAGAAGAAAGGAAAAGAAAAGAGAAAAAAGGAAAGGAAAGAAAAGAAAAGAAAAAAAGAAACTCACAAAATGCAAAACTAGAAACACAAGAGGGAAATCATTTCTTTCCATGATCATTTTTATCATGCTGTTTCAGGCATTGACATTGGCTTTAAAACATACCAAATCAGCATTTTACTTTGTGCAGGATGGTATGTTTTATAATCTCTGCTCTCTAAACATTAATCAATGTTTAATTTTATGTAAGATAACTACTCAGCTGCTACCCCCTCGTATATTTCTCAGCATTTCATCCTGACTTAAATTAAAGGTTTTAATTAATGTCCTAAGATGTACTTTTAAATTATACCATATAATTATGTGGGCAAAGTACTCAGTGAAGTCTACAAATTATTAGCTATGGTCATCTTCTAAAATAAAAGTTTAAAATATATGATTTTGTGAAATTTTCCATTCTGGCTACAACTTCTCCTTAATGATACACAAACTTTTTATTTTATCTTCTGTCTTATACAACATTTTTGAAAGAAAAATCACATAAAGGAATATGAGCTCACAAAGACAAAAAAACTGAAATGTTTTCTTTATTGTCCTTCCAGAGTCTAATCTTTTATTGCTAGTGGAGAATGAATAATCATAAATAATATCTTTTTTAAAGCTATGTTAACAGTTGAAAAGTAATAAAATTTTCCTTCTCTAGCAATTACCAACAATAAATGCAAAATGGTCCATCTGAATGTGAATTGTCCTAATTCTTAGAAAGGAAGATTTCTACATTTTTACCTAACATCAAAGAAGCAAAACACAGACATATAGCCAAATAATCCAGTTCTACTAATTTTTTAAGTTTATTTATTTTTTAAATATTTATTTACTTGGAGGATAGAGGAAGTGGGGGAGGGGCAGAGAGAGGGCGACAGAGGATCCCAAGTGGTCTCTGCACTGACAGGCCGACAGCAATGAGCTAGATGTAGGGCTTGAACTCATGAACCCCAAGATCATGACCTAAGCTGAAATCAGATGCTCCAGATGCCCCTAAAGTTTATTTATTTACTTTGAGAGAGAGAGCAAGTGAGCTAGGGAGGGTCAGAAAGAGGGAGAGAATCCCAAGCAGGCTCCACACTGCCAGTATGGAGCCCAATGTAGGGCTCGAACTTACAAAAACACAAACCTGAGCCAAAATCTAAATTTAGACACTTAACCAACTGAGACAGGTGCTCCATCCAGTTCTACTAATTTGTTATCATTTTTAGGTAGAAAAACATAGCAGAGATAAAAATGTTATTTTTATTCTCCCTTTTACTGTAACTGGGAATTTCTTAATGAATACATTAAACTGTGTTTGATTCTTGGCTGAGTGTTCTGAAAGCTTGGAGTAGTCTATTTATTTATCATATTGTTTAATACTTAGAGAAGTTTTTGAAAACGAAAACCTCAATTTTCCCCTAGAATAACAACAACAAATTAAGTAGTATTCTGAGATGTAATTCCACCTAACAAGACCCTACTATCCAATAGAACCTATGTCTACAGATGAGAAACTGCTTTCCTATGAGCTATCAAAGGGATGTGTAAATTTAAACTTTATTCCTACTAAGTATGTGAGGAGGGAAGGCAGGTAGCAGACTGATATACCTCAGGGAACAAACTATGATGGTAATTATATCACTAATGATTAGAAGAATTTTTTCAAGACAGTCCCTGTAATCTAGGTAGTCCATTCAATACACGGATTTTTCCCCAGTGAAAGGGAAAAGAGCATTCTCAAGAATTAACACTCTAAATTACAGGAGCTTTGTACTAAGTACAGCTGGAAGGGTACTGAACACTCAATTTTTCTCAATGGGTATATTTTCATACTCAGTCTAAAGCTGAGACTAAATATTGAGACTAAACTAGGCAATTTCAATACCTCTTCTTAGACAAAGTATTTCTGGAGGGCAAGAAATGAAGTATTTCTGGAATGCCCATCTTTCACTTCATTTTTTACAAAATTATTAATCCTGAAGTTTTTGTTCCTGTAATCATTGTATAAGGTTAGAAGTTGTTAGTAAAGATAATTCAGCATCATCACTTTTGTAATCCTCATTGATTTTCAACAATCATTGGAATCATTAATCTGTCTCCATTAAAAAGTAAAATGGAGATGGGGCAACTCTGGTGGGAAGGAGGTGACAGCTGTCCCATTTTCAAAGCCCCAGAAGACTGATAAGATGAAAACTGCAACTGATAGTAGATATAAATTTAGAAAGAATGAGTCACCGTACGTGATTTCAACATCAAGTAAACACGTTTGCCATTTATTTGGTAAGATTACTCATAAGCAATATTTTATGACTTCAAAAATACTGCATATTAACGGTTCCTCCTTGAAGGAAACAAAAAGATGGAACAAAACACACATAATGACTCCAGTTCATATTCCAACAGAAATCTTGTCCTCATTCACTGAGTTCTTATAATTATTTCCTATGTGCTTTGTTATCCAGTAGTATTCGTTTTTAAGAGAATGTACATATGTAGGAATTTCATTATTTTGCTAATTGAAATGAAAAAAGATATAAAAACTCCAAATTTTTTTTCATAAGTTCTTGTGGCAAACAAGCATCCAAATGAAAAACATATTTCCTTCACAAACGTTGACATTCTTTCTGAAACAAGACAAACTGAGCCTTTAGAGGCCAACTTATTTCATTTTATATCCACCTTCTTTAAAATTGAAACTTTCAAGGAACCAGAATATATTTGCACACAATGAGATTCAACATCTTAAATTCATTCCTGGTAAAACAAGAAGGTAAAATAATGTTTCCTAAC
This sequence comes from Crocuta crocuta, assembly GCF_008692635.1. NCBI lineage: Eukaryota > Metazoa > Chordata > Mammalia > Carnivora > Hyaenidae > Crocuta > Crocuta crocuta. The sequence goes on from NW_027532403.1 coordinate 2,106,337, forward strand.
TTGGCCTGCTCTGATTTGAGAAAAGAATTCAAGAATATTTCATTACCATATCACCATGTCCTGTACTGACAATAAAAACAAAACACAATAATGATGTTACAATGTAGCATAAACTCAAACCAATGCATATCTTGAGTTCCAAAATGTAGCAACTCTTCTTGTTTTAAAGACAAAAGAAACTAAACTGTACCATCCATATATTACAGTCTAACACAATGTCTATTGCATTTATTCCAAATATGAGATACAATGACCTGATAACTTTCATTTTAAAAGCTATGGGATCTGTCCTTCTCTGCCTGACTTATGTTTGCATGTATAGGAGGATTAGGAAGAAGTTAACAAAGGACCATGGGGAAGAAGAAGGGGAACAATAGTGGGGGAAAGGGAGGGAGGCAAACCATGAGAGACTCTTGAATGCCGAGAACAAACTGAGGGCAGATGGGGTTGGGGGGAGGGGAAGGGGGGTGATGGGCATGAAGGAGGGCACTTGTGGGGATGAGCACTGGGTGTTATATGGAAACCAACCTGACAATAAACTATTTAAAAATAAATAAATAGATACTTAGATACATAGATAGATAGATAGATAGATAGATAGATAGATAGATAGATAGATAGATAGATAGTTAGATAGATAAATAAAAGCAAGCTATGGGACACTACCAGATACTTCTCTCTTCCTCTCTTTTTTGCATTCTCACTTTCCTGACTCATTTTATCATTCATGAAAGAATGAAATGAGAGCAATAGCAGAAGTGGGGAAAGAGATGAAAATCTTCAAAATACTGAATAAAACTTACTCATGATTGGGCAGAACATTACACTGGTACAGCGTATTATGTCCTCGCCATAAAATGTGTTTTGGTATATGTGAGTAGTAGGACCATGCCTTCATTCCTTAATACGTGCTGCTCAAATTAAACATGTGTGAAGCATAATGACACCTCAGCATTGTTTGCCATAATTTGGTCCAGTATTTTTTCCAAAACTCAAGGAGTGGATTAGTTATTGATGCATAAGTAAATTCTAGTTGAAATAGTAGCTAAAGTAATGCTAAAGTAGAAAAATCCTTGATTTTGGATTCAGATGATGAATCCATCATTTGGATTGATCCAAAGATACAAAAATCATTGATTTTGGATTTATGTGTGTCACATAAACATAGCTCCATTATTTTTTGGTTGGGACATCAGATAAGCTACTCTCTGAGGCTTAGATTCCTCCTCAGTAAAAGGGGAAAACAGTAAGACAGTAAAACCAATCTCAGAGGGCTGGTATGAGGAGTAGAGGACTAAACATCACTCAGTGCTTATGGTAAACAGTAAATGCTAGTTCCTTTTATTTGATATATTGTAGTTTTATATCATGTACCTGTGCACAACATGGATCTAGTTAGTAAAGAAATATTATTGAATGTGATGATAGCATGGTGGCCATAATGAGTATGTGAGTAGGGAACAGTGTATATTGATCCTGTCTGCATGAACCATAAACTTAAACACAATTCCCAAACACTAGGTATGGCAATACACATACTTTATGTGTTGACTGATTTTAAATTTTGTGTTAAAGAAACTTAATATCAAATTTAAACTGTCAAAAATGATGAAAAATGACAAAATTATTCTCTGAAATGCCTACTCTGAGATCTAGAAGATGTACTATATTCTATTTTTAGCAAATGAGTCCCTAACTCTCCAACGAATATCTCTGCCAGTAAATCATGGTGAGAACTTGGCATTACAGTCAGCTCTATGAAAATGATGTATGGCTTTTTTGTGCCCAAAACACACTTGAATACCTACAGCTAAGTCCTTAGCTTTGGCCAAGGAACATCATACTAGCTTGAGAGTTAAGCTAGTCCTGGGAACTGATTCTGATGAGGCTATTATCTTACTGGACATCTTAAAGTAGGTTAATGACAACGTTCACGTTAGACTTAAACAAGGGCTTATGGTAGGTTCACTGAAGAAACCTTACAATGGTGATTTCAGAGGACAGTTTGCTATCCAATCACCCAAGTGTCCTTTGAAGAAGACAGAATTGAAGAAGTTTATATACAAGGTCCTTTCTGGCTTGTCTGCCAGAGACCACTATTCCTTTTAGAGCTTGTGAAATCATGGTAAGAATCATGTGCTGTAACAATGCATAAAACTGGGACCAGGAGGAACAGGGGATTTCCAAACTGGGGAGATCATAAAACTGATTCCAAGCCTGAAGAGTATGATTCAATAGGTCCAAGGGGGCTGGAGACGTACAACTTGTTCTTCAGCTAATTCTGATGTACAACTAAGTTTGGGAATAAGTGAAATAAGTTATGCTCTTCTTTTTCCCTTGTCTGTTTTGTTTTTAACTGTGATAAAATATGCATAACCTAAACCTTACAGTCTCAACAATTTTTGAAGTCTATAGTTCAGTTGTATTAAATACATTCACATGTTTGTGTAAATGTCACCACCCTCTATTTCCAGGTCTCTTTTCATCTTGCAGAACTGAAACTCTGTACCCATTAAACAATAACTCCCCATCCCCCTTATTCAGTTGTATCTTAACATATCAAACAATCTCTATAACTTTTCTGTAATTTTTCACTCAAATCCCAATTACAATTTGCAAATGTAACATATAAAATAACTTCTCATTCTTCAAAACAAAAATAAATAAATAAATGCTCTATAAAGATAACACAGAAATGTTCAGAGAGGACAATATGATTAACGTAGGCAAAATATGAGTTAAGTGGTGATTATATGATGTGGTGGCACTGGAACTTGGGCCACACTGGGTTTTGATTTATGAAATTGGTCCCATTCCCTTGACAGATGTCAGATGCTATCTTTTCACCTACACAATGTGACAGCAGTTCTGCTACTAAACCACATTATCTTTCCATTCCTGCTGAACTGTCATATTGAAATAATAAGTTATAGGAGATTATATAGACTTGGCTAAGGGTAGTAAGCCCTTCAGAGAAAGTATAGTTTGTCCCTCTCTCCCACAAAGACAAAGTTGTTTACAAATAAAAGAACTGTGGAGTTTTGAGATAACAGAAAATTCAAGCAATTAATTGTTAATTAAACCCATCTGTCCACAAAACATAGACACATTAATGAGTAAAATTTCTCAAAACTATCGAGACTAAGCTAGGTCCTACTGATGAGGACAATTAAAGCGAAAAAAAAACAGGAATATTTAAATATGAATTCTGTTTCAACCAGCATTTATTTATATAATATTATGTAGTTCTCTATACTATAATAGACAGTAAAAGGTTACACAAAATACATAGGAAGTCCCTGCTCTCCAGATATTTAATATTTAGTTGAGAAAACAGAGCATACACTAAAAATAATAGTAATAACAGTAGTAAAGATAAATTATAATACAAGTCCATAAATAGATGTCAAAATATATGGCACAGAAAAGTAAGAACTCAGGCTAGAAAGACAGAAATATAAGATGGAGTGATCATTCAGGTATGATATCCAGGAGGTGGAAATTGTGTTGGATGCTAACAGATGAACATTATTTCTATAGCTGAAATGATGAAGAAGAGAAGCAAACATGAAAATAAGCTTTGGCAAAGTTATAGACATGAGAAATTAGTATGTCAGGTTCAAGCAAATAAGAAGGAAAATCTGGCATGCATTGATGGACTTAATTTAAAAGACCCATGGGGGGAAATGTTGGTGGCTTCAATGGGGTTAATATATGGGCAAAGATGCACGGCAAAGGAAACAACCCACAAAACTAATAGGCAACCAATGGAATGGGAAAAGATAGTTGCAAACAACATATCAGATAAAGGGTTGATANGGGCAAAGAAAACTAACCTTAAAAACTAATCGGAAATACTTGACCTTTGTCCTGTAAGCCAGTGGTCATCAACATCTTTGATCATGCACCCCTCTCAATTTTGAACCTGCACTTATAATACATATTTATTTATAAATTATGTACTACTGAACCATTAGTCTGTTATTCATATATTAAAAATATATTTTTAAGGAATAATATAAAAAGAAATAAAATGATTTTAATTATCTTGCTAATTATAATAGTTTCATAGCATCATTATTTAATATACTCCAAGGCACAATATCTACTAGGAATGAGTTTCAGCATAATGGTAGTGAATGAAGATTCATACTTCTAACAATTTTATTTCAAATTATTGGGCAATATGATCTACTTAGACAATCATATTTAACCTATATGACAAGCTCTTACAAGGACATATCACATCACTGTTTTACGCCTGAACTAATGTAACATTGGGTGTCAACTATACCCAAAAAAAAGAGAAAGATATAAAAAAAAAAGGTGGTTCTGCCATTTTTGAAGACTTAGTATGAAAGAATGAAAAAATCTCAAGAGCGATGTTTTTCTTGATTGTTACAGAGAATATTTTAGACATGTGAATTAAATAAATATATCATTAAAAGAAATTTCACCAATTTCTTTTTACTTTTTTTAACTGTAGCTATTAGAAAAATTTTAAATTGCACTTGTGATGAGCACTGGGTGTTGTATATGATGAGTCACTAATATATACCTGAAACTAATATTACACTGTATGTTAATTAAATGGACTTGAAACTACAAAAAGATAAATAATAACACTAATAATAATAAAACAACACACAATAAAAAAAGAAAATTTTAAATTGTATATGTACTTAACATTGTATTTCCATTAGACAGTGCTACTCTAAATAATGAAGTCACTGAAATGTAAAAGATGATTGAAAATAAGATTATTCTAAATAAGGTGCACCAGGGTGGCTCAGTCCATTAAGCATCCAACTTCAGCTCAGGTTATGATCTCAAAGTTTGTGAGTTCGAGTCCTGCATCAGGCTCTGTACTAACAGCTCAGAGCCTGCAGCCTGCTTCAGATTTTCTGCATCTCCCTCTCTCTCTCTCTGCCCTCCCTCAACCCTCCCTCAAGAAAAAATAAACATTTTTTAAAAAGATTATTCTAAATAAAGTTTTAAATACACTGCTGTATTCACTGCCTGATTTCGTCAGATTATCTTTGGTAGGATACATGCTTTGGTTTTTATACCACGTATTTTACAAATATTCAATAAAAATATACAAGGGAAAAAGATGAGAGGAGTCTATGAGCATGGTACAGGAAAACGAAAGATACATTATCAAGGTACTGCCAACCAGGGCAATAAAATCTTTCGTCTTATACATCATTATCTAGATGTAATTTGTATTCAGGAAAGAAAGAGTAGGATGTACATGGACAGGCAGGGCAGCACATACCAAGCCAAATCCATCACAGAAAGCAGCCTTCCTTCACCTTCACCCCTACCAGGAACTCATCCCAGTGCACGTGGATAGTGACAACCCATGGCCAGACACCCTACCGTGTCAGATGGGAAGCATGAGCCACTGGTGGACAATGTCAGCACACTTGCCAATGACACCACTTAATGGAAGACCGAGAGACGGTGATGCTCCCAGGTCTCCCCTAGCTGCCAAGCTACCATGGAGGCAGGTAGGAAGGAGCTCTATCCTTTGATAGAGATGAAGGTTGTTAATTAAGTTCATCATAAGTAAATATGGAGATTCATGGTGCTGCAAAGTGCCAGTGATTAAAATTAATGTTAAAATTTTAAATATTAGATTTGAAAAAGAAAAAAGAACAGGGGTAGAGGGATAGTCACAAATGCATCAATAAACAATGTCACAGAGGGACTGGTTGGTGCTCACTCAAGCATCTCAGAGAGGGAAAGCCATTAAACTTTAAATAGCTTAGAGTCATATGTGTGTGTGTATGTGTGTGTATATATACATATTCATATACATGCACATATGTGTGTATATATATAATCAAGTATATATAGTACATAAGACACACACAGAAACATACAGACAGACAGACACACATGCAATCTGTTCCCAGATTCTCAAGAAAAAGGCTATTTCCAGCACCTTTGAAGAATTTTTCTTGGAACCAAATACTGCCAGATTGGTTATGATTAGTAAATATGAAATAAGGGTCTTATCTCAGATTTCCTTTTACCCACTTTTATAACTGACACTATATAAAAAGATTTTAATTTAAATTAAAAATCAAAAGTTGTTTAGTAAGTTGATTCAACAACATTTTAAATGAACTATATTGCAACATTAATTTAATCATAGAATCTATTTTTTAAAGTAAAAAGGAAAAATTTCAATTATCTATTAGGAAAACATATTAAACCCAAATAAAAGTTTTGATGGAATGTGTTTTCTGGGGTTATGCATTATCCTCTGAAAATAAAGAATTAATGATACAGATTTTTTTTCATTTTTAGGAGGTATGAGTGAAAAAGATAATTTTCAAAGCTTCTTTTAATAATGTAATTTTTTAAACTTCCTAAAGTCTGACATAACTTTGTGGAAATATGCTCTGGTTTTTTTTCCACTTGCAAATACTGAATAGTAGTATTTATAGTTGTGAGAATTAATTCATGGTGATATAATATGGCACAAAATAAGTATAGTTTTACATATCCATTTACATTTTTCCTAATAAAATACTTGATTTTTGGATCTGATTTTTTCCTCCTGAAAATGACTGTATTCATTGTTTATAAAGATAACTTTAAATATAGAGTCCATTTACAACATTAATTAGAACAGCATCTATTCCCATTAGACTGGTGCTATGGGCCTATCAACAAACAGGTTTATTCTACGTTCTTAATTTCAAAGATAAGACAGAATTCTTCTTTTTCTTTTTTCTTAATTCTTCTCTTGCTTATCATGATATTTTGTATGGAATAAATGTAAGGAAATGAATTTTACAATTTTGTTTGTGCAATTCTTGAAATAATAATACATTTTGTAGTTATATGTTATTAAAGGAAGGTTTGCTGCTGTGATGCAATAGTATTAAAATTTTAACTGAAATGCTAGATCCTATTTTAATATAACTTTTCACTATTGTCCAATGCTGTCCAGTATTTACTTACAATTTACATTTTTTGCACAACCCACCTAATATGTACTTGCCCATGAAGAAATGTTGGAGGAAGAAATATCCATACTACAAATTAAGAATAATTAGCAGAGATTCGATTATTCACCAATAAAGGATCTAATTCGTTCAATGTTTATCAGGAAAGTCCCTTCTCCTAATCAAAAATGTTCATGTAACTATCAATGGTTATTATATTAACTTGTATTAACAAATTAATGTAAGATCTATGGAGGTATGAATTTACTACCTTTTTAAAAAATGTATTACTATAGTCCTCAAAGTGCAGAATGGTGGTTGACACACAGTAGGAACATTGCTTAAATCTATTAAGTTACCCTTTTCTTCAATGAACAGTTATGAAAATATAGAGATACTATATAGACATCAGAGATAAAGATGAATAAGGCATGGTCTACAGCCTCAAAAATTCTCATTCAATGGAATGAAAATAAAAAACAGTTTTATTTCAGTGAACTGTGGCAGTGAACTGTGGCAAGTGCAGTAATTTTGATTTTCACAAAACTCTATCTGCAGATATTGAATATATCTTGGGGGGGGACTGTGGGTAAAGGGGCATGAAACATTTTTTGTAAGAAACGAGTATTAAATGATAAGCAACTGTCAACCAAATAAAGAACAAAGGAAGGAGCACCTCAGACAAAGGGAAGAACAAAGAGGAAAAAAGAATGCAATGCTCAGAAATGACAAATTCCACATGGCTGTGGATTACATGAAAGGCAGAGAATTGGAAAGGGAGACAGAGGCCAGTTCATAGAACTTGTTTTTGTTTTCTTATGGGTAACACTTCTAAAAGTGTTAAGTAGGAGATGATAGGTTTTTATATTAGACAATTACTCTGACAATTATGTAAAAGATAGATTAGACTGGAGGTGAAATAGTGTTCCAGCTGTCAGGTACAGAACTGATAAAGTTCTTGAACTAAAACAGTAACATCTGCAAGCAAAAGAGAATCATATTCCCACAATGCTTTGGGCAGCAATTCTCCATTCTAGGAATCTCTTAAAACCAGGTAGAGGCCTGGCCCCTTCACCCCCTCTAAGGATTTCCCCTAAGGAGTGTACTCCCCTTCTTCAATGAGAAGAAGACTTTAATGAAGTCTATAAGTGTATCATAGTTCCCAGATGTCTAGGGAAGAAGAAGTTTGAGAACCACATATTTAGAAGGTAAGATAGCCTAGACTTAACAATCAAATAATTGCATAAAGGAATGGATGATGGAAAAGAAGGAATCTAGAATCATTGCATGAACTGGATGGATGATAGAACCACCAACTGAGATGGGCAAGAAGGTACAGAGAGGAAGCAAATTTAGAGTCTGAGATGCTTATGAAACATCTAGGTGGGAAGGTCAACAGAAATTGGAAATGAAAGCCTGAGACTTGGAGAGGTCTGAGCTGGAGATTTGAAGTCATCAGAACACAGATGGCAGATAAAATGCAAGAAAAAAATCTCTTGTAGACCAAGATGAGGAGCTCAAGAAGACAGATGAGAAGAAACTACCCCCAAAAAAATGTGAACAAGGAATAGAACAAGGAGTGGGAGATGGAGAACCACCAACAAGAGAGTGGTATCTTGAAACTCCCTCAAAAAGAGAGTTTTCAAGGAAAGGTGAGAGAGCACCTGGGTGGCTCAGTCTGTTAAATGTCCAACTCTTGGTTTCAGCTCAGGTCATGATATTATAATTTCATGGGTCCAAGCCCCGCATCAGGCTCTGCACTGGCAGCACAGGGCCTACTTGGAATTCTCTGTCTCCTTCTCTCTTTACCCCTCCCCCACTTGCTCTCTCTCAAAATAAATTAATTAAATTAAAAAAAAAAAAAAAGAGGTGGTGGAGGGAGTGAAATACAGTAGAAAATTTCAATGACATAAGCACCTGGAGCTCCCTGCTATTGGTAGTAAGCTGGGATTGGACAATTTTGTCAGAAGAAAGTCCATGAAGACATGGAAGTAGAAGACAAGTTACATCGAATTGAGGAGTGGGTATGAAGTGAGGAAATGAACAGACTCTCTTTGATTAATTTGTCCTTGCTGCACTGCTTCACTGTATATACTCACTAAAAAGAATTTGTTCTTCTCAAGTGAAAAAATTTACCATGCTCATGAATTGCAATAATAAATATTGTTAAAATATCCTTTCTACCCAATACAATCTACAGATTCAGTGCAATCTCTATCAGAATACCAATAACATTTTTTTTACAGAAACTAGAACAAATATTCCTTAAGTTTGAATGAAACCACAAAAGACACTGAATAGCCAAAGCAATCTTGAGAAAGGAGAGCAAAGCCAGGGATATCACAATCCCAGATTTCAAGACATACTACAAAGTTGTACTAATAAAAACAGTATGGTACTTGCACAAAAACAGACACATAGATCAATGAAACAGAATAGAGAGGCCAGAAAGAAACTCATGCAGATATGTTCAATTAATCTACAATGAATAGGCAAGAATACACAATGGAGAAAAGACAGTGTCTTCAACAAATGGAGTTGGGAAAACAAGACAGCTACATGCAAAAGAATGAAACTGGACTACTTTCTTATACAGTACACAAAAATAAACTCAAAATGGATCAAAGGTCTAAATGTGAAACCTGAAACCATAAACCTCCTAAAAAACACAGTAATCTCTTGGACATCAGCCTTAGAAAAATTTTTCTAGATATGCATCCTGAGGAAAGAGAAATAAAAGCAAAAATAAACTTTTGTGACTACATCAAGCTACAACAGTTTTGCACAGCAAATAATACCATCAACAAAACTAAAAGACAATGTACTGCATAGGAGAAGATATTTGCAAAATGACATCTGATAAAATGTGAGTATCCAATATATATAATGAACTTATATAATGAAACACACACACACACACACACACACACACACACACACACAAAACCCCACCAAACAATCCAATTAAAAATGGGCAGAATACATGAACAGCCATTTCTCCAAAGAAGACATACAGATGGCCAACAGATACATGAAAAGATGCTCAATATCAGTCATCACCAAGGAAATGTAAATCAAAATCATAATGAGATATCACCTCACACCTTTTATAATGGCTAATATCAAACACAAGAAACAACAAGGGCTAGCAAGGATGTTGAAAAAGAGGATTCCTTGTGCACTCTTGGTGGGAATGCAAACTGGTGCAACCACTGTGGAAAACAGTATAAAATTTCCACAAAAAAATTAAAAATAGAAATACCATATGATCCAGTAATTCCACTGCTGGGTATTTATCCAAAGAATATGAAAATACTAATTTGAAAAGATATATATGCCCCTATGTTTATTGCAGCATTACTTACAATAGCCAATTATAGAAGCAGCCTGTGTCCATCAATAAATGAATGGATAAAAAGATGTGGTATATACCTTTTGGCTTCCTGAGCAGCGCTATGGCAGTTGGCAAGAACAAGCGCCTTACAAAAGGCGGCAAAAAGGGAGCCAAGAAGAAAGTGGTTGATCCATTTTCAAAGAAAGATTGGTATGATGTAAAAGCACTGGCAATGTTTAATATAAGAAATATTGGAAAAACACTAGTCACGAGAACTCAAGGAACCAAAATCACATCTGATGGCCTCAAGGGTTGTGTGTTTGAAGTAAGCCTTGCTGATCTGCAGAATGATGAAGTTGCATTTAGGAAATTCAAGCTGATTACTGAAGATGTTCAGGGCAAAAACTGCTTGACTAATTTCCATGGCATGGATCTTACCCGGGACAAAATGTGCTCCATGGTCAAAAAATGGCAGACCATGATTGAGGCTCATGTTGATGTCAAGACTACCGATGGGTATTTGCTTCATCTTTTTTGTGTTGGTTTTACTAAAAAATGTAACAATCAGATTCAAAGGACCTCCTATGCTCAGCACCAGCAGGTCCGCCAAATTCGGAAAAAGATGATGGAAATCATGACCCGAGAGGTGCAGACAAATGACTTGAAAGAAGTGCTCAACAAATTTATTCCAGACAGCATTGGAAAAGACATAGAAAAAGCTTGCCAGTCTATTTATCAACTCCATGATGTCTTTGTTAGAAAAGTAAAATGCTCAAGAAGCCCAACTTTGAATTGGGAAAGCTCATGGAGCTTCATGGTGAAGGTAGTAGTTCTGGAAAAGCTACTGGGGATGAGACCGGTGCTAAAGTTGAACGAGTTGATGGATATGAGCCACCAGTCCAAGAATCTGTTTAAAATTCAGACATTTAATGGCAATAAACAAAAAAATCTTATTTGTTATGTTTAAAAAAAAAGATGTGGTACATATATACAATATAACATTATTCAATCATAAAAGATAATGAAATCTTGCCATTTGCAAGGACATGGATGGATCTAGAGAGTATAATGCTAAGTGAAACAAGTCAGTCAAAGAAAGACAAATACCATATGATTTCACTCATATGTGGAATTTAGGAAACCAAATAAATGAACAAAGAAAAAAAGAAACCAAGAATCAGTCTCTTAACTATAGAGAACAAACTGGTGGTTACCAGAGTAGAGATGGGTGGGGAATGGGTAAAATAGGTGAAGAGAATTAAGAGTTCATTCATCATGATGAGTACTGAGTAATGTATAGGATTGCTGAATCCCTATACTGTACACCTGAAACTAATATAACACTGTATGTTAACTATAGTGGAATTAAAATTAAAAACAAAAATAAATAAAAATAATAAGTTATGGAGATGGAAAGTACAGTGTAGGGAATACAGTCAAAATATTATAATAATGTTTTTAGTGACAGATGGCGGCTACACTTGTGGTGAGCAGTGAATACTGTATAGAATTGTTGAATCACCTGAAACTAATATAACATTGAATGTCAACTATACTTCAATAATAATCATAATAATTTGTTCTTCTCATTTTTAGTGTACAAAGAAATGCAGAATCCATAAAGTTGCCCCAATTGTCAAGCCAAAAAATACAATTTTGTCCACATTTCCAACACAAAAATTTTAATGCCACCTTTGACTACATGTGGGTTGAAAGAAAATATAATATACATTCTCAAGTTCAATTTTTTTTTATCATTCTTAATGTAACCCACTATTAACTATCAAAACAAGTGAGGGCAGTTAAACTCAAAACAGGGACTGGTTTGTACCAAATAATTGCAGTTTCACTTAATCTTTTTCTTAATCTTATTCTCTAGACTCCAAATTCAGTCTGCAACACAGGTTCACATATTTAGTCATAAGAATGAAAAGAGGAAGAATAAAGTTATATAAAACAGAAATCTTGCCTTTTTCCCCCAAAGTAACAAATCTGAGACCTGGTTCAACAAAATGTACTTGGAGGCAGTTACATCTAGTGGCTCTCTGATAGATTCATAGGTATCAGGCCATAAGCTTGTTGATCATACTGACCACATCTCATGTATATTGATATTCATTTAGCCACTCATTCAACAAATATAAACAATTTAAAAAGCAATAACCTTAAAGTTTGATATATCTAAAATTGTGGAATAAGCAAGAGTTTTTACTCTAATTTGGGGACATGAGGAAGAATAGAAAATGCTTCCCAAGGAAATGACACTGAAGCTGAAATCTATGGGACACATGCGTTAGCCAAGTGAAGAGGAGAATTCTGGAGGCAAAAGAGAGTGTAGAGCAATTCAGGAACTGAAAAAAGTTTGATTTGGCTGTGAAGATATGCTACTTGTGTAGCCTTCAGCCCTGGAAAAGGGGCTGAATTATTGCCCCACTCCTAATGAAGAGTATACAGCAAAAGTGATGGGCTGTTTGTTGCATGATTAGGTTATAAAAAGACTGTGGCTTCTGTCTTAGGTGTTTCCTCTCCCTCTGGATCAGTCATCAATCTCTCATTTTACAGGAAGCCATGTGCCATGCCATGAGGCAATCCTATGGAGAGGCCACATGTCCTCTGAGGTTCACATGAGTGAGCTTAGAAGCCCTGCCCATGTTGCAACCTGAGATGACTGTAGCCCTATCTGACATATTGACTAAAGCTTTAAAAGAGACCAGGAGTCAGCCTCCTGGACACCTCCAGGAGACACACACTCCTGGACACCTCCAGGAGACACACACTCCTGGACACACTCCAGGAGTGACACACTCCTGGACACCTGACCCACAGAAACAGTGAGATAATAAATGTGTGCCACTAAGTTTGGGGATAATTTCCTTAAAAAGCAATAGAGAGCTAATTTACCATGTTAAAGAACTGGGTCGAGCATTAATACAAAGGAACAAGAATGAAAGGGTTTTAAGCAGGAAGAACATTTAATATGTCCATATTCGCAATTTTAAACATTCAGTAAAACTGTCAGAATAATCTAGAACCATCACTCAACATAAACATTTAAGCAAATCACAACTTCTCCTACAAAATTCTAGTTCTAAAGTTCAATATTCTGTATAAAACTTCCACCTCACTTCTAATCAATCAACAATTAACCTGATTAATCTCTTAGAAACTGTAGTATCTCTCCCTTCTTCTTCAGATCCACGGGCTCACTGTCCTAATTTAGGCTCTCTATCATCTCCAATCTAGAATATTGGTGTTACCTTCCTAACCATTTCCCCCCTAGAGTCTGGTACTCTATTCATTCCATCAATCCATTACCAATTACCATTAAAAAAAAGTGTAGGCTAATGGGATCATAAAAGGGTAGCTAATCACATTATACCCCATCAGATTATTGATTATTGGAAACAACGGGATTGCTATGCAAGTCACACATACACTGCAGTGACATGCCTCCTCCCTCTTCCCCCACCATCTACCAATCACAACTTAGTACAATACTCCAAAAATACTTAAAAAATATCTGTGGAGTGCTTAGTAAAACTTTTCATCAAATTAAAAGAGCTGAACCCATGAATCAAGGAGTGTTTGTCCCACGTGCATCTCAAGGGAGTCACAGTGTTGAAACACTCTTGATTATTATCACTATTTTCAAATGTATACTCCAATTTAATGAAATTAAAATACGAGGAGGGGGAAAAAAGCAGTTTCATTCTTTTTTATTTTGAAGCTAAACACGTTTAGGAATTTCAGACTCTCATCTCATCGGAAGAGTATTCCATTTTCCAGTTTGACTCCTCTGCGTAGCACTTCACAACATAGGTAAGTCCATAGCCCACTTAGGGAGGCACGTTTTGTGAGTATTCAGACATTAGTACCCCAGGATCCATTAGCATTTCCAAAAGCATTATACGAATTATTCCTGTGTGAGACATTTCATTATAAAAAGGAAACTGGTAATTAATTCAGTCATTTTGACTGCATGATTGTTTCAAGTAATATTGATGTCATAAAATCCTTTAGCCAAATAACAAACTGTTAAGTGAATATGGAAAGTTCCAATAATCAAGAAAGAAAAGGTCTCTTTTTCCTGTAAATCCAATGACCCTCTCTATACAATAAAAGTAGACAGAGGTTTTCAACTAAAATCTTAGCTTTTATTTATTTAAATTATGTAGCCACATTCTGTGAAGTTTAATGAAAAAGGATACCTAATCATTTATCCTTAAAATTGTCTTTCACTGAACAAAACTTTCATTCTTTATTTCATTCCTTTTATTACTTTTAAGAAGCTCAAATACTGAAGTTCAGAGGTACCATAAAGATAGAAAGTAAAAAATACTTTTTCTGTTAACTACTTGGATATATCTCCAAATTTGCAATAACTCTCCATGTTAAAGTAGTAGCAATTAGCCTGTAAGGTAATTCTGCAAAATTGAAACCCATTTTTTTCCAATTTAAGTGTGTAAATCAAAATGAATGTCAGAAACATCTTCTGTAACTTATTAAACGAACTATCAAATAAATTCATTAACATATGAAAATATTAACATCAAAAAGAAATGTTCACCTTGCTGTAAATTATTTTAAAATGACTTTTAAAAAATCTTTTGAGGTTTCTTTTTCTAATCAGGATTAGAACCACCATAATGAAGAAATTAAGACAACTATCAGGTAAACATATATTCTAACATTTTGAGGAACTGTCAATAAGTAATAACACCCCTATAAATACCATGTAACAAGAAAAATTCATTTACATCTTATCTGCAATTTATACTTCACTTAGTTCAGAATCTTAAGACCCTCCATGGAGAGAAATTTAAAAATCATCTTACAACAATATTTGTTTAATAGGAAGTGATGGCTTAAATGTTACAATATGTTTCTTGAATATCTTCACATTAAATAGTAATTGAACAAAAAGCCCCCTGGTTCTGCTCAAGGGCTAGTCCCACAAAGCTGCTCATTATTGGAATGTCCAACTTGGAAGCCAAACTAAATAACAAGGAGTAATTTGCCAATTAGAACTTCCTGCTCTTTTCTCTTTATTCCTTAAACACCATTCAGGGGCTGAACTGGTCAAACACTTTTAGCTTCAAAACAGCAACTGAAAGGATTTAATTTGTATCTCTCCAAGGTGAACCTGTCAAGAGGCAGCGGTGATGTAGTCCATGTCCCCCTACAGCAATTTCCCGTAAAGGCCGAGAAGTGGGTTTCCACTCTTGCAGAATATGGAGTTTCCTTTTCTCATTTCCCATTATTTCATTTCAATTAATGACCTCCAAATTTTATACTTGCGTAACTACTGGGCTTAAGACTGTTGAGTCAATATGTCCCTGGAATCTGCTAACATCTTCAGACCAAACCTGTTTATATGCTGGAAACAGAGCACTTCGCAGAGGCCTGACACAGACTGGAACAAGGACCACAGAAATGTGTAAAAAACCCCAAAATGGTGTGGACCTTGAATCACCAGATTCTGTTATAAGTGCGGGCCACGGCAAGAGAAGTAAAATATGCAGCACTTAAAGGCCCTTGGCAACGTTTGCATTCCTCACCTGCATTTTCCTAATTGCAATCCAAGCTTACATCTCAGCTTGTTATTCAATTTGAAATGTCCAGTGATGAACAGAATTTAGATGCAGACTTCTAAATTGCAAACATACTCACTGATTAACATTAAATCAGTGAAACTCGGTCCTCTTTTCCAACCTAAAGAGACCTGACATGAGGCTCTGGGCTTCCTCATCAAAGATCCACTAGCACCAGAAAAAGAGGCTTCACTTTGCTCACTGTGAGTCTGTACACAGCCCCAAAAGAACCGCTCACTCCTCTGAACCCTGGGCCAGGATAATTAGTGAAGGAAAAACTGCTTTTGAAATGTCTACTTAGAGGAACTACTTGTAATCAGGTGGGTTTTTTTTTTTAATCCATCCTATTTCAGGGTCTGTACTGACAATCCATCGAAAATACAGTAGAGTATTTCTTTACTTTTTATGTTTTTATTTATTTTTGAAAAAGAGAGAGAGACAGAGTGTGAGCAGGGGAGAGGCAGAAAGAGGAGACACAGAATCTGAAGCAGGCTCTAGGCTCTGAGCTATCAGCACAGAGCCTGACATGGAGCTTGAACTCAAGAACCATGAGATCATAACCTGAGCCGAAGTCAGAGTTTAACCAACTGAGTCACCCGGGCTCTCCAACGATCTCCATTTGTGTATTTAAAAACCAATCTGAGAAGGCGAATGTGTTGTTTCTATCAATGGATTGCTTTGAATGGTTCCCCAAATCAAGAAAAAAAATTGTTTTTATTGTAGAAAATAACAGACGGTCAGGATCTCTGATCTAAGAGGTGACAAAATTCTCTCCAAACTTTAGGCTCCTCTGAGCTCTTTTTCAACTAGGTCTCGACCTTTGGGCTTTCGTGTTTGTCTCTTCATTGTTCAGTTTGAGCAAGAATCATGTTAAGTTGGTTTAGCCAGTATCTTCCAAGCTCTATACCTGATCACTCTCAAAATCTGATTTTGATCAAGTGGTTGTGTGATCACTCTTGCCTGCCTTCAGCAAGAATCTTCACCCTGCTCCTTGGCTACAAATCCCCACTTTTCAATCTTGTCTTTGGAGTTGAGTCCAATCTCTCTCCCACTGCAAAACTCCATTGCTTATCTTGGCAATCCCCCTGAATAAAGTCTGCTTTACTGTTTTTTAACAATGTCGTGTAAAACTTTCTCTTTAACAGAGGTCAGAAACGACTAATCCTTCTTAAACTGGTTATTAGGGCAAGCTTCCTCACTTCCGAGGCAGTTTTATAAGGGTCCAGGAAGTATAAATTAAAGTGAAAATAAATATGGCAGAGACGAAGTATAAAGAACTTGAACTTCATACCAGTGTCTTACTATTACTATTGTATGGGAATATTTCAGTTCAAATAAACTAGATCAACAGAAATTTATAGTCACAGAATTTAGAACTTTAGCTAATCTCAGTGATTGTTTAATTCTTAACTCAAACCACACAATTTTCCAGATAAAGAAATTAAACTTGAAGAAACTGTATTTAATAGCATTATTTTAAGACACTAGCAAAGGTTGATTTTACTTATACATATTTTGCAATCAATTCCAAACATTACTTAACATGCAAAAATAGCTTGCTCTTACCTTTACAAAGAAACTCCAAAATCAATTTATGCAAACCAAACGTCCGTTCTACCTTTTCACCAGGTACTCAAATTAGAAAAATTGAAACTGTCTTGAATGGCTATTCATTTGTCACCTCTCATAGAATGTCTCCTGACTCTGTCACCTTCTCTCTGCCCTGCTCTTTCCCAGGGCCCATGATTCCTCTCCCTGCCACCAATCTTGTTCAGTGCCAGCACATCCTCAATAGTGCTTCAATAATTGTTTCTCATTTACACCCTTGTCTCTCTCTTGCTTTCCAAACTCTAGTGGCTCCTCATCACCACACTTTTAACATGGCATTCAATGACTTTTCATGCTTGGGCTTTAGCCTCTGACTGATTTCCTCATTGACCCTCTTCCACCCACATTTTGGGGATTAGCTGCATCAGCTTTCTCACCATTTCACAAATACCCATGCTCCATGATTTGACTTATGCTTCTCACTTTTTTGGAATCTTCTTCCCACCCATTTCTCTTCTCCCCCTCCTCTGTCTTGCATATATTCACACACATCTTTACCTCTTCTTTGAAGTATTTTTCAGAAACACAAAATAGGGGCATCTGGGTGACTCAGTCGGTTAAGCATCTGACTTTGGCTCAGGTCATGATCTCATGGCTCATCAGTTTGGGCCCCATGTCAGGCTTTGTGCTGACAGCTCAGCCTGGAGCCTGCTTCAGATTCTGTTTCTGTCTCTCTCTGCCCCTGCTCATGCTCTCTTTCTCTCTCTCTCTCTCAAATATAAATAAACATTAAAAAAATAAAAATAAAATACACAAAATAAATCAATTATTCCTCCACAACAATTTATTATCACAGCACATTTATTTGTACTATCATATCCATCTCTCTGAAATATCTTCAATCTCCACATACTTCCCCTAAATTGTGAGCTGCCTACTTAATTTTGTTGCCCTACTTTCCAGCAAAATACTCATATACAGTAATATTCTACAAACGTTTGTGGAATCAAATCACTTCAGCAATGAATCCATTCATTGCCAATAGACAATGCTCAAGAGGCATTTCAGAAATGATTTCCTGAAGGATCACTTGACATCATTAAAGAAAAGTTGAATAATATTGAATAATTTAATGTATATTAGATTTCAGCAATTAAATATTGAAATACATGGAAAACTACACTGCTTTTAAATGTTCATCAGTGAATACTGATTGAGCCTACTGAACTGTATGACAGGGCTATGTGCTAAGGTGATTTTAAATAATATTCATAAAATATAATCTCTACCCAGGGGAACTTACAATATAAAAATTATGACATTGCCCACATATGCAGTTTTGATTGTAAGCCATACAGATAACATATGTGTTATGTCACTGAGGTTAGGAGTTGCTAAATATAAATGAGCCTACAAAGCACAGAAATCAGACATATCTCTATGGATGTTGAATTAATACCATTGTGAAACGCCTGATTTAGTGCTACCTACATTTTATTTTATATTAAACTTTTTTTCTTAAATAATTAGGATTTTTAAAATGGATATAATATATACATATTTATGAAAAAATGATGGAAAGCCTATAATAGCCAGCTGTTGTACAGGATCAGATAGATGATAATGTAGACAATAGAAATGACCAAGGAGTCATTTCTGGTTTCTATACTTAATGAAAGTTTCTGGATCGAACGTCTGCTGGAAATAATTTTATCTGAACACATAATGAATGTGTGATGTAAACACACTCACACAGAGACTTTAATTTATCTAAGCTACTTCAAACAAATCAGTTGCTATTACCTTAAGATACAGAAAGTAAAGCCACACAAAGGCCATCACAATGCTATGTACAATCATATTCTGATTTATCTTTCTGTGATTTTTTCTAAAATCTGTCCAGCCCCATTACGATTCTTAAAAAGAGAAACTATTAGGCTTCTTAAGTTTCTAAGGCCATTAGTAGTTCTCTCCTGTCTAGTTAATCAAGTAATACCTCCTAAGGGTACTTATGGGATGAGTAAAAACTATGGTCATAATTTCTAGACTGTCAAGAAAATGGGAATTTATACTTTGGATAAACCCTAGGGATATTACATAGCAAGAAGTTCTATTTCGGGCTGGAGGGGGCAGTGGGAAGGGGAAATATAGAGATGTAGTGAAAAGTTTCTTGGAGCTATCTAATTTATTTTAACAGCATGTTTCAAAAATAACTACCATTAATATAATCAATACTTATGCAAAATAGGAACATGGAACCTATAGTTAAAATGGGAAAAACAACTGCCTCTGTAACAATTAAAACTTGACACTGGGGCCTTTATGCACACTGACAAATTTTAATGCTGAAATATATTATATATATATCGACATTCTTTACCATTTTGCCATGACTGATCAATTTTAGATCCCAAGATAATCTACATATCAAATTGTCACTGAATTTTGTGAAAGAAACTACTCTTTTTTTTTTTTTTTAATGTTTTATTTATTTCTAGGAAAGAGAGAGAGAGACAGCGTGAGCAGGGGAGGGTCAGAGAGACAGGGAGTCACAGACTGAAACAGGCTCCAGGCTCTGAGCTGGCAGTCAGCACAGAGCCCGACGCGGGGCTCGAACCCACGAACCGCGAGATCATGACCCAAGCGAAAGTCGGACGCTTAACCGACTAAGCCACCCAGGCGCCCCAGAAACTAGTTACTCTTAAGATTATATTTCTTGGCTGGAAACTTTGAAAAAGTAAATAATGTTCTCATTTCATTTATTAAATTAATATTTCTAATTGTATTAGCTCTGTAAATGCAAATACAAATGATTATTAGATATCAGTCTCTGTTTTCCTTACTTCTATTTTGGCTAGTTGAAAACTAGGTATGACCGACAAAAAGAGAAATTTGAAAATGTTTAAAAGGTCTCTAGCTTAATAAAAGTAGTTTCTTTTTAATATTAATAGATATTAATATTTTTAGCACTTAGTTAAAAAAAAGTAGTTTCCACAATATTGTGAATGTACAAAAATACCACTGAATTGTATGCATTAAAATAGTTCACCTTATGTGTATTTCACCTCAATTTAAAACAAAATTTTTAACATTTATTCATCTTGAGAGAGAGAGAGACAGAGCTCAAGTGGGAGGGTAGGGCAGAGAGTGATGAAGACACAGAATCTGATGCAAGTTCCAGGCTCTGAGCTGTCAGCACAGAGCCCGATGCCAATGCGGGGCTCAAACTCACAAGCTGTGAAATAGTGACCTGAGCCAAAGTTGAAGTTGGAAGCTTAACTGCCTGAGACACTCAGGTACCCCTCACCTCATTTTTAAAATGCATGAATGTTAACAGATGTCATTACTGTTCCATTGAAATTTACCCACAAATGAATAAATGCTCTAATGAGGGATGTCTTCCTAACTATAAAAAACTTTCTAGAATTACTGACCATTTAGTGTCTTTTTAAAACAGATCAGACTTAGCTGGTATTGTTTTCACCAACTTTCCATAATAATGTACAAACATTAACTACAGAATAATCATAGAACAATTACTCTATATTTATTATAGTTTCAGCGTTACTATCTTACTAAAATTCCTTGGTTAAGAAATAACCTATGCAAGATAGATAGATAGATAGATAGATAGATAGATAGATAGATAGATAGATAGATAGATAGATAGATGATAGATAGATTTCCAATAACCTAGTTTTTAAAACATTATTTATTTTCCTAAAAAACAAAATTTAAAATCAAGCAACATCAAAAATTCTTTAGTTTGTGTCAACTGGTTCTAAAAAGCCCTCAAGATTCTCCCTAGAATCCTAAATACTGAAAATAAAATCTCACACTCTTGGGATGTATGAATCACCATTCTCTGACTTATCTTTTAATTGCTCCAAAGCTGTCTAATCTCTCATCAATTCTTAGAAATACGATCTTTTATGGTTTCTAAAGATGCTCTGGATATATGACTAAACTTTTATCTAATCTGATTATATCAGGCAGTATAGGCCAAGACTAAAGAAATGGTTACCACCTAGTGAATAAAGCTAACTTACTCAGCATAAGAAAGTATTCATTACAATTCTATGAATTTTAGGCTAGTTGCTAAACTCCCCTTATTTGGGTGTCTGACTAGATCTATTCCAGTATTCCCTAATGATGCTCGTAAGTGAAGTGTATGTGTTTAAAAGAATTGCAATTTCAAGTTTACCAATTCTCTATATGATTGGTAATTTTCAAGGGAAAGATTGACTTTTTAATTAAAAGGAAATGAAATTTGCCCTGCACTAAAGAAGGACTCAATTTCAAGTGTATTGTATAACTTAAAAAAAAAAAAAGATTAAAAATCCTCAATATTTATTGTAATGAAACACAAATGGAACAAAATTTAACTTAGTAAAATACAGTAATGGAGTTCAAAAATTATACTTGAATTCTGATTAGTTTATATTACACCAGTATTTCCATGCTCGTGGTATTATACATTAAATCATCATATCATGAAGTGTATGTAAATGGTGCCTAATTATGCCATTAAACAAAACAAAACAAATAGCATTATTCAAAATAGCAAAAGGCAGAAGCAACCCAAGTGCCCACTGGTGGATGAATGAATAAGCAAACTGTGGTATATACATAAAATGAAATACTATTCAGCCTTACAAAAGAAGAAAATTCTGACACATTCTGCAATATGGATGAACCCTAAAGACATGCCTGGGGAAATAAGCCAGTCACAAGAGGACAAATATTGTATGATTGCACTTCCATGAGATACTTAGAATAGTCAAATTCATAGTGACAGAGGTAGAATGGTGGCTGCCAGAGGCTTGGGCAGAGGGAAGCAGGGAATGGGGAGTTATTGTTTAATACAAAGTTTCAGTTCAGGGAAGATGAAAAGTTCTGGAGGCAGATGGTGGTGATGGCTGCACAACAATGTGGATGAACTTCATGCTACAGAACTGGACCCTTAAAAATGGCTAAATGGCAATTTTTATGTTATGCATATTTTACTACAAAACATTTAAGTACTTTAAGCACCTAAAAAGCACTTTATACATTTTTTAAAAGACATGTTTGTTTACAAAATAAAAACCAAGGAAAACAGGAGTCATAGTACTTGTGTAGCTAAGTTCTAAGCCAAAAGAAAACATCTGACAAAAGATAGCTCTGCTCTTTTACTGTAAAATGCAAGTGCCTCTGAAGAAAAAACACATAGAAAGTGGGCGATAGGCATCAAGGAGGGCACTTGTTGGGATGAGGACTGGGTGTTGTATGGAAACCAATTTGACAATAAATTATATTTAAAAAAAAAGAAAAACCACATATTTTACCACTTGTCTTAACAAAACTTAATAGCCACCACCAACATCCTCTTTGGGTGACTCATAAAGACACAGAACATGAAAATACTAGAAAAAGGAGTTGATATTAGTTGAGTAGAATTTATACGTGTTTAATTATGTTTATCAACCAACAATTATTTCACTAATATATTTCCAGTGACTATCTTGTATATGCTTATCAAGATTGTAGGCTCCATATAATTTAGAAAAAAGTTAAGACCAAGCAATAATTCGCTTTTATTAAGTGGTTTACTAAATAGCAAACACCATACATACTTCAGCTCAATTAATTACTGCAACCCTGTAGGTCAATGTTTTTATGCCTCTTTTCGGATAAGAAATCTGTAGCTTGTTGAGTGAGTAGCCCATACTGTGTTTGAGGGAGGTATGCCTGCCTGAATTTGCACAACACATGACTCCACCCCCAAGCAATCAGAAACCAATAGACTGACACAAATAAAACTTTAGAACAACAACAAGAAAATTTTCAATCTATTTGCAAAGTAGGAATATTGCACAACTTTGGCTATCATCATTATAGTAAATCAAATCTAGTTTAAATATATTTTACATGTAGGTGGCAACCAAAGGCTACTCAGGGAGATGGGGAATTTCTACATATGGGAATCTTTAAGAAGACAAAAACATAGACAAAAACAACCATCTGTCTTATATAGCTTATGTACAGTAATACCTAAGATCATTTCTTGAGGTCCTTAGCCACTCAAGAATTCTCTCTAGAATTCTATTAATCATGTATGCACTTTCTCTGCCTTAATTACAGCCCTAACCCAACTGCTGTGCTTTATCCAGTTTAGGTTTCTTAAACGTTCTTTCTCTCAGTTCCTCCCTCTCCCCTCCTTCTCTTCCACACATGCACAATTATATGGTGTATTTGTTTCCAAAGCCCCAGGGGAGAGGGATGGACAAGATAAGGGACTGTGTGGTGAAACTGTGACAGTACAACTGTAGGCACTTAATGGAGACCCTGGCAGGACATTTGTTTCTCTCCATACCTCGGTGGTTCCCTCAACAGCAATAACATGAAAACACTACTGAACGTAAGTGGGAAAGAAAACATTCAGGATCATCATCAATAAGCAGATGCAAAAACGCAATGGAAAATTGAAACCATGAGCAGAAAATGAAACGCATCTTCCCTGAGGAATTAAAATCCCAAAATGTATCAACTGAAGCAAAGTATTACAGAAAGTTCCTCTTAATTTAACTTCCCTCCTGTTGAGATTTAAATCAGGAGAAATCCTTTCTAATATTTAGAAACTCTGTCTTCTTTCTTTACTGGACAAGAGAAAAGGGCCTGGCAAATGTATCCTTAGCTAGCAAGCGGTGGGGTGGGGGAAGAGAGATAATCCTATTATACCCTCTCTAAGCCTCTATTTTTCCTCCCAATATACTTAGATCTTTCTGACCACAAAGGAAGCTCTGATATCACTCAAAGTGTTTCAACGCAGGGCAAGGAAGATGTTTATGATGTTAAGTATATTCATAATATTAAATTTTCCATTTTTAAATAACTCTGGTCAAGAGAGCATAATGCTAATCAAACTTTACAGTACTTAAAGTTAAGAGTCACTTGGCACTCTTGAGTCCACTGCTCAGAAACAATTCCTCCTCTTCTTCTACAAGAACACTACAGAAACCAAGAAAGAGAAACAGACTTAAGTTGTCTGACCTCCCCTGTTATCCCTCAGGCTGTTGGGAAAAAGCAACACATCGTTCACTCTCCAATTTATCACCCCTATTTTCACAGTCATAAATTACTTCTCAGGCTTTAAAACAACTGGATTCTAAAAGGATACTGTAAGTTACTTAAATTCCAGTAACTGAACTCAGATGTATGAGGCCATTTAAAATCTTTATAAAAGCTTCCTGTTTCAAAGTTACCCAAAATGGAATCCTAGAAAATCTGTGCACCAAAATACTATAAAATTAAGATTAAAATTAATATATTAAACATCTTTTAAAAAATCCTAGTCCATAGTAGATAACCAATGAATCAATGAATCTCTTGAAAGAGGCTTAGACCACATTCTGTCTTTGCTAATTGGTTAATTTTGGTTGTTATAATATTCAATATAAATTATCACCACCGAATCTACCATACTTTATCTTCAACAACTGACCAACAGAATAATTCAGGTGTTCCAAGTTCTATTTTGTTTATTCAAGCAGAATGAAATTTCCTAAGAGGTTAATAAATTCAGGAGGTTGGTTAAGCCAGGCACCATTACGCAAGTATGCTAGGTATGATACATAAACAAGAAAGTTAGCAAATGCTTTTAAATAAACTGAATCATGGCAAACAGAAGGCAAAACAAAGAGAACAAAGCAGAAATAAGGTGCTTAAGGAAAAACCATGATTTTGGCACTGATCCAGAAGAAAAACAAAAAATGTCTATTAGGTACACAGTCAGAGTAGGGCCATTTGTCAAAAGTCTGTAGGAACAAACTCTAAGTGGCTGTCTTGCATGTCTCAAGAGGCAGAATTGAGCTGACGCTGTCAACTGCCAGTGCTGTACCTCTGACCACGGGAGCTCTAATTTGACCCTCCTGAGAAAGAATCCCAATTAGAAACACATAAAGGAAGCTGTTTAGACATGATGCTTTGGGACAAGTCTGACCCAGTGTGTCAATGTCAACTGAAACAAAAAGCTAAAGGAACTTTCTCAAGCACATTGTCTGTTCTAGATAAAAGCTAAGGACCTTTGAGACCCAGGTTTTGAAGTAGGCCTCCCCAGACTGAAATGAGGACAACTAAAATACTGGCTTGCTTTTTTTTTTTCCATGCCTGCTAGTGTGTTTTGTAAAAATCGAGACACACCATTCAATTAAACAAATTATTTAATTCTTAGTGGTCTAGCAGCAAACAATGAAGAGTACTCATCTGTAAGATATTAAATCTGGCCTTCTATATATAAATTTGCCATCACTGACAATTCCTCAAATCTATACTACATTGCCAACTACAAAGCAAACTTATCTGTTGAGATAAGTGAACTGCAGATCAAAGTTTCTTATTTACATTTCTAAGATTCTAGTTAAAAAGTTGTACATTTGTACTTTTTTCTGTGTATAGGTACTGTAGCTTTCACTAGACTCTCAAAGGAGTCTGACCCAACAGTAGTCAAGAGCCACTGTTCTAAATTTATGTGAATTTGCATATGGATTCTAGCTACCTGTGATAAAATCTGGAGCACCTCTTTCATTTTTCAACCTAAAATTCACAAAAGCGAAAAGGACATAGCAAACAGGTACACAAGACCTAGTGCAAGATCATACATCTACATTCAAGTTTTTATTTATTTCTTTAAATAGTTTATTGTTAAGTTGGTTTCCATATAACACCCAGTGCTCATCCCAACAAGTGCCCTCCTCCATTCAAGTTTTTAAATACATTCAAGTTTTTAAATGATAGCTGATTGCCTTACATAGAGTTCCTGAATTCGAAGAACTTACAGGGTGTATTCCCAGGAAGGGCCAAGTGACCAGAAGAGAGGAAGTGTGTATTATGGACATTTTCAACTGATAAAGAAATTGAGATAAAAGTACACAAAATAAATTTTCACTGAACAAAAAATTACTAGGATTTTAGTACTCTTATGTCTTCAAGATCAAGAATCAATTTAAAAATATGAGTTAAGACAACCGAAATCCAAAGAGCCTATTCCAGTAATATCATAACAATTTTCAATTAACTCAGCTTAGGAAACTCTCGTTGGCAGATGACCTCCAGAGTACAGTGCAGACAGTCAAACTGTTCCATAATTTAGTCAACAAAATAAGTTCTAGTGTACTTCTTGTGGGGGTGTCTCCAATATATTCACCTGTACTATTTCAGAACTCCTCAAGGGAGCTCTGAAGACAATATGTAAAATGTGTTTTAACTTCCTAAAGAAAGATAGCAATAAATTCAAAAGCATTTTTTTACTATTGCTACTCTTGATATATTTTCTTAGTCATAATCAACTGAAGTGAAATTAAAACATTGCTGCAATTTTATTTCATATATTTTTTTTATTTTTTAGAGAGAGAGAGAGCACCCGAGCAGCAGGGGTGGGGGGAGAGAAAATCTTAAAGAGACT
Source organism: Crocuta crocuta (assembly GCF_008692635.1). Classification (NCBI taxonomy): domain Eukaryota; kingdom Metazoa; phylum Chordata; class Mammalia; order Carnivora; family Hyaenidae; genus Crocuta; species Crocuta crocuta. Next base: position 2,133,214 of record NW_027532403.1, read on the forward strand.
CCATGCTCAGTGCAGAGCCCTACACGGGGCTCCATCCTATGACCCTGGGATCATGACTGGAGTTGAAATCAAGAGTCAGACTCTTAACCAGCTGAGCACCCAGGTGCCCCTCTTATTTATTTTAAAGTCACTAATCCTGCCTTTTAAGAATTTTGAACATTGGGGTACATGTGCTCCCATGCATCAGCACTCCTATATCCCTTGGATAAATTCCTAGCAGTGCTATTGCTGGGTCATAGGGGAGTTCTAGTGTTAATTTTTTGAGGAACCTCCACACTGTTTTCCAGAGGGGCTGCACCAGTTTGCATTCCCACCAACAGTGTAGGAGAGTGTCCATTTCTCCACATCCTTGCCAGCATCTAGAGTTCTCTGATTTGCTCATTTTAGCCACTCTGACTGGTGTGAGGTGGTATCTCAGTGTGGTTTTGATTTGTATTTCCCTGATGAGGAGGGATGCTGAGCATCATTTCATGTGTCTGTTGGCCATATGGATGTCCTGGAAATGTAAACTGGTGCAGCCCCTCTGGAAAACAGAGTGGAGGTTCCTCAAAAACTTAACAATAGAACTCCCCTATGACCCAGCAATAGCATTGCTAGGAATNAACCATGAGAGACTCTTGAATGCTGAGAACAAACTGAGGACTGATGGAGGGGGAGGGGGAAGATGGACATGGAGGAGGGCACTTGTGGGGATGAGCGATGGATGTTATATGGAAACCAACTTGACAATAAACTATTTGTAAAAAAAAAAAAAAAAGAATTTTGAAGTCTACTGTTAACAAGAAAATCATCTAGTATATAAAAAAATATATCTTTTACAAGTACAGCTGCCTGTTCCTGCTCAGGAGGTACAGTCTTAAACAGGAGAAACCATCCCGCTGGCACTAAGCACACAGCCCAGCAGTCACTGCTGCCGAGCACTGCGTGGAGAGCCGTGCCGTGCCCAACACCAAAGCACACACGGGATCAAAGGCATGCACATAACTGGCATGCCATCATCTACAGTGCTAAAGCCTCTGAATGCTTCTATATAAAATTACATAGATGTTGACAAACCACCTGTTGGACTAAAGAAAAAATAAATTGTGTGCCACTTTCCCCTATGTGCTCCTATAAAATCTGTGACTTGAGTTTTTTCAATGCATAGGTTCTATTTTAAATACTTTGTAGTATTGAACCTATGGAAAATCATGACCACTTAAGTACAAAAGAGAGAGAAATAGTTTTAAGTTTGAGTTTCTCAGAGTGCTTTAAAGCTGGCAGAGGGAGAGGGAGTGCTGGGGAACTATCTCTGTTATTCACCAATCTGTGTACCTTCCTATGAATGGCAATGTTTTAAGGTTGATGGGGAAAAAAAAAAAAAGAGATAAAGAATTTTCTCAATACAATAATGCCTCCAACTACCCCCACTAAAGGTTTCTGGGAAATACTATCAAAAAGCCAGTCTTCTATACTACATATATATAGTCTCCTACTTAGAACACATTGACTACACAGCACAATGGTAATACTGCAAGGTAGAAATAAATACAAAAGATAATTAAATAAGATGTTTATTCACTCATTAAACAAATACATATTTAAGTATTTACAACATTCTAGGAGCAAATCTGGGATCCAGAGATAAAAAGAATGAGTCACAGCCCTACTTTCAAAATTATCTGTAAAGGAGACAGAGATATAAACAATTACTGGAATTAAATGTAATCAGTGGATTAACAGAGGTATGTGCATGGTGTTGTGCTTCAGTGATTGATGGAAGGCTTTATAGGGAACAAGCTTTAGAATTCTAAGGCGAATACTACCAAGTTTTAACACTATTTTTTAATAGCTCATAGAGTCACCTGGGTCAAAATTCAAAAGGAACACATGGCTAGATGGTGAAAATTTTCTTGGCCACAAAAACAGTCACCTATTTGCTTTCCCTATAAACGTCCAATGTTAACACAGGAGTCTCTTATAATACCCAAATAATGCTTCGCTTAGACTTTGCCTACCAATAACACTCTTCTGAGTCTACTGTATTTTATTATTTATTGATGTGTTATGCATCTTGTTATATGATTAAAAGTAACTCTGTAATTGGATGTGTTAATTAACTAAGTGGGAGGAATCCTTTCACAATGTATATGTATATCAAATCATCATGATGTATACTTTAAATATTTTACAATTTTATTTGTCAATTATATCTCAATAAAGCTGAAGGAGGAATAAAAGCAACTCTGTAGTAAGTGGAATGACCCACAAAAGCAGACTTGCAGTGTTAGTAAATATCAAGTAAAAAATATCTCTATATTAGCTAAACAAGCTACAATTTCTCAGAGTACTCCAAAATAGAGAAGAAGATAATGAACAGGAAAGAAATAGAAGACACATTCTATATGAAAACAGAAAATGGCAAGAACATTGTAAAGATCACACTCCAGTACATGAAGCTTTAATAAATCTCCTGTCCCTGTCACTGGTTCAGTTCAAAATATTAGCCAAGTGGCTCTTACTATGATCTCATAAAATGTTTTCAATGCTAGCAGTTATTCTGGAGATAATTTTTAAGGATATAAAAAGATAACTTCTATGATGAGTCAGTTCTCACTTTTCTTCATAGTAGAGGCATGCATGAGAACAGGAAAGTATGACAGAGAGCCCTCTGCTCGCCATTGCCTCACCACCAGCAGGATCCCACCATCCTTCACTAGGTCTTTGCCTCCACTGCACCAGCTCCCCTCAGGCTTGCGTCCAAATAGCTACAATGGCCAACAGTGAAAGAACTGGACAGTATGAAGCAGGGTGTGCAGCACAAAACAGATGATTAAAAGAGAAAGAGCTATGGAAATCATTAATCATGAAGAAAACTATCAGGAAAAGGACTTTTAGTCTTAGGTCTAAACTCACAAGATGAGCTTCTAGATTTGGGGTTGTAATGACAGCAGGTTTGGTGCATTATCAACATTTTTGGCAAATTTGCAAGTGGGAGAGTGGAATCCCTAGGAACAGAAGCAAAAGTCATGAGTTTACAGGGTCAAAGATCTGAAAATAAGTAGGCTTATCACATTAGAAACAGTCAGAAAATATATATATATATATATATATATATATANTAGGAAACAAAATTAATTTCCAAACTGTAAATGGAAAAAAAATCTATATTTGAAATCATGCACTTTCAAAAAGGACAAAGTGTAAAGTAACAAAAATTTGTAACTCACTAAACCAATTTCTCTTAGAATATGTAAATAGAAAAACCATAAAACTTATCATGCTTGGGTAGGAATAGTGTAATAAAATCATGACTACTGTTTAAACACTAGGACCAAAATCCCTGTTGCTTTTTCTAATTTATGTTCTATTATAGAAATTTATACTGTTTTCTTATGTGTCAAGATGCATCCATAGATAAAGGTCTAAGTAAAAATATAATTCCGTGGCTCATATCAGAGCTCCCTAAAAAGTAACAATTTTTGTAAAGTTAAAGAGAGGAAAATAATATCCCTTTGATTCATTTTTAGTAATGTTTGAATTACCGAAATAAAGTAAAAAATTGTATTATGTTTATAAATAGAACAAGCTGTTAGAAGAAAGTAAAATTGTCTTGGAAATTGGCCATAATTAACCTAAAATAATAGATATTATTACAAGTTTATGTTATTCTAAGAATATAGAAGCCAAATTGTCCTTAAATTTCAAGGTAAAGAAAAGCAGAGGAGACTTTTGCCTATTTTACATTTTTATATCTAAGATATGTCTGCTTCAATCTATCATGGATAAGTCACTACCACCTAAACGTTCTCTTGTGACCAGAGTCTGTCCATCTGCTCAATTTAGCACATTTGCTCTAATTACTACAAGAGTGGCTTATTGTTGGTCCAACAGATAGTCAGTGAGCCAGAGGTCAGCAGGAAGATCTGTGTGACCCAACCACTGACCCTAAAGGACAGCCAGTGACCTATTGACCTGACCTGTAAGTGAGGAAAGGACTGAAAATTCTCATTAGGATTCACTGCTTTTCAACCACAAAAAATTAAAATTTTAAAGTAAGCATACCCCAAATCCTTTTATCATCCTACATGCTATATAATCAGCATACTTCTTATCATTACAATAAATTATTTTTTATAAATTTGAATATTGTTAGACTGGACATTTTATGTAATCAGTGAAAAATATATTTATAATACTATACCGATTTCAACTTCTTTATATGGATGTCACCTCGAGCATGTTCTAGCTCAGTAGCTCTCAGTCAAGATAATTTTGCCCCAGGAGACATTTGACAACCTGTAGAAACATTGATTCTCACAACTGGAGGGTGCTACTGGCATCTAATGGGTAAAGACCAAGGATTCTTCTGAACATTCTACCATGCACAGGACAGCTCTCAAAAACAAATAATTACCTGGCCCAAAATGCCCATAGTTCCCACGATGTTCTAGTTAATAGAAAATCAAACTACTCTTGTTACTGATTTGCCTCATAACCTAGTAAATCAATCTTTCTTCCTTTACCTCTAAATACCTACATCAAGTGATGTTATGGTATACCTATAATGAAATTACCTGGATTGATGGTTTTAAATATAAGCTTCCTGAACCCTTAACATTGAATCTGAACCATTAAGGAAGAGATAATAGAATTTATGTTTATATCCAGACCTTTTTTACTGCTTCTCTTTCACCCTAAATTTTGAAAACCAAATCTTTTCTGTGTTTGATATAATAAAGTATTTCTTTTACATTTAAACTCTAAAAGTTATGATCTATATCCTTAAGACAGATACATCATTCCAGTTACTACATTAATATTAATACTTTAAAGTTATCCTTAAACTAGACAAGAAGTTGGAGTTCACTTTTAAAACTTTCATATTTAGTAGATGAGAAGATTAAGATGGGAAGTGCCTGAGGTCACAGAGCCAGTTAGTGACTTAACCAGGTATCTCATGCTAACTAGTGTCAAGCATGAAGAAGTGGTTCACTCAAGACCTCAGGTAACAGGTAACATTTAGTGAATCTTCTCTCTGCAGAGTTTGAAATTTCATGGATGGTCTCTGCCAGTCACTCCAACACTTTTATTCAAGACTTTGCTTATGGGGCTAGGAATGCAATGTTGAATAAATAATATTGAAAGAGACTTGAAAACATTCAAACTTTCATCCACTTAGACCATCCTATCACCCTACTCCTTTGGCAATCACTAGTTTCTTCTCTCTGTGTGTGAGTCTGTTTCTCTCTTTTTTGTTACTGTTGTTTGTTCATTTGTTTTATTTTTTAGATTCCACATATGAGTGAAACCATATGGTATTTGTCTTTCTCTGTCTGGCTTATTCCACTTAGCACAATACCCTCTAGGTTCGTCCATGTTTTAGCAAATGGAAAGATCCCATCTTTTTATGGTTAATATTCCTTAGAATATATATACCACAACTTCTTTATCTATTCATCCATTGATGGACATTTAGGCTGCCTCCATACCTTGCCTATTGTAAATAATGCTGCAGTAAACATAGAGATGCATATATCTTTCCAAATTCTTGTTTTTGTTTTCTTTGGGTAAATACTCAGTAATGGATTTATTGGATCATATGCACTTCCATTTTTACATTTTTTTTTCCATTTTTACATTTTTGAGGAACCTCCTTACTGTTTTCCACAGTGGATATACCAATTTACACTCCCACCAGCAGTGCACTAGAGTTCCCTTTTCTCTACATCCTTGCCAACACTTGTTTTTTTCTTCTTTTTGATACTAGGCAGTCTGACTGGTATAAGATGATCTCTCATGCTGGTTTCAGTTTTCATTTCCCTGATTAGTGATGTTGAGCAACTTTTCATGTGTCTATAGGTCTTCTTGGGAAAAATATCTATTCTGGTCTTCTGCCCATCTTTTAATCAGATTATTTGTTTTTCTGGGTTGAGTTGTATGTTCTTTATATATTTTTGACATTAAACACTTATCAGATATATCATTTGTATGTATCTTCTCCCTTTCAGTAAGTTGCCTTTTCATCTTGTTGATGGTTTCCTTTGCTGTGCAAAAGCTTTATAGTTCTTCTATACCTACTTTATTGAGAGTTTTTAACATGAATGGATGTTGAATTCTGTCAAATGCATCTATTGAGATATCACATGGTTTTTTCCTTCCTTGTTAATGTAATATATCATGTTGATTGATTTGCATATATTGAACCATCCTTACTTCCCTGGAATAAATCTCACTTGATCATAGTGATTCTTTCAATGTATTTTTGAATTTGATTTGCTAATATTTTGTTGAGAATTTTTGCACCCATGTTCATCAGGAATATTGATTTATAATTTTCTTTTGCGGTAGTACTCTATCTGGTTTTCATATCAGGGTAATGCTGACTTTATAGAATGAATCTGGAAGCATTCCTTCATCTATTTTTAAAATAGTTTCAAAATACAAACCCTTCTGTAAATGTTTGGTAGTATTCACCCATGAAGCTATCTGCTGCTGAACTTTTGTTTGTCGGGAGTTTTTGGTTACCAATTCAATTTCATTACTAATAATTGGTCTGTTCAGATTTTCCATTTCTTCCTCATTCAGTATCAGAAGACTATATGTTCCTAGGAATTTATCCATTTCTTCTAGCCTATACAGTTCATTGGCATATAATTTTTATACTAATCTCTTATAATCCTTTGTATTTCTGTGATGTTAATTGTAACTTCTCTTTCATTTCTAATTTTGTTTGATTTTTTTTCTTAATCTGGCTAAAGGTTTATCAATTTTATCTTTACAATGAACCAGTCCTTAATTTCATTGACCTTTTCTCCTGTTTTTTACTCTTTATTTCATTTATCTCTGCTCTGATCTTTATTATTTCCTACTTCTATTAACTTTGGGCTTTGTTCCTCTTTATCTAGTTCCTTTAGGTATAAGATTAGATTATTTGAGATGTCTCTTATTTCTTGAGATAGGCCTGCATTGCTATAAACTTCCCTCTTGGAATTGCTTTTGCTATGTCCCAAAGATGTTGATCTGCTCTATTTTCATTTTCATTTGTCTTCAGGTATTTCTTGATTTCCTATTTGATTTCTTCCTTGACCTATTGGTTGTAACATGTTATTTAGCCTTGACATGTCTGTGGTCTTTTTCTTGTAATTATTTCTAGTTTCATGCTTTTGTAGATAGAAAAAATACCTGATATGATTTCAATCTTCTTAAATTTATGGAGATTTGTTTTGTGACTTATTATGTGATCTATCCTGGAGAATGTTCCACATGCCCTTGAAAAGAATGTGTTCTGCTGTTTGGGGGTGAAATGTTCTGTTTATAACTGTTAAGTCCATCTGGCCTGATGTGTCTTTCAAAGCCACTGTTTCCTTATTGATTTGCTGTCTGAATGATGTATTTATTGATGTAAGTGGGGTGTTAAAGTCTCCTACTATTATTGTATTACTGTCAATTTCTCCCTTCTGCTAATATTTGTATTATATAATTAGGTGTTCTTATGTTAGGTATATAGATACTCATAATTGTTATATCCTCTTGTGGATAGATCCCTTTACCATTATGTAATGAATAAGATAATATAGAATTCAGTTCAAATTATTGTAATATAGTGAAACTGAATTAAAAACAGGCAAGTCAAAATATAACAAGGGGAAACTATATCAGGAAAGGCTTCATAGAAGATGACTTTTCAATCAGATTTCGAAGGAGGAACAGAAGAAAAATTAACTAGGAAGAGGGGGAGGCCATTTTTATTCAAGGACTGGTACATGCAAAGACCCCAAACTATAAATTAGTAAATCAAATTCTGAGGATTTCAAACAGTTTTAAGTTTCTGGAGAAGAGACACGATATTAGATTATAATCAGAAATTAATTTGTTGATATTAGCAAGGCAATGCAGACTAGGGAAAAGATTGGTAAAAGCCTCCAGTGCCAAGCTGCATGGATTCTCAGGACACTTGCAATTATTATACATCACCCTGTTTTATTTCCTTCATGGCACTATTACTCAATGAAATTATCATATTTATTTGTTTACTTGACTGTTGTAGGCCTCCCTAACTACAATGTAAGCTCAATGCATGAAGTGTTTGGATTGCAATGAAGAATGTCTAAAGTCAAGGAGACCACTTTAAAATGACTGGACTAGACAGTATGGAAGTTATAGCAATCAGAATGAGTATGGGTAAAAATAATTAGATGGAAAGCATCAAAGTTTACTGAACTCAGTTTATGTGCCTCATCCCCCACCCCCATCTGAACAGTGCTTTCTGGCCACAGCACCCTCAGCAGGAGCAATTTCTGAAGTCTTGCAGCCAGACCACTGCTAGAGCTGATGTACCCACTCATCATCCACTTGCACCCACTGCAAGGTACTATCTGACAGAGACTAGATGGACTGATCTCTCAAGGAACTGGTATTCTAGCAGCTGCCGGGAGGTGCAAGTGACACAAGCTGAAGGGACGAGAAGGGGAGTGGGGGAGGAGAGGAGTGATGAATTTTAGCTTATAGAAATTTTAACTAATTATAGCAGGAGGAAACCAATGGATAAATTCTGCTATCTCAACCTGATCATTCTGACATGCAGTAGTTCATATGTCCTCTCTGATGATGACCTATGAGACTGAGCAATCTTTGGGGAGCTTGCTAGAAAGCTGTGGCCAGGTTGAGAATGCACCCCGGGTGTTTGTTTGCCTATCTTCCACCCTCCCTGCCTTGTCCCTCTTTTCTCCTCACTTCTGCTTCCCTGGGTTTGCACGCCCCATTAAAATGCTAGCATGTAAGCTCCTCATTCAGACTGTTTCCTGGGCATCCCAGGCTCAGACAAAAGCCTTCCTATCTAGTAAGTGTAATGTGCCTCAAGCACTTAGCGATACTGACTTCCAACCTATTTGAGCAAATCCAGCAAGGTTTAGACATTAAGTTCGTGGCACAGATTTTAAGTTGCCATTTCATCAGACCAAAATTGTTTCCACCAGACTGTGGCCTTTGCTACAGCCATGTAGCAATCAATTTTCCAGACTTTTTTGTTTTATATGACTAGAGGATATACAAGATGGGATTTGAAGGAACTGAGGGTGAAAAAGAGGTGGGCTAGCAACGTACAGAAGAGAAACAATGGGGAAATTGAAGTAGACTAATTGCAGAAGATCAACCATTCCCCCTCCACAGGAATTTCTGCTAAGAGTGTTGCACGGCAGCCTTTGGAAGCCTAAACAGCATAAATGGCTAAAGGTGTTTTCTGATGAATGAGGCTTTACTTCTTTGGCAGGTAAGTGAATTCTGACTTTCGGACCAAGAACACCTGGAAGCCAGCTCAGCTCTTGAACTGCTGATTCCAAATTCCTCATATCGAGTTCATTATGAGAAACCACCTGTGCCTCTGCTCATCAAATCCTGCCAGTTTCTGGTTCTGATCTACTGCAATACACTACAGAGTCATTTCTAATTATAAAAGTAAAATAAATAATTCATGAAGATTTCCTGACCCTTCAGCTTAGAGCCAATGTAAAATTGGTCTATGTTGATGATCACAGAATTGCAAATTGCTTCAACACTTCTGCTAAGTGATCACCTAATCCAAGTGGTAAAACCTAAGTAATAAAGATTAACGAGTGGTATGGCTCAGTTTTAATTAGTGAAAATTATGAATTGCAAAATGTTTTTTTTTTTAGGAAATGCTTACGGAAGAGGATGCTGTGTCTTCACCAAACATTGTTTTCCTTTTTCTAAGGCGCACAGTGGAATGTGGGCAAAAATAAAATGGACCACGTTTAGATCTGGCTTGTGCAAAAAGCCTTCTACGCAAATGTTCTTTTCCTAGACATAGCTTGATAAGAAAGGAAGACAAGGCCCTGAAGGAATGTTAGCCCAGAGATCAGTAAAAAGATCCTGGATCCCTGAATGAACACATTGAGCAGAGACAACCCCTCCATCTCACACCTCCATCCCCACACAGGAGTGTGACCTCAGCAAGAAATACACATTTTTATGTTAAGAGACTAGATTTGGGGGAAACGTTGGTTAAAACAGAGAGCTGATCCTGGCAAGTGCAATACAATCTCATATTGGTAATTCAAACTAGGTTAGTAACACTCATTTAATCACTTATTTAACAAGGATTATTTACTTCATCCATTAGTGTTTTAATGAATGGAGAAGACAGAATAAAATTATGCAAGTCAGTTTCTCTAAATGGTTCTATGCTATTTGAGGATGCTTTTGTTTTCTTAAATATTTTAAGCATTTCTACAATGATTTGGTTTATGATATTAATTTATAATATGAAATTTTCAGCTTAGTGTCTATCTGAATAATCAGAATTACATCTAGTTTAATATATAAGCATCTTCCTGCTTTTTAACACTTTGCTTATTACTAAGCCTGGTTGGATGTCTCAATGAAATATGATCACTAAATCATTTACCTCCACTTCATTCTGTGGTTTAAGATGCCATTCCTGAACTTGGAGAGGCATCTTTCAAATGTTTGCAATAAAAACCATTATCTACAAATGGAAAAACAACATACAATGATATGTTGATATGATGACAGTCATGTAAACACTGTCTGCTTATAGAACTAGATTGTATAGTCTCTAACAAAAATAAGAATTTATGTACGCACATAAACTTAAGTTTGGGCTTTATCTTTGTTAATAATCAAGAAAGGGTATTTTTTACATTTTTGAAATAAAGTTTTATTAACTTTAAAGTAGAACATGTACAGTGGTCACACAGTTCCTATGCAATTGGCTGAATACGAAACAGTTTCTCAACTCTACCTAACAATAGTCAAGACCCAAAATCAGTTGTTGGGATCATCTCTAATAATTCCCAACCATCAACATAAAAAAAGAAAACCAAGAAAACATGGAGAGAAGTTAAAATTAATGGGTACATGTAAACCTAAAAGATCTTTAAAGGGACTCTTGGACATTCTACATTGTAAAAAAAATAACTAAGATGAGTGGTCATGATGGTGTAAACCAGTGAGAAAAATTATAATTCACATTAAGCTTATGCTATTTCCATAGCATTAGGAACTTTTTAAATAAAGTAAATGTAATATAAATATTGTCTTCACAGAAGGTTTGTTTCTAGAAGAGGAGTTGTATATAAAAGGGTGTTCAACATAAATGTTTCTTGAGCTTACGCATCTTGGGCATCTGAAAGCACATGAATTTCCACATTAAAAAATATATATGTATTTCTTGAGCCCTTTCTTTAAAAAGATATTTTTAGTTTATATTGCCATTTTTACTTTTTAAAAACTCACACAAAAGATGAAATTAGTTCACATTTTTTATTTAATAAGTCATACACATAGTATAAATCAGTGCCGTCTATTCAATATGAGTTATCTGTGAGTGTGTGAAAGTGTGTGTATTTTTAGTTACAATTTATAAGATGAGATACAGGTATTCACTGGAGTATTCCAGATTCCCCACCAAACAACAAATGTATTTCATTTGGCATGTCTGTTAGATCAATTATCCCAATCTCCTTCCTTCCATCACTACTTATGCTTAAAAAACCTTAAAGCTTTTCTCTTAAATACAGCTGGGACTCATTAGCTCCTTTCTGCCAATCTAACTCCTCATTCTGTCACATTTCCTTCTTTCCCTTTATGTCCTCAACCAAATAAGTGTCATTTTTCCTGCTTTCATTTTGGCTGGGAATCCAACTGAATCAGCTTTCCAACAAATCTGGTGTGTAGAATTCTAATCTTCCCTGTGAGTTTTGGCTCACAAATAAAAACAATTAAGCCACCTTCTAGTGGTGCTGTGACTCTGCTGTTTATTTGGGTTCTGCATTCACAGTTGGAACAGGTGCCATTTCTTCCTGGGGCCGACCCATCAAAATATTTGTGAACTGGGCTTTGCCCTCTACTGATCTGTGTCAATTCGTAGTCACAGTGAAGCATATTTACAACAAAAAAAGATTTTCTGGCACTGTGAGAACACAAATCTTACTAAAGTTCTAAATGTTTCACTTTGCCAATGTTTTGGTCTCTGAAAAGCAATGCACTCCTTGCACATGAATCAAATATGCACATTATAGCTTGTGACGAATGCCTTTTTCAAGAAGTCTGAAATCCCTTTTTTTCTTAATTGTTGAATGATATTGGACATTCTGCTGGATTTGATATATCTGATAGTTTTCTTTGATTCTGATTAGCAATCAGGAAATCTACAAGAAGAAAGCTAATTATAGGTGGTGGAAACATATCAGGTAAATAATATGCCTCTAAAATGAGAAAATTAATTTTAATCAAATTTCTAGAAAATGGATCTGCTCAATGAGGTCTTTGTTAGTGATGTTTTTTAACAAATACGCTGTGAATTTTATAAAATGAAAGGTAAATGAGAACTTTACTCTGTTAGACAAAAGTTTGCAAGGGGGGAAAAATACCTATAGGAATTTGTATAACATCTTAAGTAGGTTTAAATAATCCTTGAAATTGAACCAGAAGTACATTTTATGAAACTCATCTTTCTCTCTCAAGAGTCCCATTCGGGATAACATGTGTGCAAATCCTAGGCAATATACGGCTGCAAAGTGAAGCAAGGGACACATCAAGAATTGAGCCAAGTTCTTTCTGAGTTATACCCCATAACTCCTCTCTATATTCAATCACTAATTCCACCTAGATAGCACGAAATAAAGTCTTTTCATCTCTGGCTTACTGAGTAGAAAGAACAATTTTGGGAATATTCAAGAAAAACAAATGTGTATTGTGCCAGTCACTGTTCTTAAAATGTATTCTTCTCATGTTTTTCACATGTTAAGAGAAATGTCAATATAATTACCTTCGTAACTGTAATTGAAGTGATGAGATTTTACCCTGTTCTCTATTCTCCAAGACCAGCTGCCCTTCTTTCCTCTCTCCTTTCCAACCTCCACCTCCATTTCTTTTGAGATGTATTTAATGTGCATTAGCTTGGGGACAGGCACTGTGTTAAGTTCTAAATATGTACTATCCACCAGATAAGTACAGTCTCTTATAATCTAGTAGAAAAGAGCATCACTGAGCAAATAAAAGAAGCTACAAGATGTAATGAAGCAAAGAGCATAAGGAGATCATCTGTAGTGATACAACAACTTATCAACGATTTCAGATAGAGGAAATGGAAGTTTGGTTGACTAATGGTTTCTGAAATGAGAGAAACAACTTAGTCAAAGTTATTCATCTTGGCCTCCATTCATAAATTCTTAATACATTAACCCAATAAATTTAGGCAGAGATAACATGGATAACAGTAACTAGTTGAGTTTTACGTGGCCATTTCTGAGGATCCTAAGAAAGAACGATGAACTAGGAACTGAGAATCTAATTCTCCTATAGTGGCTCATCATTTCTTCTGAAGGAGGTTCTGCATCTTGAGGAAAAATTACATGGACTGTGACAGTCCCTTGGCTAGGATTGTTTTCAAGGTTATGTGAAATTTCAGTGATATTCCTCTGAACTCTTCCTTCACGTTTTTGCTTTCTCATCTGACTTTAAAATGCTGAAGATTTGAGATGAATTTACTACAGCACTCTCACCATCATGGACTGAAGAAATACTACCAAATAAATATAAGAGATTAAAAGCAAGTACCAGCAAAAGAGTGGGAGTGTTTGTTCATTCACTTTGGAAATGCAATGTATTTCGCTTGCTTTACAGTTTCTCTGTAAGTTACAATTCTCCCGTTAACTAACAAATAGGAAAAGATTATCATTATATCATGCCAACATATTTTACTGCATTATTTCACATACAAACACACACATAAACAATACTCAGTCATGAAAGATGCACAAATTTATATTATTATTTATAGCATACCCTTTGCTTTACTCAAAATATACCTATGAAGTTCCAGTTCTTGTTGACATATATTAGTCTCAGGAGCTGTTATATATCATATTAAAGTTTCCTTGCAGGGGATGCTATTTCAGACCTGTGCCAAAAGTTTATCTGGAACCAGACTAAACTAAACCAAGCTGTGATTCAAACTACTACAGAATGTGAGTTACAAAGCTTCACAAGCTTATAAAACAAATGAAATATTAACCGTTCTAAAGAGAACCAAAATTTATGGTTGCCAGAGGTAAAAGGGGGGCGGGGAGTTTGGGCAAAATGGGTCTGGGGAGTGGGAGATACAGGTTTCCAGTTATCAGTGAATTATTCACAAGGATAAAAAGCAGAGCATAAGGAATAAAGTCAATGACATAGTGTCAAATGTATTTGGGACAGCAAATTATTGGGACAGATGGTAGCTATATTCACGGTGAACACAGCATAACGTATAAAGTTGTAAACCACTATGTTGTAAACCTGAAAACTAATGTAACATTGTGTGCCAACTCAAATCAAAAATACATATATTCTGACAAAAATTATATAAGATTTATGAATTTTAAAATATGTAATATATTAAATCATGTGTTATGCAAGGGGAGCTTTATCTTTAACAATTAAGGATGGCATTGTCTTAAGTCACATCCCAGTTTCAGTATGACTGCTTCTAACTCTGGCCCACCCTGCCTCTAAGGGTTAGCCCTCCAGGTGTTTACTGGGATTCCCAGCTCATTGGTGGGTTCTGAACTAGAATATTTATTTCCTAAGCCCTGCAAAACTGCTAAAAACTCTAATTTTTCAAGGTGCCACAGCTTGGCTTCTTAACCTCTCGCCTCACTGCTACAGAGTCTGGTAAAGGAGTGGAGGAGGAAACCGTGAAGGTTGTACTCACTTCTTTACCTATCCCGTTTCCCCAGGAACTTGGCCTCTCAGTTCCTTGGACCCTGCCTTGGAGAACCTGAACTCCAGTTTTTTTCTCCCCATTATTCTGAAACTGACAGCACTCAGCTGGCTTTTTGCCCCTCAGATCTTGTATTCAAATTTTCACCTTTCACCCAATGTCAGGAATCAGCAAATGCCCAAGGTAAAAAACAGGTCATAAAAGTAGGCTTATCTCTCCCCAGTTCTCTTCTGTCAAACACCTTGGCTCCTCAATTCATGGGTGTCTCGGGAGTTTTGTGGTGCCTTCAGACAATGACTTGTGTTTTATCTGACTTTTCCAACTGTTCTTCGTGGGGGCATCCTTGTACTGCCATGTGCTAAACACACCCAGGGATAGAAAGGCCAGCACAACTAGCAACATTTTCCCCTCAGCTTTTCTGAATGATACTTGTAGAGTTAAAACCACTTTTTAATTAAAACGAAAGGTGATTTTATTGCCTTGTCATTATAATTTGGATGAATATTGTGTTACACATGATAACAGTGAACATACATTGTCTAAGTGTATAAACAAGAGTCTAGAAAACTTATTTGTGGGTAGATTTCAAAATATGATAATTGTAAATGTAAAACATTTTAGTTACAGACCTAATTTTTATCAAAAACCACACGTAGACTTTTAATGAGGTTATTATTGTTAAAACATTATTATTAACAAGCTTTGTTCCTCTTCCAGCAACACTTTTAGTAATCAATATCATATCTCAGTCATTACACATTACACACCAGGAAATACTTCAATTCCTGATTTTTATATAATATATAGATATATATTTATGTATTTATATTAATCCATTAAATCTACCTTTCCTGTATAAGTGAGGTATCTGTCACAGGCTCAGTCATGAATTTTAACAGTCCCAGAAAGTGATACTGGAGAAATAAGATTTTCAACCCAATTAGATCTGAATTTGGAATTTAGAGATAAGCCTCTAAACAGTCCTAGGTTAATTCAGCCAATAGCAAAGTCCTACTGCCTTTGTTTGAAAAATATTGATGGAAGTTGGTTGATAGACTTCATGGACAAAAGAGAAACAGATTATGAGAACTGAATAGTTCTACTCATGAAGCTAGGCTCATTGAGATGTGAATAAAAGTTTAACTATTTATTTAAAAAAATCAAATCTTTTTAAACTAAATTTCTTAAAATTTCTTTATAATCTCTTGACAAGTATTCAGTGGAATGTCCAAATTGCCAACTTCCATCTGCACACCTGATGGCTTAGCATCTTTCTTGGCACCTCTCACTTGCACTATTGCATGTGTCTCTGGTCTCCTCTACCCACCTTCTCCCTCCTCCACACTTGCTAAAAATCTGATAACATCATCCTCCTGTTTAAAAGCCTCCACATGCTTCCCACTCTCTACAGAATACATTTTAATTGTTTAACCTGGCATAAATGTTCTTATACAAATGTATTCCCAAGATACCTCTCCAGCTATCCCACTTCATTCACTCAGTATGTCCAGCCACATATAATACCGTACATATGTGCTCCTGTCCCATATTTTGTAAATCCTGTCCCATACTTTGCTCAAAATTTCCTTTCCCTCTATTCTCCACCAGGAAGCCTCCCTAACCCAGCCTTCTCTAAATTTATCCAGGAATAAAAAAATTTTAATTAAAAAAAAATTTATGCAGGAATGGTTAGCAACATTGTCACAGTAATCTCTTTACCTCTGTTATGACACTTACTCATACTGGTCTATATTCCTTTCTCCTTCACTTGCCGTAGTCTTCATACTCTTTGAGGGCAAAGGTCATTTCTTTATTACCTTCATGTATGTGTATATACATCTACATCTGTATCTATAGCTACCACCTACTTGATGGTTAGTATAACTTCTCAAAGATAGCTGAATAAATGAATTTCCTAAATGCATATTTGAACTGAGTTGAACTATTTTGGCTAAGTTAATCAGACTCTCTCACAAGTCTAGAGATTTTATTTAAAACCAAGTAGTCCAAATTAACTTATATAACAAATTATGTCCATCATACTATAACCAAGTGTACCTTTTCTGCAAATAGTTTATCTGGAATTATATATATATTTACCTAAAATCATACAAAATTTGTTTTTCTTTCCCAAGGGGCAAGGAACAGTAAAGGCAAATCAAAGGCAGTTTATATTTTCTTATTACACAGTATGTCTCTTTGCAACATACCATTATACTGGCATTGTTTAATTAACCACAAGAATTACATTACTCAATATTTAAAAACTATGTTATTTCATATATTCACATATATAAAAGTGTATTATATAGTAGATGAATTAACCTATATATTAATCATACAAATCGTACAAATAAATAAATATTAAAATTAAGAATTTGGTATTTCCAGCTATAAACGTGAGTTTGAAGGAAAAGAAATATGTCCAAAACTAATCTGAACTTATTAGTTCAGGTTATGAATTTATACTTTATTTTCCATAGAAACAAATGCAAGTAGGGAGGAAATTAATGTGTTCTATATATTTTCTTGATAGATTTTATTCATTAGGGAGAAGAGACAATTCCCTACTAGGAAAGATGAAAATTACAGATAAAATTTTGTTTGTGTGCTAAAATGTATAGTTCTTGAAATAGGAAGTCCATACCAGGTCCCTCTAATAATATTCTATAGCAAACAGCTTTCATAAGCTCTTTTGTTTAGTCCAAGTACAGAGCTGAATTTACTACAGTTCAGGGTAGGCTATGCAATTCACATATCTCTTTAGATGTCTGAATACTTCTATCCAATGAGAACTCTTAGTGTTGCCAGAAGCTGAGGGGAAAGGGAAATAGGAGGTGATGACAAAAAGGTACAAAGTTTCTGTTACACAAGATGAATAATTTCTGGAGATCCAATGTACAGCATGGTGACAATGGTTAACTGGTTAACTATACTTTACTGTTTACTTGTAATTTGCTAAGAGGATCACAAAATGGTAAATATATAGAGTTAATGAAAATACAGTTTCCCCAAGGACCTGACATATAGCTCCAGGCATTTTAAGGCCTAATATGTCCAGTAGGGTAGCCTGAATCACCAGCTCTGGAAGCCAGAGACTATGTAGGAGATATGTTTACTGAGCTCACTTCAAACATTCTCTGGTACATATACCTCTCTCCACTTCTCTCTATTCCGCTGCCCAGCAATACGTGTTATATAAGGCACCATGCTAAGGGATGGGGATAAAAACAGTAAATCATACATTTACAGTCTTTGCTTTCATAAAGTTCATAGTCTAGCAAGGGAAATAGATATTTAAGTGTGCAAGTATAATAAAATGTGATTTTAAAAAAAAGAATAGAGGAAGAAAAGACACTTGGCAAGGACATCCCCCCAAGAGACGGAAGTAGGGGTTAGGAAAGGCATCCCTGAGGCAGTATGGTTTAAGTTGAGACCTGAAGATGAGTTTAATTTATTTAAGCCTTTGTACAAATGCACTTCCTGACCACCGTCTGATCCTTCCCGCCTCCTGTGGTCTAAGTGTCCTGCTGGCAGGACCATAATCCATCTTGATTAAAATCCATTTTGATTATACCACTTTGCCACAAACTATTTAAATTCTCCAACTAATGACTGGACTCCTATTTGTCCCTAGGACACTAAATTCCAGAATCCCTCTCTGAGGCCAAAATTCAAAAGTTTCCTTAATGCAATTCAGTTAAGCAAACAGCATCCTAGAAGTTCTTAACCCTGAAAGTAGCAATACACTATTTTGTGGACCTTTAAACCAGCCACACTTCCTTCTGCCAAGCACTCACTATATCTAAGTATAACAGGAAAATTAATCAAACTTACATCATGGAGAGATCATTATGGGCTAAACAGTAAACATCATGGGTCAACAATCTACAAATATAAGATGCTATGCAAATACTTATATAGAACTTCATATTTAAGCATTTAAAACATCTTAGGAAACAAAATTAAAAGATAAAACATCTTAGGATAGATGAACATTCTATCTAGTAGCTTTCAATGTAGAAAAACTTGATCCTTAAGAAGATACCGCTAGAAGTTATTAGGTTTCTTAAAAATGATATGCTAGAAACCATGTAGTGAGATATAAGATAATGATAAATGTCTTTTAGTTATGGTCCTATCTAATATATTATGGGAAATATTATTTGAATATATCAATAAATTGCATTAAAGAAGTATGTAATTTTACTGCATATGAGGTCATGCTGTTACATTCTTTCTTAGTAAGAAATTTAAAGTGATTGCTTCTTCATGATCATTCTCTGTAAGCTCCTCTATGAGCATTTCTTCTCTGTGAGCCACCAAATGGCAAGCCTGAACTGGCAAAAATACCAATGTAAAAGAAAATTAATTATAAAAATTCTCACAGAGTAAGAACTCTATTTGTTGTAAAATATATCAATAACTACAACATATTTAAAATAAGTTGTTCAAACTGAAAAGCATACTTATTGTCAGGTATGATTCTGATATATCCTGTATTGCTATATTTTCTAATTTTATAAGTACACATCTTTTAAGAAGATGTGACTTTTTTTCTTTTTGTACTTTTTTTTAGTTTATTTATTTTGAGAGAGAGAGAGCACGGGCAAGTAGGCGAGGAGCAAAGATAGAGGAAGAGAGAGAAAATTCCATTCAGGCTCTGCACTGTCAGCACAGAGCCTGACCTGGAGCTCAGTCTTACAAACAGTGAAATCATGACGGAAGCCAAAATCAAGTCAGTGGCTTGACCAACTGAGCCAGCCAGTTGCCCCTCTCCTCATACTCGTTAACATTAAATACTTCTCTGCTGGTACATAAAGTCAAGCTGCCCAACTATTAACAAAACATGAGGCTTTATTTATTTATCCCAAGATATTTATTTTTACAAATAATTAGTCTCAATTTTTCTGAGAATAAAATACTTCTATATCTACTGAACTCCTAGCCATTCAATAAATATATCTAAAGCCATACAAAACGCCATGGTAGAGCTAAAACACAGGTCATATCTTGTCTAATAAAGACCTACAGATGTCCAGTCACACATAATAAATTTTTTCCTACATCATTATAGGGGACCCATGGCCTTAGCATTTCCTAATTTTAAATTATTTTTAGCTTATATTTCATGACCACATGTCTTCTCCAGTATGAATCAATTACTATATTGAAGATGCTGTTTGATGTAACTATATTAGGGAATAGTATACTAGGTCATAAATGTTTGAAAACTTCTACTAATTATCATACAATCATTCATCTATTCAATAAACTTTCACTGGACACCTACCCAGGCCATCGACTGAGCTACAAAGATAAAATATACAGCCCCTGCTCTTACAGAATTCACACTGAATCTAGAGAAGGGAAAACTTATTAGAGGATCCAGAGAAAGTGCTGATAATTAATGCTTCTCCCAGGGACTAGAAACAGTCAATAGATACAAATTGGAAGAGGGGGAGGGTAAAGGTAAAAATGAGGAAGTTCCTATAAAGAGCAAAGTACAGAGGGAATTCAGATGGCCTAAGAATGGTATAGTGGGTTGAACTGTACCCCTCCCCACCAAAGATGTGTCCAAGTCCTAAACCCAGTACCCACGAATGAGGCTTTGTTTGAGGGAAAAAATGGTCTTTACATAATTAATTAGTAATTAATTAGGAGTCCCAAGACCAGATCATCCTGGATTAATCAGGTGGGCTCTAAATCCAATTCAAATGTCCTTATAATAAGAGGAGATGACATAGACAAAAGAAGAGAAGGTCAAGATGGAGGCACAGATAGGATTTATGCTATCACAAGCCAAGAAAAGCCTGGAAGAGGTAAGAAAGAATTTTCCCCTGGAGTGCAGAGGGAGCATGTATTGATTTTGGACTGCTGGATTCCAGAACTACAAGAGAATACATTTCAGTTTTAAGCTACCAATTTTGTGGTAATTTGTTACAACAACCCTAGGAAACTAATCCTGCGTATGGATTTCCTGGTCTGGGGCATGTGGCAGAAACAAATATGGAGACAAATAAAACCAAATCTCTAAATTGGAAAATAACATTCTCCTCTGTGATGACAAGAGATGGATGTAGAGGAGTCTGAATTGGCCTAGATCAGAAGTCCCATCTGTCACTGCCTAGCTGTGTCATTTGGACACATTTCTCTCCGAACCTCAATTCACTGTCTATAGAGTGAGTGAGACTGAGGAAGAAAATGTTAAGGTTAAAAATGCAGGGTAGAGACTCCTGGTGGGTTCAGTGGATAGAGCATATGACTTTTGGTCTTTGGGTTGTGAGTTCAAGATCGGGTGTAGAGATTACCCACATTGGATGTAGAGATTATTTAAATATAAAATCTTTTTTAAAATGTAGTGCATGCTAGGAATTTACTCAAGGGATACAGAAATGCTGATGCATAGGAGCACATGTACCCCAATGTTCATAGCAGCACTCTCCACAATAGCTAAAACATGGAAAGAGCCTAAGTGTCCATCAACAGATGAATGGATCAAGAAGATGTGGTTTATCTATACCATGGAATACTACATGGCAATGAGAAACAATGAAATCTGGCCATGTGTAGCAACATGGATGGACCTTGAGGGTGTTATGCTGAGCGAAATAAGTCAGGCAGAGAAGGACAAATATCATATGTTTGCACGTATAGGAGGATTAGGAGGAACTTGACGGAGGAACAAGGGGGAGAAGAAGGGCGGAAATGGTGGGGGAAAGGGAGAGAGGCAAACCATGAGAGACTCTTGAATGCTGACAAAAACTGAGGACTGATGGATGTGGGGGGAGGGGGGATGGAGATGGAGGAGGACACTTGTGGGGATGAGCACTGAGTGTTATGTGGAAACTAATTTGACAATAAACTATTAAAAAAAATAAATAAATAAAAAATAAAATGTAGTGCAAACAAAACCTGAACAACGGCCTCCAAAACCACCATTGCTGCACTTGTAGATTGTTGATAAAAATTTATATTCAAAAACATTAAATGGAGGATCTCATATTATCTGAGGGGCCAAAACAGACTATAAAATTTTTATTCCCATGGGTTTCCTCCTAGGACCCTCCCCATCCCAAGACCCTTTTCCACCATTTTGATGCTGATCCTTTAGGCCAAATGTGGTGGGCACCATCTGCTATCAATACAGCCGACACTCTTCCCAGCCAAGATGGGTTCCAGGCCAAGTTCATCTTGTGAGTTAACAGGAGGTGACAAGCCTGGCAGGACACAAATTCTGCCTGCATGAGCGATTCAGCCTGGCCGACCAACTCCATGCTACTGAGGATGTGCCAGAGCTCACAACAAAAATGTTTCTGAATAATTTAAAACTTTGGAACATGATTTGCCAGATAATGTGATTCATTGTGCAATTATAGCCCCAGTTGAATCTGCTTCTGTCGGTGCCTCCACAGCAAACACCAGTGACTGCAAACTGCCTGTTATCAAAATTAACTGGATAAATAATGCAAAAGAGCAGAGACGTGTTAATCTTGTAAGGGAAGTCAGTGAAAGCAAAGCTGGCCTAAACCATCACAAATCGCTGCTTTATGAAGAAATGAGTAGTATTTCATATGTCGTACTTTAAAACGTGTAAGTGAACTAAACACAAGGAAAGTATCTTTTAATCCATTATAGTAGGCATAAGTACAGAGTGAGAATTACAATTTCTAGTGAATTGACTTTAATTTCTCGCCCTAATTCTCTTATCTATTTAAATATATTTCTTTTTACCACTGGCAGTTTATGTTCCCTCCTCTATATATCCCATGCCAATGATTCAAATTAGATGTAACAAATTCAAATATTTGAAATATTCCTTAAAGGAGGGAATTGTCAACTCTTCTAAGAAATTGAAACTCAAACACTTCCTCAACTTTGTTAGGTTAGGTTTTATTAACTCTGGGCCCAGAGTTGTTTTAAAAAAATATGTTCCTTTAGCTTGAATACTGGGGAGTTGAGGAGAAAAAAAATAACCAAAACTTTCCATCGAGACAGAGCCTTGTGCAGTAGAAAGAGCACAGAACTAAATGTGGAGGCAAATGATTCAGAATTACATTTGACCTTGAATTTGTTAGCTCTGATGAGGCTGAGGATAAACTGCCATATTCTAAGCCTCAATTTCTTCACTTGAAAAATAGATTTCATAAGACCTAGCCAAACTCTAAGCTTCAAATCTAATGGAATATTGTATGTAAAAGTGTTTCCTCTAACAAAAGGCCTTAATAGAATGGTAGGATATTAATTATTCGAGAACATTAAGGAAAACACTCATGTAAGCAATGTTAAACTTGCGTTTTTAAAAAAAGGATAAAAAAGGGTTGTCCTAAAATGTTTCTGTTGTCGGCCACTACCGACAAGCATTTGAGAAATCACATCCTCACTTCCTAGAGTGAAGGCACAGCAAATCATCTGCCACTAATGACAGGAGGACCTTCAAGGTGACGATCACCACCTGTGTCCCTCTCTATTAAATCAACATCTCTGAGATTCCTCCAAACTGGCAAAAGCAGCACATCCTCCATTGAGTCATAGAGAGCCTTCCAAGCAACCTGCCTTCACTGTCCTCACCTCCCCCCGCTGCACCTGACACAACAACTGTTTGGGCAGCTCCCACAAGAGCTGCTCATTTCAAAGCCCTGTACTGTTCAACTATGTGTGTCCATCCCATCTCGTGACCCCACAGTCATCTGAGACTTCTGAGATGCATTCGTGATCCTAAACATTTGCTCCTCACTTCAATTTCTCTGAATCTCAAAAGTGAAACTCCCTGTTAGAAACCTTGCATGACAGGGCAGAGAAAGGTAGCTCCCAGGGGAATATGTAATAATTTATATCAACTTGTTTTATGAATCTCATTATTTGAAATAATCAGTCACAAAAGCACTTAACAAACACCTGTGCTATGGATTACTTTTTGTGTTATAAAACTTTTTCATATTTTCTGCAAAGCCCACTTTGAAGCTTTCGAGGTTGTATTTTTGCTCCTGTGCTCTTCTGTAAAGGCTGGAAACTTGGAAACTTACTAGAAGACTTTATCAGAATACTGCTTCTATTTTTAAATAGACATTTAGAAAGTTCTACGTGTTTCATGTTATTTAATCAACAATTAAAACTCAATGACTAAATGCTTCACATCTGAAATCAATAGGGATTTTTCTATGAGCCATGACTGTAAAATAAGCCCATTACGAAGAGATTTGCATATTTTAATTCTTGTGTTCTAAGGCTTTTGTCAAATGGATGCTGCAATGCACTAAGCACCATGCGGTCTTAGTAAAATGTTAACTCTCTGCTCTTTGTGTGTGTGTGCACGCGCAAATGCATATATGTGTGACCATAGTTAGAAGCACAAATATGTTAAGATAGAAATATACCTTTTTAGAGTGAGGCCTTTATTTTACTACAAGTATTTAACATCTTACTCTCAGAATTTCTTTAGAAAACGAGAAATTTAGGAAAATTAAAATGTAGATAAATTATTTGTAGCCTCAAATTAATTAGTTTAGGTACACACAAATGACCATAACATATAAGACCTTTGGCAATATTGCCAAAGTGGCCTCAAAATACAAAAATGAATTCTGACATAAGTTTGATTTGGAAGCCCAGATAAGGAGTCAAATGCATGAGGATTCAGCCTTTTAATGGTCTACCTGTGATGGCCAGCTATAAAGAGAAAACAGAAGGATTGTGAAATATAACTATTTGTATATTCACTCATTTATATTGTTTAGAGAGAGCATATTGGGCAAGTTACCTAACCTCTCTTTGCTTTAGTTTTCTGATCTGTAAAACAGGGCTGATATTAGCACCTACTGCACAGGAGTATTGTAATTAAATGAATTAATACATGAAACATACAACAGTACCTGGAATAAAAGGCAGTGGTGATGGTTACACATAGGGCTTTCAGGATTCAATGATTTTTTTTAAAGAAAACCTCTTATATTGGGGCACCTGGATGGTTCAGACATTAAGCGTTCGACTTCAGCTAAGGTCATGGTCTGACAGTTCATGGGGGTTCAAGCTGTGCATCAGGCTCTGTGCTGACTGCTCTGAGCCTGAAGCCTGCTTTGGATTCTGTGTCTCCCTCTCTCTCCACACATCCCTCTCTCTCTCTCTCAAAAATAAATAAAACATTTTAAAAATTTTAATTCTTATATTAAGAAGTTTTCCACTAAGAATTTTGTAAGATAAGCTTCAAATGTATATTTTTAAAGTTTAAAGATACGTTTGAAATAATGCCATAAAGCCTGCAGCCTACAAAAACTTTGGAACAGTTTTTGTAACTTACTTAAATTTTCAATGAAAAATAAAATATTGGTTGTCTAATGTTTTAATATTTGAAATATGCTACCAAATAATGCTTTGATACACACATTTGTAAATTTCTAGAGATGTATTTTTTAAGAATGAAAGAAAATTGAACATATAATATCATAATTCTTAACACCAACATCATGCAATACAAGTTCCATTGAAGAACTTTCAAAAGGTCTATATTGAGGAAAGTAACTTCTGAACAGCAGGAAGTACTTTCTCACTGAGCTCTAGGTCATTAAATAATAGCAAACTTAGAAATAAATCCTTAAAGCTTTTCGCTAGCCCACCGAGTTTTGCCAGCCCCTTCTACTTCATATTAATCCTCTGATTCTTGAATTTTGTATGTGTTCGAGGGTGAGGATGGAGGACAGAACCTCTTTAAGAATTTGACAAAAGGCATGGGCCCTTTCCTGAAGAATTCATGTAACATCATTTCACGTTCAATTTCAGGGGCTTCACAGACCAGAGTTCCATCCATAGAACTCCCAATTCCAAATGGTGAAAAGCATTTACCCAAGTAAATGTATCATTTACTTGGGTAAAGCATCATTTACCCAAGTGAAATATGGATAAAATTAATTGACATAGATTTAATTTCTATGTAAAGGTATTGGGTTATATTTATTTATATATATTTAACTATATGTTAAAGTTATTGTTATCTATCTTATGAAAGGAGACCAATTACTCCATGTCCAAACAGGATGTACTGTACTACTTTCAAGGCTGTTTGTTATTGTCTTAAATTGTTTGTACAAAGTACAGAGCATGAAATATGGGCAAAAGGGTAAGTTTGTTCAACGCAAAATACAGGGAACCCAACAGGGTAAACTATATAGTATGACCATATTGATCACAGCTATATAATATATAATAGTGTTTGAATAAGATAGCTTCCATTTTAGAAAAACAATAAATGGGTTTTTGTTTGTTTTAAAGACATACACGTGTCAAAATAACACATTTGACAAAATGTGGTAAAAGTGTGGACACTTTTCCTGGTGAATAGTTTCTTGCTGCCTTCCAGTAGCGCTAACCGCGTAGAAAGCACCAAGAATGCCCAGGTAATAGCTGAAAACAAAAATGTATTTTGATAGCACCACATCAAGTTTATCTAAAACTTAGCTATTCAACAAAACTAGAATTACAGACATTTAGATTTCCCTCACTTCATGGTCAAACAACTGAAGTCACACACCATAAGACCATTAGAATTAAAGGCAGATTCAGAGCCCTGATGGCTGCCCCAGTAGGTGCTAAGATAAACTGCAAGCTTGCTGCCTAAGAACTTTTAGTATTATAATAAAGAAAAGGTTTCCTATTAGCCTTTCAAGCGTCAAGCTGTTTTTCTGGGAACAAGAGAGGCCACGGCACAAAAAAACAAAACCAGCCTAGCTTCAATCAAAATCCTTTTAGACCCCACCTCGGTGTTCATTAGGTGTTCATTATACGGCAACCTTTTTACCTGAATGTCAGGAATATTTAAAACAAGGATGGGCTGAGTTACTTTCATCACATTCAATTATTAAAACTATCATGTGTTAATCTTGTAGGACTATTAGCCTAAGTAATATGTGACCGAGGGAGAAGCCCCTCACCCCTCCCATGGCTGCAAACATATTGAAGGAGGTTGTGAAATGCATGAACACAACCAGGTTGCTCTCCGCTTCGACCAGCATTTTGATTATAAAGTAACAAAGATTCCGATCCTTTGCTCCCATACTCACCTGGCACACATCTAGAAAGGAGGAAAAGAGAAGAGAGATGAAAAGCAAGGTGAGGGAGAAAAACTAATGATGCAAAGTTTGTGCCCATCCAAAATAGTGAATAGAAACTCACGTTTATTAGTTTCTGTTCATCAACCACATCTCAAGCTCCAGGAGCAAGGAACCATGCATTTATTTTGTAATTAGTGGGAGAAATGCAAAGATTTTTATTTCATTTTACAAGACTTACTTTTCTGTGCTTTTCTCTTTCCTTTTCCTCTACCCCAAGTGATTTCAAATATAGAAGGTCATTTTAAAGACAATTTGAAGATAAAGAAAGCAGCTTTTTATCTTTATATTAATCAAGAACTATAATGAGGCATTTCAGATTCTCTAGGCCATCTTGAAAACATTTGAAACTTGAATGTGAAAAAAATGCTAACTACTTTAAAGCATTCTTTGTCATTACAAACAAATACAAAAACCTAAAAGCTAAATTTTCAAGGAGGGCACAGCACATACACCCATATATATGCACATTGCCTTTGTTGGATTTTAATAAGACAGCTAAAATATTCAGAATAGCCTTGTGATCTATAGCATCCAAATTGAAATGCTAAAGAATAAATTGATGTTTAAGCCTAAAGTATTTATGAAGCCCACATTATTAATATCTTTGAAATACACAGCAGCTTTAAAAAATGATCGAACTCCGGAAACTCTCAAAGGTTCTTTCACGAGTCTCCTTTGAAGCCTGTTTCATGAAGAAAACGCTGCTCTCTACAATTCTTCAGCTTGGAGAATACAATGTTATTATTGTCTTGCACTTCAGAGCTAGGAAAAGCACATATTAGTTTTCTTGGCTCTAAGATTCCATGACTGAGCAAGCATATGGCTTTGTTCCAGATAGAAGTTTTCAAGGAATTTAGCTTACAAGGAAGTGCTAAACCAGATATTTTAATTAATAATCATATTTACTCCATTGCTAAATGAAGGTAAGGATTCTATTGGCATGGATTAACTGTCATTCCCATAAATCCAAAATCCCCTAGAGGATTTTACTCTGGGAAGAGAGTAAGATGCATTAACACTCCATTAATATCTTCCTTGGAAACATTCTTTTTAACATTTATCTCTTCATCATTTCCTGAATCTGTAATGAAATGCTTGTGCTGGCATTTAACAAAAGGATCATGTCCAGAGCCTAATGAAGTGTTAGACACCAAGGTAAGAAGCCAGTCTGCTGTACTGGCTCCTAGTGTCGGATACACAATGGTACTTTCTAGACTATATTTAGCTCCAAAGTCATGGTCAGTAGCCCTAAGACTTAAGGTACAGTTTGAAAGAACTTCAAGTTCCAGAGCTGCCTGAACAGGCACACAAAGTTCTATTTTCTAAGTCGTAAGCCAGACACTGAGGTAATTTCCATTTGTACATCCTTTTCTAAAGTGAGAGACTTCCTGAAAGTGACATTCTGTAATCACAGAATTTCAGGGTGGAAGAGAGCTCTTAGGTCATGTATAGCAACTTCCTGTCCACTTCTTGAAACTCCGACCACAATATTCATGCCAAGTAATCCTGGTTCAGAGAGGACAAACTCACCACATCATGTGAAAACCCACTCCTTATTCAGATACCCAAATTGTTCTACTGTTTTTTTTCTTTAGTTGAGAGTAAACCTTTCCCCCCCAGAAATCCCATCTCTTGGTTCTGATTCTGTCCTCTGGGGCCCCCAGAACAAGAAGAATCAATGGAAAATCTTCACTGCTTATAAGCTGGTTTGGTATTTTGATACTCAAAAATTTGTAGAGAAAAATAAAGTGTTGTAAGCAGTCAAGAATTTTGTTAAGGTTACAAAAGCTCATTTTAAAGACATTTTTTAAAGGTGTGTATAGCTTTGCTTCTTCCCTAATTATATACTTTATAATAATAGCTTTACTTCTCCTAAGATTATTCATATCATAAGGCAACCAATGACTATGAAATATTTACTTATGATAGTTTTATTTTGACAAGGTAAATGGAGTCCTTCACCCTACTGAATTTATGGGCTAATAATAATCACTTTCATAAACTGAGCCCTTAACCATATGAACAACACTGTGCTGGGTGCTTTATATAATGGCCCTGAAGCATTATTATCATGATTTTACAAATAGAAAACTAAGGCTCAGAAAGATAAATAGCTTATCCACAGTCACCTAAGTACTAAGTAGAGGAGCCACAGGTTCAAATCCAGATCTGCCTAACTCAGAACCTCTTTCGTTTGCTTCTACCAGTCCCTCTTGTCCCCACCTTTTTTTGGATGAAGAGTTTCTACAGTGTTCTCCGTTCTCTTTATTAGAAGGTACTATAGGTCTGTTGTAAACTGGATGTTTTTGTGTGTGCCACACCGCCCCCAAATTCATATGTTGAAGCCCCATTGTAGCTGTATTTGGAGATAAAGCTTCTAAGGAAGTAATTAAGGTTAAATGAGGTCATACGGGTGAGGGCCTAATCTGATAGGATTAGTGTTTTTGTAAGAAGAGATGCCAGAGAGCTAACGCTCTCCCTTCACCATGCAAGGATCCAGCAAGAAGGGGGCTCTCGGTAAACCAGGAAGAGCTCTTACCAGAAACCAGCCCTGTCGGATCTTGATCTGGAATTTCTAGCCTCCAGAACTGTGAGAAAATTACTTTTTGTTGTTTAAACCACCCTGTCTATGGTGGTTTGTTATGGCAGCCCAAGCAGACTCATGTAAAGTCTTTCTGTCATTTGCCACAATCTACCAAACAATGGCAAAAAGGCATCTCTCTTGCCAGGACCTTGAGTTGTTCTCCCGACCTTCAAGTGCCTGTGATCTGGTAACAAAAGAGAACCACAGTGGAGTCTCCTTCCTGCTCAACTTAGAGAAATCACTTCAATTCTTTATGATTTTGTGTTTTCATTACACTGAGAGATCTCAGTTCTAATACTCCAATATCTTATATTCATGAAAAAATTTTTTACTAATCTCTTTTCATTTCCTGATTATTTTTGCATGTCTATCCTACTTTCCTCTTTTCCCAGATATTTATTACTACTTGGGATTTTTAAGTTAAAGAGCTTAAAGAAACACTTGGTCTAAATGGTAGAAATTTTCAAGAAAAAAAATAATCTCTGACTTTATAGTTCATTTTTATTGCAAATGCATGTGAGTCCACATCTTTTACATTATTGTAGGATGCCTATAAAGACATCACAAAATAATTTTTTAAAAGCATCCTAAGAATGTTCTAGTAGATTCAGGAATTCTTCAAAATGCAAAAAGAAAGATTCACCAAATGGAAACCCTTTTGTAATAGTCCTTTCAAGTGGTCCCCTCCAAAAGGGTAGCTCATTCCATTGTCTGATAAATGAGACATGGTTACTACACTCAGGAGATAATAAAATGTAGACTTCCCCAACTGGGGATAATTCTGAGTCCTTCTAAAGAAATGTGGGAAGAAGCATTTACATAATGCTTGCCTTCCAGATGTAAATAATCTGCTCCCAGGAGCTGATTTGATTAGAGAATGTTTCTGAGGAGATCCAAGGTCATGAATTCAGCATCAATGTATGATTTGCTCTCTTCTATGGCCAAAAACTAGACTCAAAACTGTTCATCCATCTCACAAATTCAAACTATTGATGGTCTATGGAAAGTGGTATGAAAAAATAAGGAATGAGCCAATGCAATTTTATCATTGTTACAGGGGGAAACTAAGGTATGATACGGGGAAATTGTTGTTATTTCTATATACCAAAGAAGGTAATCATTTAAAAACTACTATCAAAATAAACACATGAAAGAAAAGAAAAACTATAGAAATCATTGTAGTGATACTACCATTTTTAGTGTTAATGTATACAAGTGTGTGTGTGTGTGTGTGTTCTCTCTGTGGATAGATGAGAGATTTAATGAACTTTTCCATTCTTTCTTCTTTTCAGTTAAAGACTTTTCCAGGTTTTTTTTACTAGTATTTAAATTAATGACATTCAAAAATACTTGAATTTGGAATTTTAGGATAAAAGTTCAGTCACTTGGCTTCTGGTTTTCTAACGCAATGATCAAGAATGGAGATAATGTAGCTATGCTGGCTGACTACAAACTCTGCCTTTGACACCAACTATAAGATGTAGAGCAAGTTATTTGACTTCTCTGTGCCTCAGTGTTCTCATGTTAGACTTTGAAAAGAATACTTATACCTCATAAGGTTGGTGGAAGAATTAAACGAGTTAACATTTACAAAATGTTTAAGATAGTACTTGGCACACCATAAGAACTACAGTAGTTAGCATCACAAACTCATCCATCAAAGCATAGCTTCAAAATGAAGCTACTATATAATTCCACATAATTGTGTTTTTTCCACCTTCTATGGTTGGCACCTTCATTTGACTGTAGTGATATAATATGGCAACATCACTGCAATGGAGTAATGTGGTCATTTTGCTAAGATCAGCTGTACCCCTTGCCCAAACAACAGAGGTGAGATATGTTCCCTCTCATACTGTAACAAAGAAAGTACATTGGCTGAAGAAAAAATGGCTTAAGGATTTTTTAAAATCTTTTATTCCTCTTCCTAATTAAATTACGTTTTGTTAAACAGCTCCTGAAGTAATCTTTTCCAACTTCATCATAAAGTACCCATGCAGGAACACCCTCATGGGTACTTATAGTGTGCCTTACAAGTCACATTATAAAAATGAGAACAATGAGAACATTTTTAATGAGAATCTGGAATAATTTGCCACTAATTACAAAGCCAATGAAACTAATCAGGAATCAATCAACAAATCATAACTACAATGCCAACTCTAATGTGCATCTATAGAACCCATGTTCCTCACCTACCATTTCTTCTTTGTTTACAAAGGCTACAACAAACTTAAAATTGGCCAGCTAATCTTTCTCCAAGATTCTTCTCAAGCTAGCTCTATCCTGTTCGGTCCTTAATAACTCTCCTTCCATGGAGAATGAACTAGAAATAACTGGGCAACAAGTTTGGGAACAAGAGGCTGGGAACACGTGGTGGTACGCTGCATCCTATAAGTGAGGTGGACACAGGAAGCTCGCTGAAAGCAATGGGCTCCATATGCATATTACAGTTTTTCATGATTCCATGTGTTCAGAGAAATGTAGGCTGGAAGAAAAATATAAGAGAAGACAGTATTTCAGCCCAGCTGTGCTATATTAGATGAAAACTAAATAGACATGAAAAATTGGGCAAGAAGATATATGTATCAAACTTCCGGGTAGTTGCTGATTTGAGAATGGAATTGTACCCATGTGGTCTGAGAATGGGGTCAAAGACAACTCATTGGCAATGATCAATTATAGGCTGATCTGTCATCTCACAACCGAACAAAGAAAAATCAAATGTGTAACCTAAGGAAAAAGGTACTGCAGAACAAAGTAAGGAGACCATCAATCTATAAAATAAGAGACATCTAAACATTATTAACCACAGGAAATCCTCCATAGGATGCAAGATAGCATGCCTTCCATGAAAGAAAAGAAATCTAGAAGAGAAAAGGGTATGGTTAAAAGATCATAGGATGAACCAGACAGTAATAATGATAAATATATTAAGGTTGAGTGTGCATGCACTTGCTTGTTTGCTTGTGTATATGTGTGTGTAAACAGAAGAAGGAAGTTAATGACAATCATGCACAAATTCTATTTTTTTTTTCCAGTCAACATTAAAATGACTAAAAGGAATGTTTTCTCCACATCACTAAATTCTCATCTAAAACAGGGTTTCTTTTAAAGATGCATATTATATCATGTATGCATTCTATTATGTGTGATTCTCCTAACACTGGATATTTAGATTTGTATCTTTTCTAATTTTAAGCATTGTAAGTATCCTTATACTTTTAATATTCATAATATTTTTTATTATTTCTTTAAGGTAAATTCTCACAAATAAGATTTCTAGGTCAATGAATTTCTCCTTTTTGATTCTTGACATAAATCAACAAATTGGTTTTAAGAAGGTTGTTGAAGTTTGCTCTCTTATCAGCAAAGTTTGCAGTTACCCATCCATTTCACTAAATCTACTTCAGCACTGTATCTACTTTTAATCTTGATATTTGATATCTAAAAGTATTATGTTGGTTAAAAGTTTTTACTAATTAGGTAGAGCATTTGACTTGTATTTGTCAATTTGTCATTTTCCATTAATAGCTTGCAACTGCCTCTGCTAGATTTTCTCTTAGTGTGTTGTGAAATAATAGAACAAATATTGGTTCATGGCACAGGCTCCTAAAACCCTTGTAATTTCCTAAGTGATATACTAGAAGCATCTTTTGTTCTATATTTGGTCTTTGACTCCCACAGGGTCCTGACACAGGGCTCTTGAAATCCTTGTACTTTCCTGGGTGATAGGAGTGTCTCTTGTTCTAATGAGACAAATCTGGATGGGCTCTTAGATAAATCCTGGAAGAAAGCTAGTCGCCAGAAAGACCAAGCCATGATTAGAAGCTTGGGATTTTCAGCCTCACCTCCATTCTCTTAAGAAGGCAGAGGGCTGAAAACAGAATTAATAATCACCAGGCCTCTGTGATAATGTCTCCATAAAAGTTTCAATAGTATCAGTTATAAGAACTTCCAGGTTGAACACATACACGTATCAGGAGGTTGATATCCCCAACTTCATTAAACTAATAAACATAAGATAAGTGTTTCCTTCAGTTCTGTGAGCTGCTCTAGCAATTTAAAAGAACCTGAGAAGGGGGTCATGGGAACTTCAGATTTATAGCCAGTCAGAAGCCAGGGTGACAGTCTGGACTTGTAATTGGTATCTGAAGTGGGGTGACAACAGTCTTTTAGGACTGAGTCCTTAACCTATGGGATCTGATGTTATCTCCAAGTACATAGTGTCAGGATTGAGTTAAATTGTAAGACACTCAGTTGGTGTCCCAAAGAATTATTTGGTAGGAGGAAACCCCACCCATTTAGTAATCAGAAGTGTCAGCAATAAAGTGTTCTGTGTAATAAAGGAGACACATAGGATGGAAACACAGGAGGAAGGACTAGGTTTCTCCTTATATAGGAGGGAAGGACAATAGTTTTTTTTAATGATACTCTTTTCAGTTGAAAGAGCTTTTTTTTTTTTTTGCATTCAATTTGTAAATATTGGTGGCATTTTCCCCACCAAATATTTGTCCTTTGACTTTCATTTTATCTTTTATATTCTTTTAATAAATGGTATTTTTAAATTTCATGTTAGAAAAAACTAGTAAAACAGGGATAAAATTAAGTCTAAAGGCAATAAAGAATCAGTACGTATGCTTTATAAAATATAATCAGTCACAGGAAAGAAAAATTTGAGAATTTGAGATGTTCTCTATTAATGCAGAAGAAAACAAGAATGAAAAAATGAAAGAGATAATGCGTTTGTAGACATCAGAATGGAGAGCTAGCCAATTATTGTGATTATGAAGACATAATCAGTGAAAACTTTCTTAGACTGAAACAAATCACAGATATTCAAATGAAACAAGCTCATTATATTCCAGTCAAAATCTCTAAGAAAGTGGCCAATGCCAAGAAATGTAATGGCAAATATTTTAGTTGCAAGAATAAGAAAAACATTCAATAAAGAATGTGAGAGAAAAACAGGAGGAGAAAGAGAGGGAGGAAGATACATAAATACATACATACAGCACAAATATATATCCACACCCTCATGATCCAGGCAATTCCAGTGTGGGGATCCCTCACTTCTGTCTGGAACATGAACAGTGCAACTTTGGCAGAAGCAGGTGAAAGACTGAAGTTCTAAGTGGGACAGAAGGTTGGTCAGTGTCTAAAAGAAAGTTATGTGTGATGTTAGCAAACTTAATAATAGAAGCGGATACAATAGGAATGTTTCAAGTAATAAAGTTTTATAGGCCTAAAATTACCTGACCGGCTGAGTCAATTTCTTCTTAAAGAAAATATGCAATAGACATAATAAGAATTGATCAGTTATTTAGGAAAGCTTAAATATTCTAAACCTTGTAATTTCATTATTATTTCATAATCCATGTATTTTTCTTTTATTAACCAGTAGATTTTATGCTAACTAATAAAATAGAGTACACACATCAAACCTGACATTTAGAGCTACAGAGAGCCATCTTTCATCTTTGCTTTCACATCAGGAAGAAAATTGACAATTCAAAGTAAGACTTTGAGAATGGCCTTAACTAATGAGTTCTGAAATTATTTCATATCTGTTGCATAAAGCATATCACCCTTCTGTATTACAGTAGTATTACTTTTAAGGGAAAATGGCAAATTGCTTCAGCATTTTCCCATAAGGTTGCTAATATACACCAGATCACTATCCCGAAGCAGACAGCTTGCTGGAATGGTACACAACAAGTAGTGTTTTAAATGAGCCACAAACCATGCTTCTTGGTTTTGTTTACATTGGTTCCACACATTAGGAAAACAATTGGCTTCACAGTAAATTCAGTGATGAAATAAATTATGCATTTGCCCATCAGGTTGGGGAAAATACATTCTTGTGGGAAACCAAGAAGGACAATGCAGAAGGGAGGAGAGAATTTGTGCTATTTGACCAGAGTGACAAATTCAAACAGCTGAGGCCATGAACCCCAAACTCTCATTTTCATTCCCTTGCATGCCTTAGAGATTTGGTACTTGTCACCCACAAGAAAGGAACACACGAAACACAGAAAGCTCCACAGCTGCTCAAAAAGATTGAGGGCTTAGTAGGCTGCTTGCATCCAGCCACGTTTCTGAAAGCTTCTCACTGTGACCAACCACCTCTGGCATTGAGGACTCCTCTGTTTTCCATAAGAAATGCTTTCAGCCCTCAGACTCCACTCATTTGTGGTTAATAGATCCAATATTTATTGCACAAAAAAAGAATGTTATTATTTAAATCATTCATTGAATGCTGATAGCAATAAGAATTATGAGCATATGCAGCAGTATTCTGCTTTTTTAAAAAAAAAAATTATACCAGTGATTATTGACTCTCTAATAAGACATTACAGAAAAAGCATCTAAATGAGCTTATACTCTACTAACTATATGAAAGCACTGTGGGAAACAC
The DNA here is from genome assembly GCF_008692635.1 of Crocuta crocuta. Lineage (NCBI taxonomy): Eukaryota > Metazoa > Chordata > Mammalia > Carnivora > Hyaenidae > Crocuta > Crocuta crocuta. The sequence goes on from NW_027532403.1 coordinate 2,169,045, forward strand.
AACATTTAATCTCTGCACTAAAGGAATTTACACACGGGTACCAGAGGTAAGTAAAAGTCACATAAATTACCATAATCAAAGAGAATGTAGCAACTTCTCTAAGAGAAATAAAACTAAGTGTAACATGAGTAATGGTCAGAGAAGAATTCATTCCAACAAAGAGTGTCAGGAAGATCTACATAAGTTTAGTAGCAAAAAAAAAAAAATTAAAAAAATAAAAGTTTAATGGAAAGAGCCTAAGTGTCCATCAACAGATGAATGGATCAAGAAGATGTGGTTTATCTATACNCATTTAAGCTGAGTCTTGAAGAGCTGGTAGGATTAGAAATGGAGAGGGACAGCCAAGGGAAATACATAATCTGCTTGAGACACAGCTGTAATTTAGTTTGACCAGAACAGAGGGTATATTGAGGAACAGTGGCAGCCAAACCTGGAAAGGCAGATAGGTCCCCACGGTGAATGGCCAATATGGCAGGCTAAATGATCAAAGTGTCAATGATGAAAACAAAATCTTGGCTTTGAAGAGATTAATCTAATGATCATGGTGAAAAAATAGTCAAGAAATCTTGAGGGTGAGGTAGTACAAGTATAAAGTGTGGACTGCAATGGCCAAAATGAGAAGTACAGTTGACCCTTGAACAACATGCAGGTTAGAGGTGCTGAACCCACAATAACATGAACAGTCAATTAACAAATAGCTTATTGAGAACAAGCTGAGGGCTGCTGGGAGTGGGGGAAAGTGGAAGGGGGGTGATGGGCATGGAGGAGGGCACTTGTTGGGATGAGTACCAGGTGTTATATGGAAACCAACTAGACAATAAACTATTTAAGGAAAAAAAACCAAATAGTTTATGTTATATGTATTATATACTGTATTCTTACAATAAAGTAAGCTAGGGAAAAGAAAATCATAAGGAAGAGAAAATATATTTGCCATACTTTACTGATTTATTGAAAAAAAATCCATGTATAATTGGACCCATACAGTTCAAATCTGTGTTGTTCAAAACTGAGGACTGATGGGGGCAGGGGACCAGGGGGGTGATGGGCATGGAGGAGGGCACTTGTGGGTATGAGCACTGGGTGTTATATGGAAACCAACTTGACAATAAACTATTGAAAAAAACAAATCTGTGTTGTTCAAGGGTCAACTCTAATAAGTTGACCAAAAGTTATCAGTAGGAATGGGCAGTGTTAAAGGCTGAATTGTATTCCCCTCAAACTCTCATGTTGAAGTCCTAACGTCCAGTATCTCTGAATGCCACTGTGTTTGGAGATAGAGTCTTAAAGAGACAATTAAGTTCAAATGGGATCATTAGGGTGGGTCATATGAATGATGTCTTCATAAAAGGAGGAAATATAGCACTAGATACAGAGGGAAGACCATGTAAAGACAGAAAGAGAAGATGGCCGTATAAACAAAGAAAAGAGGGCCTTGGGAGGAATCAATTCCAACATCTTGATCTCAGACTTCTAGCCTCCAGAATTGTGAGAAAATAAATTTCTGTTGCTTAAGGCACTAAATCTGAGATACTTTATTATGGCTGTCTTGGCAAACTAATATAGGTAGAAATAGATGATGTGAGAGATTTTGGGAAAGACTAATACAGAGCTGTGGGAAACATTTGGAAGGAGGTAAGGAAAAGGGGTAAAAGTTCACAAGACATGAGTTCAGAAATAAATAAGTAATAGGCATTAGGAAACTGGAAGGAGGTAATTGGAGGAAAAATGATTATTCAGTTTGAAAAACATTAAGTTTGAGTTCTGACAAGACATTCTTATAGAATTGTAAATTAAAGTAATTGCATGGATAAAGAAGATGTGGTTTATATATACAATGGAATACTACTTGGCAATGAGAAAGAATGAAATTTGGCCATTTGCAGCAATGTGGATGGAACTGGAGGGTATTATGCTAAATGAAATAAGTCAGTCAGAGAAAAACAAGTACTATATGTTTTCACTCATTGTGGATCTTGAGAAACTTAACATAAGACCATGGGGGAAAGAAAAGGGAAAGGGAAGTTACAGAGAGGGAAGGAGGCAAACCATAAAAGACCCTATCTATTCAGTGTACCATATGATGAGGCTAGGGATGCCATAAAGAAAACTTTAAAGGCTGATATTCTATCCTTCAGTGAGATATCTACTTGAGCTGTGGACTTGACCATTGTTTTTGCCTGTGCCTGTCCAAACAGAACTGAAGAGACCTAGAGTATGGTGATAGGGAGAGACAAGTTGCGGGTGAGGCAGTTGGTCCTCATACCATCTGGGGTGGAAAAGGAATTATGAGCTTTCTGTGGTCTAGTGGATACTGAGTTAGGTGTCTAGTCTTGAGGCACCTTGTTGATTCTCACCCCAGAGGACTACTTACTGGATGAGGGAACCTCATCTCTTAAACCTTTTATCATTATGTGTATATTTATCAACCACTTATTATGTCCTCACTAAGCTTCCTAGAATCATGCAAGCTTCCTAGAATAAACAGGTGCATGGAACACAGTGCCTGGCATACAAGGATGTGCACAAAATACTAGTTGATTGGGCAGTCATGGCTTGTGGGAGTACCAACATGAAACATGGAGACCTAACATCAAGGAGCTGTGACGGTGAGAACTGCAAAGGAATGGAAGAAGTTAATTATCTGGGTCCCCATCTCACAGTGGGGCCATGATATAAATACATGCTTGACCCCAGAAGACAGCCATAGGGACAGCATCAAATGTCAGTCAGTACTGACCAGAAAACCAACAAAGTGAGAATTTGCCCACTGCAAATGTCAGTCAGTACTGACCAGAAAACCAACAAAGTGAGAATTTGCCCACTGCAGGAGAGGGAAGGGTGGAGCTGGCAAAGCTCAGGCCACTCCCTCCCTCCACCCTCCAAAGGTGAAGAAGTAGGATAAGGCATAAAAAGAGAATGACAGCCTCCTTCCCACTTCAGGTCCTGGAAGCAACTGGTCAAGTCATCGACAGACAGATGAGAGGAGATAAGACTTAAATAAAGTTTGATATTCAAGTTCTAAACTAGACTGGATTTTTAATAAATGATAGTAACCAGAAAATTATGATATTGGGGCATCAGTCAGTTAAACATCTGAGTCTTGATTTTGGCTTGGGTCATGATCTCATAGTTCGTGGGACTGAGTCCTGAATCAGGCTCTGTGCTGACAGCTCGGAGGCTGCTTGACATTGTCTCTCTCCCCCTCTCTCTCAGCCCTTCCCCAAATCGTTCGAGCCCATTATGTCTTTTTCTCTCAAAATGAATAAACATTTTTAAAAATTATTATATATTCCCAAGTTGTTACTGAGAAACTAGAAAAAAATTCAACAGAAGGCTGAAGGTTGTGACTGGAAAAAAAATTTAAGTTCCATGTTGATCCTCCCACAAAGCTATGATGCACCCAATAACTAGTCAATGCAAATGCTTGCAGGCCAGGCACTGTGGTCTATGCACTTGTGTATTCCAGGAAGCTTGCATACTGTTGAGGACACAATAAGTGGTTAATAAATTTATATGCAAAATGAAAAAAGATTCAAGGGATAGTAATTTTTGGCAACCACTACAGAGAGGCAGGGATGACACACCTTAAGAAAAGGATTCAGATCAGAAACTTAATCCTATAAGTGAGCAGTGACAGAAGTGAAGTCAGAGCCTGGAATTAGAAAGTAAAATAAAGAGGTGGAAGGTGCGAAAGTAGGAACAGCCTGTAAGTATAAATACCTTCAAGAAACCTGGTAATAGAAGGAAGAGAGATAGGGGCGCCTGGGTGGCTTAGTCGGTTAAGCGTCCGACTTTCGCTTAGGTCATGATCTCNAAAATAAAATAAAATAAAATAAAAAAAAAAAAGAAGGAAGAGAGATAGTATGGCCCTAGGAAGTCAGAAAATCAAAGGCTTAGGATATTATCAACTTGAGCCTTTTTTACATCTAAACTGAAAAGAGACAGATTTGAAGAATGAAGGTAACTGATGAACAACATCTTGATTAATATCATTCTCTTTCTTAAATAATTAGACTATTTGTGTCAAACAAGAAATTTGTTTTGGGGTTCCTGGGTGGCTCAGTCAGTTGTGCCCAACTTCGGCTCAGGTCATGATCTCGTGGTTCATGAGTTTAAGCCCAAGTCAGCACTTCTCGGTGCTGACAGCTCAGAGCCTGGAGCTGCTTCGGATTCTGTGTCTCCCTCTCTCTCTGCCCCTGCCCCACTCATGCTCGCTCTCTCTCTGTCTCTGTCTCTCTCTCAAAAATAAACATTTTAAAAATTTAAGAAATTTGTTTTAAGCACTGTTAAAGTATATTATCTATATCCATTTTAATTATCAGACTCATTAATGATGAGATTTCAAATACTTGGGCAAGTGGGAATGATTTTGCTAGCAGTAAAGCCACAACTCCTCATCCTGCCAGAAGTTTCTGTAAACTGTAAAGAGAGGATTGCAGCAGCAAAACCAATGTAAGAAAAATGAATATTTCCACATGTATTTTATTTCCTTTCTTTGAGGTCAGAGGTCATGCCTTTTACAATGACATATCACACAAAGTTCTAATTACAGTGTATTACATAAGTGCTCAATAAAAGTACAAGTCAATTAATCAGGAAAGTAAGAAAACCTTTCCATTTATACTTGCATCAAAGAGAATAAAATATCTAAGACCTAAAGATAAATTTAACTAGAGAAGTAAAAAAAAGCCTGTACACTGACAACAATAAGACAATAATAAAAGAAACTAAAGAAGACACAAAAAATAACCTGGGCTCATGGATTAGAATAATTAACATTGAAAAATGTCCATACTACCCAAATCTATCTATAGATTCAATGCAATCAGTATCAAAATTCCAATGATATTTTTCACATAAATAGAACAAACAAACCTAAAATTTGTATGGGATTACAAAAGATTCCAAATAGCAGAAGCAATCTTGAGAAATGAACACAAAGCTGAAAGCATCACACTTCTTTATTTCAAACCATATTATAAAGTGCTGGTAATCAAACCAGCATTATATCAGCATGAAAACAAAAATCATACATCAATGGAACAGAACAGAGAGCCCAGAGATGAACCCACACATATATGGTCATTAATTTATGACAAAGCATCCAAGAATATACAATGGGAAAAGAAAGTCTCTTCAATAAATGCTGCTGAGAAAATGGGATAGCCACATGCAAAAGATTGAAACTAGACCCTAAATTATACCATACACAAAATTCAACCCAAAATGGAGTAAATACTTGAACTGATAAGACCAGAAATCTTTAAACCCCTAGAAGAAAACAGGTGGTAAGTGTCCTGACATCATTCCTGGGAATGATTTTTTAGACTTGAAATCCAAAACAAAGGCAACAAAAGCAAAATTAAAGTGGGACTCCATTAAACTAAAAAGCTTCCCACAAGCAAAGAAAACCATCAACAAAATAAAAAGGCAGCTTGCTGAATGGGAGAAAATATTTGCAAATCATATTATCTGATAAGAGGTTAATATCCAAAATATATAGAGAACTCATAAAACTCATAGGAAAAAAATAATCAAATTAAAAATGGGCAGAGGATCTGAATAGACATTTTTCCAAAAAAAACATCCAGATGGCCAACAGACACATTAAAAGATGTTCAACATCACTCATCATCAGGGAAATGAAAAACAAAACAACAATGAGATACCACCTCACATCTGTCAGAATGGCTAAAATAAAAAATTCAAGAAACAGCAAGCATTAGCAAAGACGTGGAGGAAAAGGAAGCTTCATGCACTGTTGGTGGGAATGCAAACTGGTATACCCACTATGGAAAACAGTATGGAGCTTCCACAAAATAATTATAAATAGAATTACCATATGATCTAGTAATTCCACTACTGGTTACTTACTCAAAGAATATGAAAACACTTAATTTTAAGGGATATATGCACCCCTATGTTAACTGCAGTATTATTTACAATAGTCAAATTATGGAAGCAATGGATAAAGATATAGTGAAAAATATATAGACATATATAATATGTATGTCAGTCAGAGAAAGACAGTCAATCAGAGAAAGACAAATACAGTATGATTTCACTCAAATGTGGAATTTAAGAAACGAAACAAAGAGAAAAAAGAGACAAACCAGAAAACAGTTTTAACTATACAAAACAAACCTATGATTACCAAAGGGGAGGAGGAAAGAGTGGGGGAAGTGGGTGAAATAGGTGAAGGGGATTATGAGTACACATGGGGCACCTGGGTGGCTCAGTCAGTTGAGCTTCTGACTTCAGCTCAGGTCATGATCTCATGGTTCATGGGCTCAAGCCCCACTCTGGGTTTTGTGCTGACAGCACAGAGCCTGCTTGGGATTCTCTTTCCCTCTGTCTCTCTCTCTCTCTGCCCTTTCCCCCACCTCAAAAATAAAAATTAAAAAAATAATAAAAACTAATAAAAAAGGGTACATTTATCTTGAACACTGAGTAATACACAGAATTGTTGAATTATTATATTGTACACCTAAAACTAATACAACACTTTATATTAACTACACTAGAATTTTTAAAAATAAATAAAAATAAAAATACATAAAACAAACATCAGAAAAATATAAATTAAAACCGAAATGAGCTATCACCTCACACCTGTTAGAATGGCTATATTCAAAAAGACATGAAATAACAAATGTTGGTGAGGATGTATCAAAAAAGGAACCCTGGTGCACTGTTGAGAATATGAGTTCGTGCATTCATTATGGAAAACATCATGGAGGTTTCTCAAGAAATTAAAAATTGAACTACTTTTGGGTATTTATCCAAAGGAAACAAAATTACTACCTCAAAAAAATATCTGTTCCCCCCCTCCTTGTTCATTGCAGCATTATTTACAATAAGACATGGAAACAATGTAAATATCCACTGATAGATGAATGAATAAAGAAAACATTATACACACACACACATACAATGGAATATTATTCAGCCATAGAATAGAAGAAAATCCTGCCATTTGAAACATGAATGGACTTGAGGGAATGATTCTAAATACGTCAGACAGAGAAAAAGAAATACTGTTCGATCTCACTTATATGTGGAATCTAAAAATAACCAAACTCATAGATACAGAGAATATATTAAGAGTTGTCAGAAACAGGGGGTGGATGTAATGGGTGAAGGTCATCAAAAAGTATGAACTTTCAGTTATAAGATAAACAAGTCCTGTGGATCTAATGTACCGCATAGTGCCTACAGTTAATAACCCTGTATTGTAGGACGCCTGGGTGGCTCAGTCGGTTGAGTGTCTGACTTTGGCTCCAGTCATGATCTCATATCAGGCTCTGTGCTGACAGCTCATAGCCTGAAACCTGCTTCAGATTCTGTGTGTGCCTCTCTGACTCTGCCTCTCTCTCTCTCTCTCTCTCTNATAAAAATAAAAATAAAAATAAACATTAAATTTTTTTAAATAGCAAATATTGTATATTTGAAAGTTGCTAAGAGAGCAGATCTTAAAATTTCTCATCACAAGAAAAAAATTGCAACAATGTGTGGTATAGGAATTTAACTAAACCTATTGTGGTAATCATTTCACAGTATGTCAAATCATTATGTTGTACACCTAAAACTAAATACAGTGTTATATGTCAATTATATCTCAATTTAAAATCAATTACTATATTATCTCAATTGACTTGGGGAGAAGCCTAGCTTAGATAAAGTTCACTGAATCCTTGTAGTAGCATAAACTGAGCTTTCATGCCAAGAACTATTCTAGACCCTAAGAATAAAAGATAAATAAAGATGTGATCTTCACTCCATGAAGCATATAGGGGGAACAAGAGGAGGAGAAAAATATATATAATCAGGCAATTATATACTCAATCAAACAACAGACTGGGATGAATTACTTTATAAACTGCTTCCTTTGATTCATCAATCCATTGTATCTATATGTTCCATTCTCATCAATAGCATGAAATTAAGTAATAACCCTTGTGATCAATTTAGTTAATGGTTCAATTCTTTGCCACTCCCTACCTCAATGTGCTCGCAATTTTTCCAGTAAAGAGAATGGTATTTCTCTGTTCCTTGATTTTGGATTTATCCATGTGACATGATTTGACCAGAAGAACACTAGTGGGTATAATGTGACTTTCCCCATTTAAAACATGGATATGCACATGCATAATTGAGCTTGCCCTCTTATACACTTTTACCCCTGCCATAAGAAGAACATGCAAGGCCCAGCCAACTGTCCCAGGCGGAGAAAGAGAAGTGTGAAGCAGAATAGGCCCAGTCAGTTACCCTGGGTGAACCCTGTCTAAATCTGCCGACTTCCCATCTGACTCATGACATACGAGTTTAATAAATGTTTTTTGTCTTGTGTCATTGAGATAGTAGGGCTACTTGTTACACAGAATTATTGTAGCAATAACTGATACAACTTTATATATACTTTACATATATTATTATAGCAAAAACTGATACAGCTATATATTTTCTGTGTTCATCTGATAAAATAGAACAGGCACTTCACTGGAGTGAAAAGAAATGTTGTAGGATATGAGTATGTACCTAGACATGTAATTAAGTGCTGCAGTTTTAACAGTGAAAAACTAAAACCCAATAAGATGAATTGCATAAATAGAAGAACCAAGTAAAATATCACTTCTCATTACAAGACTTCTTATCCTGACCAAAATGAAATTCACAACTTAGCCCTAAGGCCTAGCTAAAATTTACTGTTTCCCAGACTGTTATATTGAACAGATCATGACATACAGAAGCCAAGGAAAATATATGAAATTCATGTTTTACTGGGTCCCACATGCTGTGGTGTTTTCAAACCCAAATGCATCCACCAAGAAACACTCAGAATGTTTGATTCTGAAAACAAATCCATAACAAGAACAGAGTACAGAACAAAAATTAACTCAACAAGTCATCCCATATGTTTTTCATTTTCTTGTATTCTATAAAGGAAGTGAATGTGGTATAGTATACTTGATTCCCAGCATAGAAACTTCCAGCTATTTTTAATTTCATATTTACAGAGAGCCTGTGTTACCCTGTGCCCTGCCTCTGAAATAGCAACAGAAGTGAAGGAGGTAATCTACCAAGATGTAAATGTTGTCTCTCTCCTAGTGTAAATGGGTTTGGACTCATGCTCCATGCCTAATGCAAAAATGTTCTCTGTGTATTGTACACAGGTTGCTGGGACCCACCAGAGAAGAAAATGTAACTCCATTACAGAAAATGAGACCTCTGGCAAATTACTATTGCAGTGTTAAAAGGAAACTCGCTCAGACAGTCTTCTTTGCTCTTTAAGTCCAAAGTAATATTTAAAGATATGCACAGAGTCTGGATGTCTATTTAAAGTTAGCTATTTAAACAAACAAATAAAATTTTCTCTCATAGTTTGGAATATATAAAAATATATGTATTATACACATACATGTGTATATGTATCTACATATACACATATATTATACATATATTTTGTATATGTTAAATGTGTTTACCCTAATATAGCTGTAAACACAGACACAAATCATGTATCTTCAATTTCATCTCTACCAGGATTCTATTGAATGACTATGACAGCACTCCACACCTCAAATCTTTTAGAAGAAGGTTGCTGGGTTTTTTTAAGTCGTCCTCAGAAATATGGAGCCCATCATTTATAAAAACTTAGTACAGCCTATGGGTGAGGTAAAACTATTTCACAGCATTCTTTTATGTATGTAGAAGTAAGAACAGATAAATGTACTCTATCTTACATATCTTACAGATCAAAACTACTACTCCTGTAGTGAATTTAACAAGAAAGCTAGGTGCTCTTGAGCAGCACAGATAATCAATCTGTTGCTGAGACATTTTGATTATCAATATACAAATACTGATAGGTGCCAGAGTTATTTTAGAAATGCTAGCCTTTAACATAATTATCAAGTATGTTAAATTCAGGTAATGTTAAAATTCGAAGACTCTGGATAAACAGTATTACCACTCCTTATTACTCATGGTCCATTTAAAATTTATTAATCAGATATATATACAAGTCCTAAAACATATTTATTTAGTCAAACTATACAGGCTCAAATGTTAAGTATTTTAATTCAAGGACAATATTTTTAAATTCACATTAAAATTTTCAAGCACTCATTGGGAAACATCTAAATTCAAAGCCTTTATCTTATTTTCATAAAACTAATGTACAGAGGCTGTTTCTAAGCCTCTATTCCAATTAAAATACCAGTTCAACACCTTAATCCAGAATCTTTATATTCCATGAAATTAAATTATTAATAAGTATCACTCTAGTGATACCACTCTAGCATAGACTATTATTCATTATACACATGAAACTTTAACATGATCCCAGTGTTATATTCATCCAATACATTCTCTCATTACTGAAAAATCTATCTTAAACAAGCTCGGATCCTGACAATAAGATTTTTAATTTTTATTAGATTGCATATGTCTTAAAATTAATTTTCCTTGTACTTGCATATCCCAGTTGCTTTCTTTTATTTTGAAACTTTTCCTTTTTATCTTACACCAGTTGTTTCAAAGATGAAAGTGGGGTTCTAATCAATGCTTACATCTTTTGTAGACTCTAACCCAACGCAACCCTGGTCTGATGATGGCCCTCTTCAAAAATAACTCATCACCTCTCTGCTTCCTTAACCACAAAGTCTATTTTATTAACTACATAAGACTCTACTTACACACACACACACACACACACACACCCCTAATATATACTTAATACTATGCACTAATCAAGAGAAAAATAGCATTGAAGACAAATTACCTTTCATGTCTCTAGCAGACTTCTTGACATCTGATTTCACTCATTTTAAATGTTCCAAGGGAACTTTATCAGTACTGTAGAGAAACACTTCTCTGACCTCTTAAATTCACCGATAACTAGGCAAAGCCCATTTAACAGTGAAGTCCTACAGGGAGTCTCTTGAAAGACTACAGAGGACATCAAGGAAATAGATGTCACCCAACAGTAATAACACCCTGACTGCATTCTCTATTAGCACTGGAGCCTCACCCTTTAACAGACACAGCGAAGTGTTACAGATAAATCTGTTTCAGCTGTGATGAGAAAAATGTTTCATAATCTATAAAATCACTACTCTTGCCATGCCCACACTTAAAATGGTTTACAATTTAAATCCTTTATAATGCTACAAATGTCTAGGATTCCTCCCTGAAGACGTCTAATATGTACATTTGTGAAGACTCTGTCAAATTCATGAGATTATGCTGGTACTTGAAAGTAGGATAATAAAGTATATGTCTTGTTTTGAAAGTTAAACACTTCCCTGTGTGGCATTTATAAACTGCAACTGGTCACTGAATCTATGCTAACCCAAACATACATGATCACTCATACAAAGAAAATGTATCCTGCTGGAATAATAGGAAATGTTTTACACTGTGATTGTACAGTTAGAGGGAACTGAACTCTGTACTTTGAGAATTTGATGAGGGTGACCAAGTGCAGGTCTTTGTTTCACCTTCTATTTTATTTCTTTATAGCACTTGATATTGTTTTGAATTTTTTCCAGAATTTTTAAAAAATGAAAAGAGTCTTTAGTCAACAAATGAACAAATTTCATTATGTCTAACTTTAATTTTAAAGTGATAATTGGTAAAATGGAATGTATCCCTTTCACATTTCTACCACCATATTGTGTACTTCTGGTACATAGTTAAAATTACATTTCCAAAAATGGTATTATAAATGTAAATCAGCTATAATTCATATTTTCCCCCTTAGAAGTGGAGCTGTAATATAGAATTATTTTTCTGAAGAAAAGCCTAATATATGACTTTTTATAGAAAAGAACATAAATGTTAGATTTTCAATAACTGTAATTTAATATAGTTATTCAAGTCAGTATATTCCTTATGGTAGCCATTAAGGATGTTTGCAAATACTCTGGTTAGCTCTCCCTCCTGCATGTGTTAAGACTGTACTTCCTCACCCTTAGAAAGATAGCATGGTCCTGTGACTTGATTTGACCAATGAAATGTGAGTGAAAGTGACTGAGAGTCACTTGCAGTTGGAAGCTTTAAATGCCACGATATAATTTAACGTATCTCTTTCCCTTCTCCCAGGATGCCTCTCAATACCAAAGAAGGGGCTGCTCTATTAGCCAGGATCCTAGAGTAAGAATGAACTGCAGCAAATCCACCTGCTGACCTGTAACAGAATAATACACATGGAGTGTCAGGAAGAAGTACACCTTAGTTATTTTAAGCTGCTGAGATTTGAGAATTGTGGGTTATTGCAGAACCTAGCCTAAACTAACCGATAATACACTCTGTATATTAAAATAGTATAAAGCTTTCTAAAAGACATCTTAATCATTCAGTAACCAATCACACAAATGTTGACTTATCCTGAAGCAGCAATATATTAAAATGGTAAGTTCATTCTACCTATTATTCCCTTTTGGTCTTACATCTTCAACATATCTCTCCAGTGGCTCCTCTCACACAATAGTTAGACAAGCGAAAAACTTCACTGCTGGTGAGATACCTCCCTTAACCTTGCTAAGAGAGTTTGAGTTAACTTCTCTCTTCTCTTCACTGTCAATATTTCTGAAAACATAGTCTACAATTATTGCCTCCACTTCCTATTTTACTTTATGCATTCCAGCTTCCATTCCTTATACTTTAAGGAAAAAATTCTATCGACGAGCTTCTAATTATCCCATCCATGGCTCTTTGCTTGTCCCCGTCTGTTCAATTCTTCCTTCATATTCAATGTTGATTACCATCTGGGATCCTTGCAGCTCCTCCCTTTACTTCTGTGACACTGTATCATTTTGGTTCTCCCCTAACATGTGCCTCTTCAGTCTCCTTTGTTGGTTCTTATTTCTCTGCTATTTCTCTTTGTGTAAGTATTCTCTAAGGTCCTTTCAGATCTGTCATCCCTTTTCCATCTCTCCCTTAACAATACCATCGACTTGTACAGCTTCAACTGTCATTAACATACAGATGATTCCCAAAACTCTCTACCTGCAACTTGTTTCCTGCTTATTCAGTTACTTGATATATATTTCCTCCTGGCCTAATCATACTGCTAGAACCACAAAAACAAGAATTTTTTAATATCTTCACAAAAATATATTTTTAATATCTATTTCTCCCCTTGTCTTTTCTTTCTCTATTAGTATTCTCAACAAGTTTCAACAGTTTAGAGTGATCTTCAATACTTTTCTCTTCCTCATCAACTACATCCAATCAGTTTTTAAATCCTATCTGTATTTGGTACTAATTTACAAAACTACTATGAAAAAAAAGCTACATTTTCTGTAGTTATGACTTAGTCTATCAATTTATCATAAAGAACAGAGTTACACATGACAGAAAAATTGAACCCAATAAAGTACAAAAACAATTATATGCCACAACCAAGTGGGATTTATTCTGGCTATGCAAGACTAGTTCAATATTAAGAAATCAATTAGTATAATCCATTACATCAACAGGCTCAGGAATAAAATTCACATCATCATATCAATAGAGGCAGAAAAAGCATCTTACAAAATCATAAAAACTCCCAGAAAGCTAGGAATAGAGGAGAACTTCCTCAATTTGAAAGAGAACATCTACATGTAATAGGTAACATACTTAATGGTGAAAAATCAGAAGCTTTCTCTCTAATGCTAAGAACAAGATAAGGATGTGCCTTCTTATCTCTCCTATTCAGCATTATACTGGAAGTCCTAGTTAACGCAACAAGGCAAAAAAAAAAAGATATAAAAACTATATTTATTGAGAAAAAGGTAACAAAAATGTCTTTTTCACAGATAGAAAAATTGTTAATGTAGAAAATCCCAAAGAATTGACCAAAACAAATAAACAACTTCTGAAACTAATAATATAGAAAGGTTGTAGGATACAAGGTTAATATACAAACACAATGGATCTCCTATGTACCAGCAGTAAACAATTATAATTTGAAATCTAAAACAGACACCATTTACATTTACCAAAGTCAACATAAAAAATGAAATAGGTATAAATCTAACAAAATTTGTACATGGTCTATGTGAGGCAAACTACAAAACTGTGATGAAAGAAATCAAAGAACTGAATAAATGGAGACATATTCCACATCCATGAATAGGAAAATATACTGTTAGGATGTTAGGTTCTTCTCAACTTGATATATAGATTCAGTATAATCCCAATCAAAATCCCAGCAAGTTATTTTGCGGGTATTGACAAACTGATTGCAAAGTTTATATCGAAAGGCAAAAGACCAGGACAGCCAACATAATACTGAAAAATGAAGTTAGAGGACTGACACTACCTAACCTCAAGAGTTACTACAAAGCTACAGGAATCAAGTCTATAGTATTGGTGAAAAAAAAGATATATGCAACAGAATAAAGATCTGAGAAAAAGACCCACACAAATACTGTCAACTGATCTTTGACAGAGGAACAAAGGTTATACAATGGAGTAAAGGTAGTCTTTTCAATAATTGGTGCTGGCACAACTGGACATCCACATGCAAAAAATAATAATAATAAATCTAGACACAAACTTTATGCTTTTCACAAATATGCTTTTCACAAACTCAAAATAGATTATAAACCTAAATGTAAAAGGCAAAACTATAAAACTCCTAGAAGACAACATGGGAGAAAATGTATCTGACCTTGGATTTGAAAATGACTTTTCAGATAAAATACCAAAAGCACAATCCATGAAAGAAAAATTGATAAATTGGACTTCATTAAAATTAAAAGAAAAAAAATTCTGCTCTTCAAAAGACACTGATAAGAGAATGAGAAGACAAACCAAAGAGTGCGATAAGCCATTGTGCAAAATTCATTATCTATATCCTTCTACACCTATATTTTTTACGTGTGTGTGTGCATATGTGTGTATATAGAGAGATGTATGTGCCAATCTATAGAGAGAGATTAAATATATATATATGCATACATACATACATACACAGATACATAGATAGATAGATATTAGAGAAAGAAGGGGAGGAAAGTCAGAAAAGCCAGAATGAATAATGGAAGTAGAGGGGCAGGAATAATCAAATAAATAATATTCTCTCCCACCAACAATCTCAAAACTAAAGGAAATTATAGATTAAAAAGTACGCTCCACCATGAGTACCTATCTTAATGATTGAATAAGACTCACACAAAAGCATATCATATTAAAATTTCAGAAAATTGTAATAAAAAGAAGCTTCATAAAACTACAGACCAAAAAACAGAACACATATGAAGAACAGAGAATCAGGAATTCATTAGAATTCTCAGCAATAATAATGACAACTGGAAGACAAATGTGGTCATACCTTCGAAGTGTTGAGCAAAAATGATTTCCCAGATAAAATTCTTTAGTAACTAAACTAAAAAATAAACATGGCAAGTAAATAGGAACATCTTCAGACATGAAAAGTCTCAAAAATTCACTTTCCATATACCCTTTCTCAGGAATTCATGGCTCATGCTGAACCCAGACACTCACCCAAGGAAGAGGAAATGAGATCTAGAAGGAGAGAGAGGAAGCACAGAGAGTGCACACACAGGATGAGGGAAAAGGGAAGCTTCAGGACAACAGTTTCTTGGGCATAGGAAACACCTGTCCAGGAGAATCTGGATGGCTCAGTTGGCTAAATGCCCTACTTCAGCTCAGATCATGATCTCATGGTTTGTGAGTTCAAGCCCTATGTTGGGCTCTAGGCTAACTGCTTGGACCCTGGAGCCTGTTTTAGATTCTCTCTCTCTCTCTCTCTCTCTCTCTCTCTCTGCCCCTCTCTTGCTTATTCTCTCTCTCTCTCTCTCAAAAATAAATAAATAAACATTAAAAAAAGAAGAAGAACAGGAAACCTCAGTCCATATGGGAGGAGGACCAAAAGCTCTAAGAAAAGTGCACCAAGGAAACAAACAAAAAAGAATCCTACGGGTTGCCTGAGTTTTCTTTTTACCACAGTGACATTGAATTTGATAGCTTTGGCAAAGTGTCTTAAGGTGAAGTGAATAGTGAGAAGTATAGAAAGTAAGGAAATAAACAAAAATAAAGCAATATTTAATTCCAAGGGGAAAATGCAATCATAGAACAGTACATGACTCAATTGTGACAAATTTCTATATAATCATAACAAACTAATCATTGAATAATGATTGAAACATCAAAAATAAGACAGCTATATTTAAAGGGTGGGGGGTAAATATATGTGAGCAGTTGCAGGCATAATAGAATAAAATCCTCATCTTAAAAAGTTAGATATCAATAGAAAATGTGTGTAGACTTTTTAAAATAATAAAAATAGTCCTGCAAGCATATTACTTAGAAATAGAAAGATAAATAACAGGAAAAAACAGCTGAATAGTTTCAAGTGGTTGCTTCTATGGAATAGAAATTAAAGGTGGAGAAAAACTGGGGAATAAAAAAAACTATTTTATCACATATTATGATTTTTAAGCTATTACCTGTATTAACATAATTTAAAAATGTAAAGGAAAACATTCTAATCTAAAGGATCCCAAAGCAAATCCCAAAGTGGTTGGACCATTCCCAGT
Organism: Crocuta crocuta; assembly: GCF_008692635.1. Taxonomy (NCBI): domain Eukaryota; kingdom Metazoa; phylum Chordata; class Mammalia; order Carnivora; family Hyaenidae; genus Crocuta; species Crocuta crocuta. Next base: position 2,185,601 of record NW_027532403.1, read on the forward strand.
TGGTATTTGACAAGGTTATCAGTTTTGCTTTACAACTTGAGCTTCTTTTTTGACAATATCAAATGGAAAGGGACTTGATATTTGCATAAGTTCTATCATGAAAAAATTTTCTAAGGTATGTTGTAAGTAATTTATTTTTAAAAGCCATTGCAATACCTATAAAAGAAGAGACAAATGAAAAAATGTATACACCTACACCTGGCACCCTGTCCCATTAAGAATTTATTAATTACTCTCTTTCACAGCTAACTGGTACTTCTGATTTTATCATAACTGATAAATTTGATTTTGTAATAGAGTAGATAAGTAAGTAAATTCTTTATACTTCCTCCAGACTTTACTATCTTGTGTGTGTGTGTGTGTGTGTGTGTGTAAGTCATTTCTTAATTTCTTTATCAGAATATGATTACTCCAATGCAAAGTATTAAGGAGCATGGCAAAAAGTAATGAACTCATATTTTCCCTTTAATATAAGAAATACATAGTTCATTATTTTAATGAGTTAGTTACATCATTAGCCTCAACTGAGCTAAGGGAAAAATCTGTCAGAGAACATGTGCTCATCAGCAATATTGTCTAGAAAGTATGTTAGGTAGCATTTAGTGCTGCAACAATCATAAAGTTGACATATCTTAAAATAGATTAAAGCTTTGCCACAATGTTTCTAGGCTGTAGACTCCTGGCTTCAACTCAACAATATCCCATTCTCCCCAACTTGCTGTAGTCTTCAGCTCGTCATATGCTGAGCATATGGCTACCTAGCTAAAGACTGCATGACCCAGCTTCTCCTGAAGCTAGATATGTCCATTGATATGTAAGCCTTCTGGTTTGTGCACTCAGAAGTAAGGAGCAGATTTCCAATGTCCCAATGACTGGAATACTGACATGATACAGGAAAATAAAACCAGTCATCTTAGACCATAAAATAAAAGACTCATCTTGAAGGTTGAAGACAGAAGGATCTTGGGTTCCCGATACTGTCAAGCTGCCAGACCACCCAGACCACTTACCCAGACCTACAAAAGAGAATAAAAACTTCTATCTTGATTGTCATTGTATTTTTAGATTCCCTATTGCCTCAAAAAAGCCTGTATCCTATCTAATAAAGTTCCACCCAACACTTTCCTCAAATATCATCCAGGGGCTCTTGACAACATATTTAACTTACCAAACACCTTTTTCCTAAAGAGTCCAATTCACTTTCCATAATTTTTCATCATTTTTTCTTCACAGAGTCTCTGACGTAATTTGGTAACAATGCTTTAAATTTGGCTCAACCCCTGTATCCCATGACCAACGTGCTCACATCAGGCCGCTTTCTGCTCTGGAAAATAACATCTGGTTCCATTTCATTACTGCTAGGCAAGCTAAATTTCCAGTTTTCAAGGACCAAGAACAAGATTATTTTAACCCATTTTTCAGACAAATTCATTTTCATGCATAGTCCTTTCAATTCACCAAAAATAGACTTACTATATAGGAAAAGCGATTTAATAGATAGAAACTTACTGCCTTTTCCCTAAAGTTACGGCACAAAATGATTAATACCCTTCTACTGTATACAACCCACCCCTAATTAATAGTTTCTCATGTAATAAAGACAAGTTTAGCTATCTATAGAGTATTTTCATCTATTTGGAAAGAAAAACACTACAAAACATAAACATGCTGTGCCTCTCCAGTTTCCCTTGGCACCCTATTTCTCTCTCCATAAAAGGGGATAATTATACCTGCCACAAAGTATTTCATGCTGATGTTATGAAGATAAATGAAATAACTTATATATGAAACCATTTTGTGCTTTTAGGAAGAATAAATGCATCTAAATCCAAGATGGTATAATTCTTTATAATGTTTTCCAGGGACTTTCTGAACAGCTCCAGAAAGGTCATTACCCACAACAAACTTTTGGCACTGAAGGACTACCTTTCCAAAAAAATTTCATCCCCTGCACCTGACAACACTTTTCCATTAAGTGAGGGGTAAGTCCAGATGCTGTTCTGTTTGGTCATCTCCAATGTTCTAAAAGGATCCAGATTTCTCACTTCAATTTCTTGCACCAACGAAATGAACAAAAAGCCCACTAAATCACAGAGGTTTCAGTTGACAGGTTAACAGTGAGACCCATTTCAATCAACTTCAAATGCAAAGCAGATTTGGCAAGAACCAGGGAGGGGATAAGTGGGAAAAGGAAAGCCCCAGTGGCAGTCTGACAACCCCCTCATGTCTACCGTCTGCCGTAATACATCAGCGCCCCCCAAGGACTGGTCCAATCAGCTGAAATTGGCCCCAAACTCAACCAAATGGGGTTCTTTTAGTTGATATTCCTGAGTTGTGTGTGGAAATCTGCTTTAGGTACCTAATTCCTGCAGAGAATTTGGAAATAAAATTTATGATTGCACACAAAAAAGCCAGAATGTTATCAATCCAACCCATAAATTACATCCCTTCATCTAATATCCAACACATTAGTGACCCTAGTTAACATCCTGTTTACCCTCACGCTGGGTTAACTAACAGACTTCTTTGCTTTTTGGTGAAGTGCCAAGTGTTTCTGCGTGCCCCATGCTGCTTTAGGAAGTTGCCAAACAAAGAAATCAGCAATGAGGATGCCAGCTGCCTCTGGACCTCACTCTGCGTATATGTGATACAGCTGAGTCAAGGCATCCCATATCAGATCATCAATTAGCTCTGGGGGCTGGAGGGGAGAGCTGTAACATCTTGGCAGGCTTCCTGGAGCACAGTTATAGTGATGTAAGGTAATATCAGAGTCTGAGTAGATTGAGGAGGAGCATTGAGGTCCTCAGGACAGTTCTGTTCTCATTCCCGATGGCTTGTCCTTGAGGCCTCTATCACTGACAAAGCACTCAGGATACAGCTCAGGTGTTAAATGCCACTTTTCACTGAAATTTCTCAAAATGCTGATTTTCTATGGCACAGTTTTTCCTTAAGAAAAAGTTGGTGAGGAAACAGCAATTTATCTGTTTAAATAATGTGGAAGAAAACAAGTAATTGGCTACATATTATTTCAAAATAAGCACTGAACATTGCATCATAACTCAAGATGTGTCCTATCTTATTTACAATGGGTTAGTGATCACTAACCATACTTGCTCATTAAAGAATATTCAGGATGTACGGGCGTCTAGGTGGCTGTCAGTTGAGCATCCAAGTCTTAGTTTCGGCTCAGGTCATGAGCTCACAGTCATGAGATCGAGCCCCATGTTGGGTTCCATGTTGAGCATGGAGCCTGCTTGGGATTCTCTCCCTCACTCTTCCCCTGTCACTTCCTTGCTCATGTGCAAGGGACATGAGAACTTCTCTCTCTCAAAATAAATAGATAAACATTTTTCTAAAAGAGAATATTCAGTATGTTGAAAAGGCTAAAAAAAAAAGAAAAAGTGAATACTGTATTTAACTTAATTCATCCAAACAGAAATACTTATAGAGTTATGCTTTGCAGATCAGTACTATCTACACAGTACTACTAATAGCAATAGTAGAACACGCTCCATGAAAGTTTTCAACATGACACCATGACACCAGTTGCTAAGACATTCTTAAATTCCTTCCAAAATCTTTGAAACACCTTATCTAGACTTTCTGAAGCAGGCCCATCATAATCACCCCTTCTCCAGATGATAAACAAAAGCTTTTGCAACACACATATACCCTTTCTGTTCATCCTCAGCTAACTGGAATATATCTTGCAATAATAGGAAAATTATCTTACTAGAACAACTAAAATGTAAGTAACAACTCTGAAGCAAACCTTTTGTTTTATCTACCATGAATCAATCTGGGCAAAACTTGTCTGACTAGAGAAATGGGTTCCTCCAGCTCTTCTTAGCTGGCTCTTACTCTTCTGAACACAATGCAGCACGCCAAAAGTAATGAAATCACTTAGCATATTATGTTTCTTTGGTCTGCATGCATTCATTCAACAAACATATGCCAAGACATTTCTGTTTAGCATGCACACTGCTCCACAACCTGAGGTTGCACTCTCTACCTCTGTCCAGTAGAACTTGTAGATTCCTGCAGGTAAAAAAAAAATTTTCCAAGAAAATATAGTCCATAAGAAAACCATATATCTTTTTAGATCTCATTCAGGTAGGTTAAAAACAGAAATTTTTCTCAAAAAGTAGTCAGTGTAGTAATTTTCTAATTTGTTTCAAAAATTCCAATACACTGTTTTGCGAAAAGACTGTTAGTTATATTGAGGACACTACAAAGAATCATATAATGGAGAAAAGTGGTCACTCAAATATTTTTGTTTCCATTTTAGAGAGAAGGAGGCACACATATATATGAGTCCATATACCTTTCCTTCATCAAACCACATTGAATTCCCTTAGTACTAAGTTACAGACATGACAGAACATCTCCCATGGAATATAGGTGCCCTGAACAGCTCATCTCCCTCCCCATCTTCTCTATTCTCATTTATGCACACAACATAAAGCAGACTATTTCTTACACTTATCTACCTCTTACTGTTAGCACTATCCTGAGAAAATAGCTGGTATATAATTAACAGCAGTTAATTGAAATATTTTATTATTGCTCTATTGATTATATTTAGTAAATATTTCTTCCATTCTTATCATAGACAATGTTTTTCACAAATCCTCTTCAACTAGATATCTGTCATTAAAGCAAGATGAGTTTTTATTAATATTTTCAAGTAAATTTAACAACTTAAGTGAAAGTTGTATGCAACAAAAGATGGCCTGAAAACAATGGGTGTATGCTGCTCTATACAAATTCAGAATAAGCTAGTATCTATTTCTGTTTCCAAAAGCAGGTGAAGCTAATCACATAACAATACTGAATGGTAAAGATGTTATTTTTATTATACCAAACAGCTGATAGGAGATTATATGCCAGGAAAAAAAAATGAGAGGTACTAATATGCTCATATTTAGTGGATAAATTACTGGATAACCCAGTAAACTCCTTCAAAAATAAAATGTCATCCAAATCAATGAGAGTATTTTACTCAATAACAATAAAGTCAACATTAAAATGTAGAATAAAACAGAAAAGATTAACTGATAAGCTATATTTATTTCCAGTTATATAGTAGTAAATTTTGATATCTTTGGAGAAAATACTTCACTTACAAATCCAAAAACTAGAATAGAAAATGTTCTCAGTAACAACATTAATACATTTCTTTTATTTTCTTTCAACAACCTTTCATAAATAAAACACAACTATTACCTTTCTAAGACAAGCTCTAAGAATTTCTATATAATATATCTATCTCACTAGAAAGATGATAGGATTTCCCACAATTTACTAATATTCTCAACAGAAACACTTGCTCTCAAGAATAAAGATTAAAATATATGTTCCCTGTTAAATATAAAATATAATTTTATTATAGTTCAATCATGCACCAATTTAGAAAGGAAAGGGAGGGTGCAACATAAAGGAAAGAAGCCTCCAAAAATCATTCGAAGAGCCAAAAAGCTCCTAATTGTACAATTACCAAAAGAAATTATAAGTCACAAAATTAATATGGTCATTAGAAGACTCCATTTTATACTGAATAGCTATCATTTTATGCTGAAATTTTCACAAGTCTAATAAAAGGGTACAGAATCCCTGAGTTCTCTGTTAATAATAAGAGATGTTTTGCTTAAAAGTTTAAAGTTCACTTCTTTTCCAAAAGAGACCATCATCAGGGCACCTGAGTGGCTCAGTCAGTTAAGCATCCAGTTTCGGCTCAGGTCATGATCTTGCGGTTCGTGGGTTTGAGGCCCGTGTCGAATTCTGTGCTAACAGCTCAGAGCCTGGAGCTTGCTTCAGATTCTGTGTGTGTGTGTGTCTCTCTCTCTCTCTCAAAAATAAACATTTTTTTAAAGGGGGAGGGGGGAGGGAAGAGAGAGAGACCATAGTCTAAATAGTACCTCTTCTTTTGGGTTTCTGTAAAGCCTATAAAATACTGCAGTGTGGTATGGCTGCAAGATACCTTAGATAACCAGTGAGTTGAACCAGGGTAATTCAACAACATAAAATGGCAATATGAACTTATTTTGTCTCCCACTGTCTCTTTAGAATTTTCACAATGGATTAAGGTCTTCCTCTGCCCTAGATGGAAACTCAGACAATCATGACCTTTTCGATGACTCTTAAGTAATAAAAATGCCTATATTTTCCTTAAATTGAAAAATATCTCAATCTTATTTCTAGAAAGTTAGTCCCATATTGTAATTAAGGCTGCCAATATCACCCCATACTCCAGCTAGTTCGCCTATCCCTAAATAAAACCTACCACCTGGGAAGGGGGTAAGTGGGACTTCTTTCTTTAGATCACCTCCTATCCTACTTTCTTGCTGCTTATTCTGACCCTTCCAAGGTGATTTGACTGAGAAATGGGTGATCATAATTGCAGAGAAAGAAGAGGTATGGGTAAAAGAACATTATTTAACTGACATCGTCAGAGCTGACTCTATGGCCCACTCTATAGACCTGGAATATGGTTAAAAGCTTTTTGTTTTGCAGGTGTCTATGGGGCTTTCGGGATTCACCCTCATTGCTGGGAGCCCCTGGCCCTGCCAAATATTTCTATTCTGGCTATTTGTTTTACCTCTTTCTAAGCTCTGAGGAACCTAAAATCAACTGGGACTTCTTTTTATTTTTTAAATGTTTATTTATTTATTTTGATGGGGGAGGGGCAGAGAGAGAGGGAGAGAAAGAATTCCAAGCAGGCTCAGCACTTTCAGCATAGAGCCCTATGCGGGGCTCAAAACCACAAATTGTGAGATCATGATCTGAGCCAAAATCAAGAGTCAGATGCCCAATTGACTGAACCACTCAGGCGCTCCCCAAATGGAACTTCTGTCTAACATCCAGATAGCCGTGTTGAATAATATCTAATATTATTTCACAATGGCATACAGCTTGACCTGAAGACTGCTGTAGTGGAAAGAATATGAGCTTTCATACCCCAAAGACTTGTATTTTGAATTCCAAGACTTTTATTTCTTTTTTTTTCAATTTTTTTTTAATGTTTTATTTATTTCTAGGAGAGAGAGAGAGACAGCGTGAGCAGGGGAGGGTCAGAGAGAGGGAGTCACAGACTCTGAAACAGGCTCCAGGCTCTGGGCTGGCAGTCAGCACAGAGCCCGACGTGGGGCTCGAACCCACGAACCGCGAGATCATGACCTAAGCGAAAATCGGACACTTAACCGACTAAGCCACCCAGGCGCCCTGACTTTTGTTTCTTATCTGTTTGCTTTTAAGAGATATAATTAACCTCTCAAAGCCTCAATCCCCTTGTCTATAAAATAATACACAAATCTGAATGGTTTTAGTGAGGATACTCTAGTCATGACTCATAGAAGGGCATTAATAATTGGGAGACCTAGTAAGACAACAAGGGAAAATGGTGTTCTGGTTATCTATTGCTGCATAACAAATCACTTGTAATAGTAAATTATTAGGAGAATAATTTACTATCTTTGCTCATGGCTCTGGAGGCTCATCTGGGTGGTTCCCTTATGTGGTTACAGGTGATGGCTGGGGTTACAGTCATTTGAAGGCTTGACTGGACTGGACATCCAAAGTGGCTCACTCACCTGTCTAGCAGCAGATGTTGATCATCAGCTGAGTATTCAGCCAAGGGCTGGCAACTAGAGCGCATACACACAGACTCTGTATATGGCTTGGCATTGAACAACATGGAATAGTCTTAAAAGGCCTGCTGGGAGGTCAAGGGGGAGAGGTCACAAGCCTTCCTAGAATCTACCCTCAAAAATCCTACAACATCACTTCTGTCACATTCTATTGGTCAAGAAATCACCAAGACCAGCTTAGATTAAAAGAGAAGGGAATTGGACTCCATTTCTTGACATAAAGAGGAGAATGCTTATATCAGAAGAGAAGGAATTATTTCTGTCACACGTGGAGAAAGAGAAAAGTGGGAAGTCAAAGAAGGAGAAAAACAGTAGTCTAGAGTTCCCTAAAATAAAGTGTACAAACCCATGCACATGAGGTTAAAATATTACAACATCTCCATTTTTATTTTATGTTTTTATATTTTTATAAAGCACATAAATGTACTCTAATGCATGAATGCTGAATGCTCAAAATATTTCATTAACAATGATGTAAGGAAGGAGTTACCTGTTCTCTGCTGCAAAATGATAGACTATGGGAATTAGTGACATGAGTCTCTAACATTCTTCATCATTACATTTTAAATTTAAAACTAATAGTAGAGGTGCATAATCAAAACACTTTGAAACCACTGACAAAGGGTGCCCTGTTTCTGTTCAACAGTGGTGATGACTTCAAGTTTAGTACAGGAGAATCATGTGTTAGGATGTACCCAGAAAGAGAAAAACACTGGAAAAGCTGGAATTGATTTCTAGAATACTAACTATCCAATCATGATTCTGTTGACTTAATTCTACTGTTTTGGGGTATGAGAGACATATTCTAATCTAAGAGTACAGAAGTACCTAAGTACCTATAGTTTTACCAAGATAATGATAGTCTTTTCTAATCACTATAAGAAATGTCTGTGATAAATTATAGATAGCTGCAAATTATTTGACATTCCTCTCATTAAGGTATCAAGCTTATGTTACCTCCCCTTAAACCTGAGTGGGCTCTGGGACTAAATGACCAATAGAATATGGTCATAAGAGATATCGAGCCAGTTTCCAGACCCAAACCTTAATGCACTGGTAGCTTATATTTCCTGTCTTTTGGAATACCTGTCTTAGAATCCAGTTGCCATGCTGTTGAGAAAGTCCAAATGGCCCAATAAGGAGGCCCATGTGGAAAGAAACTGAGAACCTTGGTCAACAACCCAGTGAAAGCAGTCAACAGTCAGCACCAACTTGGCAGCCAAGTGAGTCATGTCACAAATGAACCCGGAAGCCCAGCTGAGCTATCCCAGTGGGCTCCACATGGAACAAGGACAGGTTTGGTAGAAACTGCAGATGTGTGAGCAAATGAAATAATGCTTGCTTTTTTGGGGAGTGGCTTATTACACGAAAAACCAGAACAATGTCCTTAACCTTAGCTGTCCAAACTGTAAACTTATTTCAATGCTGCCTTTGTTCCCCAATAAATTAAAGATAATGAGTTTTATACAACATGAGAATCCATCATCTCTTGTTTTATGACAAGTAATGCAAGAGAGCTCTGCTACAACATGACATTCTATCACATAGGTAGGAAAAATAGTGTCCTTTACACAATAATCTTCATCCCTGAAAGTAACCCTACTGTCACACATCAGAACCTAGTGTCCCATAGTCATGATGAGTTAGCCTCAAAACATCACCATCCTTTTTCCTAAATTCTCTCTGAAATCAGCAACACATATTAGATGAAATTGTTGATCTGTGACTAAAGGGACAGTGTGCAGTCATGTAAGAGAATAAAACCTTAGACTCACAGGGGTCAAATCTGTTTCCTTGGTCTCATAATTGGTCCATTTTAACCAACCTAACCGCAAGCAAAAAAATAAATAAATAAGACAGCAAAATACATTGATAACTCTTTTAAGTTTATTTATTTTGAGAGAGTGTGTGTGTGCAAGCAGGGGAAGGACAGAGAGAGAGAGTGAGAGACAGAGAGACAGAGAGAGAATCTCAAGCAGGCTCTGCACTGACAGAGCTCTGATGCAGAGCTCAAACCCCTGAACCGCGAGATCACGACTTGAGCCAAAGTTGGAAGCTTAACAGATTGGGCCACCCAGGCACCCCGTTGATAATTTCATAATGTCAGTTAGGCTGGTTCATACATCACCATTAAAATGAGATTCTATCATGGCAAACTAAAAAATTCTAAGGTGACTATGAATAGCATTATTCCCCGCCTTTAAAATTAATATTTCACATACATACTCTATAGGAAATTGGGAATGGCCACGAAAAGCTACACTGTTTGTATGAAAGACAAATAAGACTAAGTCCTAGATTATCAACTTTGTTAGAAAAACTCATAAACAGTAGTTTCACAATTACTAAAAAGTATATATTTTATTTCCTAACAACAGGACTTTGACAGTCTCAGCTTGGGTATAAAAAATCCTGTAAAATAAGCAGCACGTTGGAGGAAGGCCAAGCGGACAGAAAAAAAAAAAAAAGTATTAGGATAAGATAATACATACCACAAAAGGGAAGCAAGGAGGTGTCTATCCTCAGCTTCAGCAGAGCTGGAGAGCGTAAGAACTGATGATGTTAGTTTGTCAAAGATGCCTTACTAAGCACTTAGTGAATGCCATGTCCGCCCTTGGATCGTAGCATGGCTGGCTCAGAACTAGTAAGAAAGGTCTTGTCTGTCTGTATTCTGGTTTAATCTGGTATTCGGACTAGTAACAGATGCATTTCACAATTTTTGTTTTTAACATGATATACAAGAAAATCTAAATGTACAATCTGCCTGTGTGTCTGGAGAGTTCTCCCATTGCTTTTTGAGGAATATTTAGCTCAGCAATTTTTATTTCTGTACACTAAGGGATTTTATAGTTCTAAAAGAGCTTTTAAATCCTTTGGCAACAATTCATTCATCTTAGTAGAACAATAGCTGGCAGATATACACAGTCTACAGGAAATCAGGGTAACAACTTGGGTCATTTTTTAGGTGAGCTCTTCAGTAAACTTTGATTTGTCCTCTACAAAATGAAGATTTGCTTTCTTAAACAAAAGTACCTGATTTCTTTTTACTCTATACTCTAAAAGTCAATAAACAAATCATCAGACAAAATCTGGTCTGTACCAGCTTTCATAATTCACCTCTGGGGCTCTGCACCTTGCAATATTTTCCACCACACTACTTCTGTAAAAATAACCCTAAAACATATTAAAGTCAAGGAAAACAATACAATTTATCTGGGGCCAGCCAGCAACAATCACACTAAAAATTTACTTACTTCCTTATTTTGATAGATGACTTTTAGTCAGTAAGTTATGAGTATTCAGGAAATGTCTTTTAAACAGTTACTGAGATTATATTCAATTCTTTGACCTAGAATTAGCAGAAAGGATATAAGAAATATCACATTCAAACTGACTCCTTCCCACATAACAATCAGTGCTGCTTTTTTGTTATCTGCTGCTCTTTGTTATGTTGGTTCTTTGTTTCCGCATTACATCAGAATTCTGAGAGGCAGCCCTGAAATATGACAACCCTGCCATGAGGGCAGAAGCTGCCTTTTTTCTTGCTGGCAATTTTGCATCCCCTGTGCTTAACACAGTTCTTGGCACACGGAATACATTTAGCACATCTTAGTTGAACCAATACAGCAAGAGATCTTCCTCAAAACACCTTTTTTACCTTCTAAAATCAAATCAGTATTTGTACCACTCCTCTGACTTAAGGAATTGTTTCGAGAAAAGTCTTTGTAATATATTACGTAAATGAGTCAACACATCAGGTTACTGATAACCAGCAACAGGTTCAGATATATTTGTTTGGCAGAGTAGATAGTTGAGTACTGACCATCCTGTCTGAAATGCAGCACCAGTACACATGCCATGCCTAACTACACCGCCCCCCATCTCTCTGAATCCTCTTTCTATGCTTTATCTTTGTAGCAGTTATTATCAAAGATGAATTATACACTTAATGTCTGGATTGTTGACTCTTAATAGAATGTTGGTGCATGAGGGCAAAGATTTTATTTTATTCTATCCTGTATTCCCAATGTCTATGACAATGCCTGGCACTCAGCAGATTTCATTCCATTTGTTGGATAGGTGGATGGGTGGATGGTGGATGGGTGGATGGTAGATGGGTGGATGTGTGGAATGAGCAAGATCCACAGATAGTAGAAAATAAGAAACTCAGCAGACTGCCATAAAAGAGCTTAGGAATTTAAGAGAATCCATGTGTGTTACAGGTTCAAGTGTACCCCCAAAAAAGAAATATTCAAGTCCTAATCACTGGTTCCTATGAATGTGACCTTATTTGGAAATTGGGCATTTGTAAATATAATCAAGTTAAGATGCGGTCATGCTGGATTAGAGTGAGTCCTAATCCAATTAGACTATTGTTTTTATAAAAGAGAAGAGCCACAGACACACACAGAGGGAAGACAGCCATGTGAAGATGGAAGCAGAGATTGGGAGGTATACTGCCACAAGTCAAAGAACACGTGGGGCTAAAAGCTGGAAGAGGCAAGGAAGGCTCCTCCTCTAGAGGCTTCAGAGGAAGCATGGTATTGCCAACATCCTGACTTCTGTCTTCCAGCCTCAAGAACTGTGAGAGAATACATTTCTGTTGTTCTAAGCCACACGGTTTGTGGTACTTTTTTAAAACAGCCCTAAGATACTAACACTAATAATTTTATTATTCTGTTACTAAATACTAATAATTTTGTTAGATTTGTTTCCTTACTATTGTAAATATTTCAACAAGATCCCTAATTGGAGATATTTTATTGAAGTTATCTTCAAAAAAATTTGTTTAGTGTTTATTCAGTTTTGAGAGACAGAGACAGAGTGTGAGTGGTGGAGGGGCAGAGAGAGCGGGAGACACAGAATCCAAAGCAGGCTCCAGGCTCTGAGCTGTCAGCACAGAGCCTGATGCAGGGCTCAAACTCACAAGCGGGGAGATCATGACCTGAGCCAAAGTCAGAAACTCAACTGACTGAGCCACCCAGGCGCCCCGAAGTTACTTTCAATTAAACCATTAACAAACTTTTTCCATTCTAACAAATTCAAGTATTATTTTTCAAACTACTTAGCCAGTAAAAATAGTTGGTCCCTGCTTTTGATTTTAAAAAAAATTAAAATATACCCTTAGACATATCAGGAGGTTGTTAGATTTATAAAAGATGACTCATTTTATAATGGTAATCTCTGAGTAGTAATCTCAACTGATGTATTTAAAATTATTCTACTTTACAAAAATTTAATTTGTGATTTCTAGGAATATCATTACTTTATGTAGTGAGGTACAAACATGAGCTGGACATGTGTTCAAGCCACCCCCTTACCTATTGCCAGACCCATTACACAGAGAATTAAATGAGCTCATGAAGAGAAAATCAAGACAGCAACAAAAAAACTGAAGAACTAGTTTTCTGGCCCATTTAGCACCCTCTGATGAGGTCCTTGAGAATCCTTTTATCACTAGCTTCTTCAAATCCATAAAAGGTATCTCAGGAAGTGAATTTTAATTAATTAAATTAAATCCAATATAATCTAATGTTTCCAGACTATATTACTAACAAAGTGGGTACGGAAGTGTGCAAATTTTATTTTATTTAGATTTTTCATTAATGTCTCTAAAAGGAAGAAAGGTAACTTACCTTCACTTTACATTTCACTTTAGTTTCTCTAAATGTACACAAAATCAGAATACCTGATGGAAATTTTCCATAGCGTTAGCATATCAAGACATGAAAATATTAGAGGTTAAGTTTGAAGTTGTAATTGGCACTATGATCTTGGTAAGCTTAAAAGACAGGAGGGATGTAGGAGGTTGAAAAGATGATATCAAATTTTTGGTGACTGGGTCAATCAAACTTGCTTGTTTTTTATAACCTTTGCTGAACCAAGATAAGACAATGTCTCATAAAAATGAAAATCTGGGAAATAATAGTAAATCTGTAATTCAAGTGTATTGAGTATTACAAAAAAGGAAATGAGGAAATTTCTTTAAATTTTAATTCTTTTGTAAATTATACTAGATCTTTAAATGAATTTTTGTCCAAGAGCTATGAAAGTTCTCCCAATCTCTCTCAGATTTTAATAGAATTATTTCATAAGTCTCTCTTTAGTTATACAATATTTATCTTTTTGTCTACTAAAAATATCTGTTGTTAACATTAGTATATTTTTAAATTGTTTTTAATGTTTATTTTTCATACACACACACACACACACACACACACGGAGTGTGTGGGGGAGGGGCAGAGGAGAGGGAAGACACAGAATCTGAAGTGGTCTCCGCGCTCTTAGATGTCAGCACAGCACCTGAAGTAGGACTCAGACTCACAAACAGCAAGATCATAACCTGAGCCAAAGCTGGACGCTAAACTGACAGCTACCCAGGCACCCCAGTGTTAGTACATTTTACATGTTTGTTGTTGCTGTTTGTTGGAAGGGATTTTTTCCTCTTATTTATTTGTTTGTTTTACAAAACTCAACATTTTAAACATTTTTAATTCAATGTTTTAATTCTCTAATCCTATAAAAAACAAATATTTTACTGTTCTATATTAATTCTTCAATTAGAAAAGCCTAGGACTTTTAGAGTGAGGTTAGAGTATAATCTATGTAACTGAGATGTTAGCCCAAGAAAAAAGAATACACTAGATGGAAAGGTTACAAGTAAAGAAAAAAGAATTCAGGAATTCACACTAACAAAATTACACTGCTTCAAGTGAATATGATATTTGTGGAAATTTTAACTTAATTTACCACAAATGAATTAAAGAACTAGAAATATAAAGGATTGGTAACTCAAATTATTTTGCTAGCCACAAACAACTTCCATCCAAATTAATATTTTCCCTCTGAATGTAGTAAGTAACATCTAAACACAAATTAATTTAGTAATGTATAGTAACGAGAACAAAAATTATTAACTTATAGAAATAAAAGAAAACTAGTTTCAGGTGAGACCAAATAACTGACATAGTAATAACAAAATGCTGCCAATGATAATGATTTATCAACTGACTGGGAAAAAAAAAAGAGACTTTATTATACAATACCATTAAGAAAAATCATGCTCAGTTTTTCATTTGATGAGAACAAATTAGATGAAGTCCAGATTTTGGAAAGGATATGGGACTTAAATTTACAGTTGACTGATTTTTGACGAAAGTGCCAACACCATTCAATGGCAAAAAGACAGTCTTTTCAATAAATGGTGCTGGGACAACTGGATATCCATGTGCAAAAAAAAAAAAAAAAAAAAGAAGAAGAAGAAGAAGGTAAACCCCTACCTCACACCATATCCAAAAATTAATTCAAAATGGCTCACAGACATAAATGTAAGGGCTAAAACTATAAATATTTTAGAAAAAAACAGAAGTGACTCTTCATGACCTTAGATCAGGCAATTTTTTTTTTAAAATAAGACACCAAAAGCACAAAGCAAAAAAGAAAAAATAAAGGACACATCATCAAAATTAAAAACTTATCCTTCAAAGAATATCATCAGAAAATGAAGACACCGGGGTGCCTGCATGGCTCAGTCCGTTAATCATCCAACTTCGGCTCAGGTCAGGATTTCACGGTTCATGGGTTTGAGCCCCGCGTCGGGCTCGGTGCTGACAGCCAGCTCAGAGCCTGGAGGCTGTTTCAGATTCTGTGTCTCCCTCTCTCTCTGACCCTCCCTTGCTAATGCTTGCTGCCTCTCACTCTCTCTCTCTCTCTCTCTCTCAGAAATAAATAAAACATTAAAAAAAAAAAAGAAAATGAAGACACCCCCACAGAATGGGAGAAAATATTTGCAAATCATGCACTTATAGGGGATTTCTATCCAGAATTACAGACTTTTAAAATATGACAATTAAAAAAACCAAGTTTTAGGGAGCACATGGGTGCCTTAGTCGGTTAAGCATCCAACTTTGATCTCGTGGTTCGTGAGTTCCAGCCCCACATTGGACTCTCTCCTGTCAGCACTGAGCCTGCTTCAGATCCTGTGACCCCTCTTTCTCTGCCCCCCCTCCTCAAAAAATAAGCATTTTTTAAAAATCAAATTTTAAAATAGGCAAAGACATACATATATCCAGTAAGTACATGAAAAGATGCTCACTACCAAAAGAACTCTTTTCTTTCAAACAACGTAACCACAATTGACGTGGAGTTCTCTCTTGTGCTTGTAAGCAGACTTCTTTGCTATACTTTGCTACCAGGATAGAAAACAGTAATATATTTACTATGGCTTGTACATAAAATGATTTTAACAATCAGTCCTCTACATTTCTTTGAAATGAGATTTAGTTTTTCTTTGACAAATTTTAAGGCTTGTTCTCTTTGTTCCTTTGGCTATCTAAACTTAATGCAATGTTTATATAATAATATAATAGCTAACATTTTTAAGCACTTACTATATGTTAGACAGACAAGCCTTTTTTTGTGGATTAGTTTTTTTAAGCCTCAAAATAACCCTAAGAGAAAGACCCATTATTATCTTAACTTAGCAAATAGAAATACTGAAGCTTTGAAATGTGTAATGCAATGGTTTCAAGGATGTCAACTTGGTTATACATAGGATCTGACAGCCAGAAATTTAATCATGTGAAGTCATGTAAGCTGTCTACATTCCCACAGCTAGTAAATGGTGGAGCCAAATTTATACTCGGGTGACTTTGCTCTAGAGCCTACAGCCTTTTGCACTATTCTATAGTCATGCCTTCTTTTTGGAGGTTTTTCCCAAAATTGGCCTTCTTTTTGTTTTTCCCAAAGTTGGCTAACTCACATAGATACCTGACAGTAGAATCATAGATTAACTAAAAGTTATACAGTATGATCATTTCTCAGTTGCCAATAACGATGAAGATAACACTCACTTTTAGGATAAATCCTGTAATAGGGATTGTTCTGTTTGAAAAGATGTGATTTGAGGCTCCACAATACTTTGTAGATTAGGAGACATGGTTTGTTATTGTACTATAGTGGAAAGTGTTACTAAGTAATAAGGCTCTATAGAATCAATTGCTACTTTTTTTCTTTTTTTTTTTTTTTTTTTTTTTTTTTTTTTGTTTTTTTTTTTTTATATTNCTTTTCATGGCAGCTAAACAAAGGAAGCCCCTGAAGGCTCTAAACTCTACCCAAACTCAGGACAATCCCACCTCTGTCTAGATTTTGCCTCCACCCATTTCAGATTTTGATATTATTTGTCATTCTTCCATGTCCTTGTTCAAATCATGCAGTCTGTATTCTCTCAGCTCTTATGCCAGAAACCACAATACGTCTCCTAACTTCAGGAAAATGTTGGATACATATTCTCACCTAATAAACTGCTTCCAAACTTTAATTGGCTTGAACCAAATATTTAAATCACTGATTTTCACTTTCTTCACTTAAAAAAAAACTCACCTAAAGCATATATTCCTGGATATATAAGCACCATACTTCTCTAGCAAAAGACCAAATTTCACTCCACAAAAATGGGAGTTTTTGCTCTAATGGGGCTATATTGATCTCTACAATTTAAGTCTAAAATAGATTTGGATTTAAGACCAAAGTGATCATTCCTCCTCCTTTATAATATTCATTACCCAAAAAGGTGGAGCTAGAATGCCTCCACAAGACTCTAGATACCTTGTAAGACTTCTATAATCCAACAGGTTTTAATATGTCAACTTAGCTCTAAAGGGAATCTGACCGGCCACGTATAAATTCTAGAAATTAGTCAGGGGCAAACAAACTTCTATTTAGACGAATGAGTTAATATAAATTTTTCCTGGGCAAGTTGTTTATGACTCTCAGTTGGAACCCTGCAAGTGAAAAAGCAAATGCACCTGTCCAAAAGGCTTTATTTATAGAATTGTCAAATCACCATAACATAGAACTAGGAGGAACTGCATAGATAACCTATAAGTTTATTGTCTTACAGGTGATAAAATTGAGGCCATAGAAGACTGATTTATTTTTTATTTCTAGCCCAGTATCCTACCCACTAATTCATACTGTTGCTCATATCTCAGAAGCCTGTACTTTGAGGCAGTTACTGTCAATGGTCACATAGAGAATGAATTTTGTTATGCTTTTAAGGTACAATGAAAGACTGAGAACAAATTACTTAAATATTTTAATTACCAGCTTTAATCCGAATCTCCATTCCATGTTATCTGCCCTTCCTCTCACTTTCCCTCCTATGTTTACCTCCCTAGCCTCCCACACCACCACACTCTATGCCACCTGCCCAAAAGAAAACCTAAAGCTGGGTATAAGTTCAGCTCTTTTACCTCTCCTATGCCATACCTTTATTCTTATTAATACCTGTATGTCATTATCAATGAACTGAAGCGGAAATTATACATTCTAGTACAAGCAACCTCCTATGCCTTTGCATAGTTTAGTTTTTCTCAGCATGAAGGAAAAGACTAATAATTCCTTGATGTCCAAGCTACAACTATAATTTTAGTTTCTTCTTGAGATCGCCTTGTATATGATATTACAAAATTACAAAATGTCAATTAGCTTCCAAGAAATCAACTTCTTTTGGTACCCTACTAAACAAAAAGTCATGTTAGAAAAGAAATGGTTTTATGTTTACTGCTTTTATACTATTATAATCCCCTAAAAAATAAGTCATGTTTATTTGTATCTGTGCTCACGAACGCAATGGAAAATCTGTATGTATTTTTTATTTTCTAATTTGAAAGTAGGCAAGGAGACACCATCTATCATTTATGGCCTTACTTCTAATCTAATAAGGCAACAGACTCATACCATAGCCACCAGTTGTTTTAAAGTCTCACTCAATTGAGTCTTTGTATATTCTATAAGGGAAAAATTCATCAAAATCATACTATGAGAAAATCTGTTTTCTGGAAGACATTTAGTATGATGTCAGCCACTTGAACTGTAGTTCTTTTATTGGTTCATTACATTTTATTTTAAAGATTAACTGATTTTGCTCTTCAGTGACCTCATATTTCTGAACCTGAAGATTCCTTGAGATTAAGCAGACATCTAGTTCACTTTAGGTATTTGTGGTTTATCTTAACTGATGAGATATTCAGAAATAACTCTACACAACAGATTGTTAGGAACAAAAGCAACTCAACCTAGACACAAAAACTATCTAAAAGGTTTTCACCACGCATCCCTTAATGTAATACAGAGAATTTTAATGTTATTTTTTAGTGAAGATTTGAAGACTGAATAAAATGTACCACGTACCCAGTGAAGCAGTAATATTTTTAACATACACATAGCACTATTATAATGAGTAGAATTTTTCTCGTAAGTATACAGAAATGTGTTTTTCTATTAAGACCAAATCAAAGCTTAGAGGGATAACATCACTAAATTTACAATAGTAGAAAAAAGTTCAAAAAAGTTTCCAAAATACTTCACTGAAATTTAAATTCTGGAAAATAAATTCAAATTCTTTTAGACACATGGAAATAATTTTCTTCCTTTTTACTAACCAAACATAACATGATTTATTTCCTGTAATATTGTTATTTCATTGTTTTTGGTATCACATTGTTTATGAGTTTTCTTCATCCATAAGTCCTCTGAAAACAACATAAACTAGGGAAATACCTTACTGGTATATGCGAATAGTTTTACAGAAAATTTATGGCTGAAATATAGAACCAAGACTGAAAACATGCAAAGTGAATGTGAGGGTAGGCCTTTAGAGGCAAAAGTTCCTAGGAAGCAAGAGTTTCCCAACCTAGCACAATGTCTTATCTATATCAGATACTAAATAATTTGGGTGAATAACTGACACATTCTATAAAGAGAAAAAAGACATATAGTACCCTTTGTGTGAATAACTTTTCAGTGAAAACTGACAGAGTTTCAAGTTTTTTCAAGTTTACCTAATCTCCATTAAATCAAAGTACAATGTAAACTCATGTAAATTTTTCTGAGGAGTTCTGAAAGTGTCAACCCAACTTTTTAAATATTTATCTGTTAGGGATCACATCAAATCACTAAACCTGTTTGACATAGGAATAGATGAAAATCACAGTTAATATCTGTAAGAGTATGCAGAAATATATCTGAACCCAGCAGGCT
This sequence comes from Crocuta crocuta, assembly GCF_008692635.1. Lineage (NCBI taxonomy): Eukaryota > Metazoa > Chordata > Mammalia > Carnivora > Hyaenidae > Crocuta > Crocuta crocuta. The sequence continues at coordinate 2,205,289 of NW_027532403.1, forward strand.
TCTGCTTCCTTAAAACATACTATATAAGTGCTTCATTGTTATACTCAAAAACATATATTCATACCTGGTACAAGAAAGTGGGGTTAGAAGACAATTAAGACATAAATGCAAAATAACTCTGTTAAAACTTCTATTATTTTAAGCAATACTATTTTTGAATATCAGATTAAGAGCACTGCAATGCTGTTAAGAGTCAGGAGACCCAGGGGCACCTGGGTGGCTCAGTCGGTTTAGTGTCTGACTTCTGCTCAGGTCATGATCTCACAGTTCATGGGTTCGAGTCCCGCACTGGGTTCTGCGCTAATAGCTTGGAGCCTGCTTTGGATTCTGTGTCTCCTTCTTTCTCTGCCCCTCCCTCACTTGCACTCTGTGTGTTTCTCTCTCAAAAATAAACATTTAAAAAAAATGTTTAAAGGGTTAGGAGATCCAATTCATACTTTCTGTATAAAGGGCTCCAACCCAATGTTACCAAACACCTACCTATCTTAGCCTCCCTTTCACTGATCAACCTACTAAATGCATGGGCTCATGATCATATCTGAAATGTAAAAATCTTATTATTCAGTAATTGTATCTTAATATTCCTTTTATGTCCATCTTCTTCAGTGTTATAAAGTTTAAGAATTTTGTATGCTAAGAAACAAAAAAAGGACAATCATGGCCAATGTTGCTGATATTACAGTCTCTAAAAAGGGGGCATGGAGGGGGAGGATAAAGTGGGTGTAAATCTTAGCATAATCTACATAAATGCTTCAAAAGCAACTTTAAAAATATAAAAATAAAACATACCATTCAATCATGTTTTTGTAATTTTACTTTGTTTTGTAATTATACTCATGCTTTATAATTCAAGCATAGTGTTATAAATAACTTTTTGCTTTAACCTCAATTCTAACACTTCTCAACATTTGAAACAAATATATTTTTAAGAAGTTGGTTTTCAGAGTAAGTTGATAAATTAAAAACCCAACTTTTTAACCTTTGGGCCTGCTACTAAAAATTTATAGGAGTTTATCTTCCCAATAAGTAATATTAAACTATTTAATAATCAATTGAGTAATTACTATGTAAAAAAACATTTTAATACATTTAATTTGAAATTCTATCTCCTTTTACATTAATGCTAAGTGTAGAATTTAAAATCCTTATTTTACACACCTAGTCAACTATTTCCTCGGTGACCCAAGAGAGTTTTAAAAGGTCACGCTGTCTTCGCAGCTATAAAACAGACATATTCCCAAAGGAGGCTGTCAGTCCTGGGCTCAAGATGAAGTAAATCTACTCCACCAAATGGAAAAGCTGCATTGTTGTTCTTTTGTTTTTTGTTTTGCGTTGTTTTAAGGAACTCTCTGACTAAAAAAGATTCTCTACAAATTTACTTTATTGTTTCAGTAACTCTTGTATGTCTCTGGAAAGAAATATTAGTTTCACTAATCAAATAAAAAAATCTTTAATTAAATAAAAATTGCTTAGAAATTTTTAAAAAATTTTAATGAGTGACTGTGTGTATGTAAGAATGTGGGTGCATGTGCGTCGTATGGGACGCTAAATGGGACCACAGAAGCTGATCTTCTTGTCCTTCAGTTGATATTACATGTAAACCAACTCAAATAGACCAAATTAATTTTTGAATGAGTGATATTTCAGTACCTTTTCTTAACGATGCTTTAAGTCCATACACTATCAGGAAATGCTTTATTCCCAGCCTAAATATCCTCATACTATAATGTTAAATTTTACGTAATAATGTATGGTACAGGTGTAAAGAAGTAGTAAAATTTGAAAGTGAGAATGAACAAAATTGCAAATAGAAATACTAATACCTTAAGGAGATCTCAGGAGAGGCATCTGGCAAAAATGTAAAATAGGGTTAAGTTGTGGGGTTGCCACCCTCCCCAAGAAGAACCAGTTTCTAAATTGCTACATTTGAAAAGTCTTCTTAATTACTTTGGAAGCATTTTGCTGTAACTCCAACTATAGTCTTGTTATTTGCAGACATTAAGCTCTCTCATGTCACCACAACTGGATTAGTGAGTTCTGAGCCATTGCTCTTAGGGTAAATACATGGTGAGGCTCTTGTGAGCCGCTGATTCTACCATTTCTATCAATTGTGCAAGACATACTCCTCTTTTTTGTGATTCTCTTTAAAGATATTTTATGTAATAGTTATTTCTAATTCATTAACATTAAACACAGGCAACCAGTCTGTTGACTGACTGTTACCCATGACTGAACAAAGCTTGTCTGTCATACTTTCTCCAAAGGGCACATCACAACCTTCCTGTGCCTAGCAACACTACACAGCACTCCAACACTATTCTTGGGGGCCATATTGAATGGTAAAACAACCATGAAAATGCACAAAAATACAAAAAAAAAGTGACCCAAAATAGATTGCAAAACGACACTTGCTTGCAGTTAAAGGGCTGAGCCAAGAAAGCCAAGAATCACCTTGTTGGTTGTCAGTTGGAAATGACAGCGTTGGATGACTCAAAATTGTCATCACTATATGCATATCCACAAATGACTGCAAAAGTGATGCAGGTATTGATTTGGGGGTTACAAATAATTGTTGACAAGTAGATGAAATGCAAATACCCAATTGTGAATAATAAGTATTTACTATCAACATGAATGTCCTTAGGTTTATACACATAAAGTAGCATTTTTTAAGGTCCTTTTTCAGTAATATAATACTTAAATAAAATATATTATTATACCATAAATAGGGTTATTTGCAACATTTTCAACGATTTATCTTTCTTACCTCAAGACAATCAACAGTTGCGTTTCATCAAAAATTTCTAATATAGTATTAATTATATATGGACTTAACGTTGTGGGATTTTTTAATTTTTTAATGTTTATTTTGGAGACAGAGAGGGAGCAAGCAGGGGAGGGGCAGAAAGAGAGGGAAACACAGAATCTGAAGCAGGCTCCAGGCTCTGAGCTATCAGCACAGAGCCCGATGCAGGGCTCGAACCCATGAACTGAGAGATCATGACCCGAGCTGAAGTCAGATGCTTAATCAACTTAGCCACCCAGGTGCCCAACTGTAAGTGTTTAAGTGCCCAGAAGATACCATAAAATTTACCAGCATATGTTACTAGTCAAACACAGGCTCTTTAAATTGTAAAAAAAAAGGGGGCACCTTTGCCAACCTCAGTATGCCAATCCAAAAGTTCCATTTCAAAAGCACTTATCAAAAAAAGTTTAAAAGATGGAAAAAGTACATTCAAACATACTGATTACATCAGCAGCACAGAGAAGAAATTGAGGTTAGATGACATAGAAATAAATTTCTATTACTGAAAATACAAACTTGATGTTGATAAAAATTAAAAGTTAAACAATAAAATTATTCACTCTCTCAAGTCAGTGAGAGTTGTTCAATGTATCTACTGTTATTACATACTGATTACATTTCCATATTCAAAAACTACTAAAAAACTCATGGTGAAGTCTCATGTGACAAACTAATGTATACATCTTGGAATTCTATAATGTAAAACTTCCAAGATGAGACTATAATTCAATTCAACTTCCTCATTTTACATCTAAGACTTTAGTGACTACCATCTCAGCTTAAGCCAATCTCGAGCTGCACCACATTTCTTATTTGTGGTGTGTGATATTATATATCAAAGAGGGCAAAAATTCACAGAGAAATCCAGGAAAGACAACTGCTGAGAGACAGTGGGTCTTTTTACATGACATGAGAGGTGTGTGGTCAGGGATGCGATAAAAGAGGTCTATTTGGATGATCACTGTAGCTATTCTTACTTTATTTTTGTAATCTGCTATGAATTTCATCCTAATCTACCCAAACTAAATGTGATTTTCTAACCAGATTTATCAGTTTTTATTGAGAGAGATGTTTATTTATTGCTGAAAGGCAATGTGACAGAATAGAAAAGCATGGCCTTGCAATTTAGACAGATCTAGTTTAAACCTTAGCTCTCCCAGTTACTAAAAGAACAATCTTACGCTAGTAAGAAACTTGCTGACTTTATTTATTCATATGCAAAATAAGGAAATTAAATCCATACACCAAATGGTTGTGTTGTGAAAACTAAATAAGTTAAAATATAAACAGCATCTAACATAGAACTTAGTTATATATGATTACTCAACACATGATAGCTCTTTAGCACAGGACAATGTCAAAGAATTCTGAAATCATCTACTCAGTTTCTTAGATTATTACATGTTACCAAATATCCAAGTATGACTGCTATTGATTTCATATGTCATCTAGTTCTATATACAATCAATCTATAGAGTAAGTGAATAAAAAGAAAAAGTATGCCTTCAAGTCATAAATACAAACATTAATATTTTGTCAATAAGCCACACAATGAGCAAGAGAACATATCAAAATCCATACTGACAATTTTTCCCTCTGGGTCTTTGGCACAATATATTCAGAATTCATCATACCTGATTTTCTAAAATGGCACACAGAGAAAGAAGTGAGATAGTTAACTATTACTGTTTCAGTCAATAAAAAGCACAAGATGACTTTAGATATTGAATTACAAAGCATCGACACTTAGCAATCTTCCTGTAATTCTGGCTGAAATTTTGATTCACTTTTTGAGCATATAGAGTCAATAGGACTTTATCTCCAACAAATAGGCTTTCAGACTGAATTATCCTAATAGTTGGGTCATCATTTCAAAGCACTTGTTTAGCTATCAAGGAAGACATTATGATAATTGCCCATGATAATTCCCTACTGTAAGACCATATTCTCTTATATTCTCTTTTAACCAAAAAAAAAAAAAGCCTTTTCAATTGTTCTGCAATTGTATAGAATTTTTTTAAGATATACATATAGATTACCTCAGTGACAAATCACGTAATTTGGTCTAGACCAGAGAAACAATATATTATAAATCAGTGTCTCATTTTGCTATAATTGCCTACCTAAAATAGCTACAATGGGATCAATGTCTCAAATTCTGTCCTATTATACACACATTATTAAAAGCATCAATGACAAAACGCTGACTGAGTAAGGCAGAAGAGCAGCTGGTTCCATGGCTCCATGAAAAGAATGTTCTGAAAACAGTTCAAGAATGTTTGATCCACTTCACAAGGATTCTGTTCTAAAATTTCAAAGCCATGTTAAAAAAAAGTGATAATTGCTATCTGCAGTGGAAAAGAGGAAGTCCAAATGTTGGAATTAGGCCAAACATTAGCAACAACAGTCTTTTAGGTACTTAATGAATTTTGCCTTCTTCCTTCCTACCAAATATGGCTTTAACCTACATATTATGAATTGAAGGATCTGGGGATGTTTTTCTCTCTTTAAAGGAAGCACAGCTTTTTAAGGTTAATCAGCTGTATAGCATTCCGAATCACTTAGCAAGACAGAGGAATGTGCTGCCTAATGAAAATATAATCACTCTCATAATTAAGTACTGAATAAATGTATTAGTTATAACTTTATTATGGAGACTGCCTAATCCATGTTCTCTTTCTCTTGTTCTTTCTTTGTCCCTGCATATTAATTACATTTGGGTTTCTTTCTATAGTAACCTGATGCCATATTTGTTCTGGTTGAACTAGTCCAAAACTATTTCACCTTATGAGAAAAATAAAAGAGGGTACGTGAATTTTTTTTCTTTCTGACTAATAGAAGAAATCACATTTAAACCTGTTTACTGAAGAAAGCTCACTGAGCATTGAACAAACACTGGAAGAACTGATTCAAAAACTTACTCATAATATAAGCCATGCGTATGAGCTTTAGTAGTGTGGTTCATATTGTTGAGATTCAATTTATTCATCAAGTAGGAGACAGATAATGATTATAATAATACTGATCCACTTCAAGATATTGTGAAGAATGACTAATAAATGAGCCATTTGACATTACTATATAGAACATGAAGCTCCAGGGGCGCCTGGGTGGCTTAGTCGGTTAAGCGTCCGACTTTCGCTTAGGTCATGACCTCGCGGTTCGTGGGTTCGAGCCCCGTGTCGGGCTCTGTGCTGACTGCCGGCTCAGAGCCTGGAGCCTGTTTCAGTCTGTGACTCCCTCTCTCTCTGACCCTCCCCTGCTCGCGCTGTCTCTCTCTCTCTCTCCTAGAAATAAATAAAACATAAAAAAAAAAAAAAAAGAACATGAAGCTCCATTACTCATCCTGCAGTGTTCTGCAGTGGGTAATTATAAGATTCTAGGGGCCAAAGAACATAACGTGCCCTACTTAATACTGCTTGATAGGTACAACTCCATCACCTTTTTCCAGCTACTGAATAATTTCATGTTCTGCAGATCATACTACTGCTTCCAAACATAACAATGCACTCTTATCCAGCTCCCCAACTTGAGTAACAGAAATGCAAGAGACTACTTCTCATTTTCAAATATATTCTGATTTCCTACTTACTTACTCCTTGTAAATTTTTTTCAATAATGCATTCAGAGCCCCACACAATTTCTTGAAGCAACCTCATTCAAAGTCTTACTGCGTTACAGAAACCTATATGGACAAAATTTTTAATTATTCTAAAGTGTGACTAAAATAAATATTCTTCTTGTATCAAGATGCATTTTGCAATAATAAAGATGAGGGCAAAAGCTAAAAACAAGGTATGGACAAGAATACTCAAACATTGTCTCCAGTCTTCTGTTTCTGAGCTGTTTTTCTCCTTCAAGACTGTGCCATCTCCTTATTTAAAGTTATTCTACACCCTGACTGCAGTGTGGTTGACTCTCCAATATCCACACCGCCTCCAAATCTCAAATTAGGCCAACTATTATAACTTCCTCCCCTTCGCCAGCAGTTAACGTTTCAGAGAAGAATCGGTCTATGTCAGTTTGCTTTACTGAGAGAAGATAGTCCTCCCTCCCTCCCTCTCTCTCCTACCCCCCACCCATGATGTCCCTTGATGAAAACCAGGAAATATGTTGTTGCATTTGCTGTGAACAGCCACCTTAGATCCCGAGAGAAACCTCCCTCAAAATAAAGGGAGACTTATTGGTTCAAAGTATTTAAGGAAATCTCAGCCAAATCATTAGCCAAATCATTAGATGTTATATCCTACTGTAAAATAACAAGAGCTAAAAATAAAATCACCAAGATACAAAAATTTGGATAATGATTAGAGAAATGATTTATCTGGCCAAAGATTTCTCCACTTTTGTAATACCATTTAAATTAGAAGTTCCAATATGTATCTAAAACATCTAATTTATAAAACTTGGTATTACACAAAATGTTTTAAGAATACATCTATTGGGTACACCTGAAACCAATATAACACTGTACATTAATTATACTGCAATTAAAAAAAAACAAATAGATAATTTTTAAAAATAAATCTATGAATAAAGCAAGATACATTTAATAAGAAACTAAGATTTTCTCTAAATAAGAGCTATTTTAAGTTTTCTGGTTTGCCAGGCATCAAATGCAATAGAACCTGGCAGAGAATATTAGTCCTCAATTGGATAAAACCCAAATCCACTCCCCAAACACCTGTAACTTCTCTAGTTCATTCTTAAAAGCTCTCATAAACCTTATGGACACAACCATAAATGGCCACTTCCCCCATTCAATACTTTAGGAAATGAATAAATCATGTTAAGTCTACAAGCCTGGCACAAAAAAAAACAAAAACAAAAACAAAAACAAAAAAAACAGTTGATTGCTAAATACTGTTTATACTGCAAAAGTTGCAAAAGTTATCCTAATCCAAGAAAGGCTTTTTAATTCCAACTCCCCTCCAAATAACTAATTTCTAGAAATGCTTTGTTATTTATTATCCTGTAACACTTTAAAGTAAGATTTTGGGGGGAATATTCTTTGACTTAATATTTCTCTCTAATGATTTACATTTTCTAAAATCATTTTGTAGACCATGTTAAAAAGCTACAATTATTGGATATCCTTTTTGCTGTATTTAGTTCTCAACAAAAAATTGATGTGGAAGACAGCGAGAGCAATGAGTTCTTTTTGCTCGTCCAAAATACTTTTAGTATAAAAGGAAAATGTTCTAGGAACATCATTAGAGTCTTAAATTATGTAGAACCATCACTGAAAATGAAGGAAAAGCTTCAAAGAATTTTAGAAACAATGTAAAATAAAGTCTGATAAATAAAATGTTTTAACCGGTAGCTATGCTACCAGTTGGTCAGTTGAACAGCCTAAAAAGCTAAGTGAGTGTGATCTGAATCAATGATGTACAAGAGATATAATTTACAATAGGCCCTGTTTCATGAAAATGCCACATACTACCCCAGTGCCTCAGCAGCAGTTCTTCAATCTTCTTCACAGATACCAGAAAAGAAATATAAAAATTTTTCCAACGTGATCTGCATGTTACAAAAAATAAGTGCTGAGACATGAATGCTCAAATAAATGGCACAACCAAGGAAATAGAAAGCAAGTGTGATTCATCCATCAATGGAGATAAATAGAATATCTCATGCCTTAGGCACTTTGAAGAATTCTCTTTCAGAATTCAATATATTTGGGTGGGAAATTAGGGTTCACTCAGATAGAACCTTTCAAATGCAAAATTTGCAAGGCTGTAAATCTCCAACTAAGGCAGTAAAAAGAGAAATAAAAATTATATGAATAAACAAGGGAGTTATCTGAGGGATTATTTAAAGACACGACTGGTAAATTTCTACTCACATTAATGCAAAGAATGTATACCGATAAGGGACTGGTGATTTTTTTTAACCAACAATTCTTAAATCCATTCCACCATTGCTAAATGAAAAAACAGCACCAGTAAACTTTTCAGGAAGATACTTCTCATCAACGTCTGTCTAAAACTTACCATCCTTCAAAGGCCATTACCAGGGCCGCTATTTTCAGCAGACCTACCTCCAAACCTACCTCCACCTTGATCTTAGTGATTTTTCTCCAATCTCTGAACTCCACATATAAGGCCATATACATCTTTATTATAATGCATTAGTATTTAGCCTTATATAGTCAGAGGCACAGAAATGTCACAGTAATGAAGAACGGACTCTGCAGACTGACCTGAGTTCAAACACTGGCACTGTCACTTGAGCTAATGCAACCTCTCTGTGCTTTAGTTTTCCAAGCTGTTAAATAGGGAGGGTAACAGTTAACAGCACTTTAGAAAGTCACTGCAAGAATTAAATAATACACTTAACTTGTCTGCCTAGGAATTTGGCAGTCTATTAAGTTCAACCGCTACTACTATATTGTGATCATTTGCACAACTTTTTATCCTATATTAAATTATAAATCCTTTCTGAAACAAGCAGAATACCAACAAAACAATTCCTTAAGAACTCATTTGCTTTTCCTAAAGTCAATTTGTTATTTGCTAATTTGAGTGGAGATTAATTCTTCCAAAACAGCACACAATGCCTCCCACATTTGTTTTTTGAATAAGTGTTTACTACCTTAGTATTCATCCCCCCAGCCTTTCAGTAGAAGATACAGAGACAAAACAAAGGAAGACTTTTCTGCCGCTCAGAGTTTTTTGAATTTCATCTATAAAGTTAAAGGATTGAGCTATCTCATATATACGATGTCTTTTCATTCTCATATTCAAGAAACCTGTAATGGCCATTAGAACCAAATCATTCTTGCTCTATGCTGAAGCTACTCTTTTTAGTTTTGCCAACATTCTTTGCCTTCTTGCTTAAATGTTCTCTTTCTTTGCAAAATGTCATCTCTGTGGTTTGTATTTTCTGGAGTGCCATGTTACCTCACTTTCACCTTTGTCCAATCCTTAAAATAACAGATATCTTGTTCTAATCTTCAAGATATATTATATTATACAGTCATATTAAGTCACATATACAGAGAGGGTGGTCTTGTTTTCTAGATGGTTTCTGAATGCACCATCATTAAATCACCTGTTAGACACTTAGTGGGAGATCCGTAGAGGAAACAGGTCATGTGCTAACTCAAATCTATGAAATACTTGCCTAGCACAAAATATTTGGCCTGAGGAATAAATGACTCATATAAACACCACCAGTTTTCACCTTGGCACTCCTTCAGTCCCCAAGTCCTTTTGGGCTTACAGATGGTCTTAATTAAAAACAAGTAGTTTCTAATTTACAACACAGGAAACATTTAGAATTTGTTGTTGAAGCAGAGTTAGTGGAACCTAGTAACCCCAATCTCACCCCTCGACAACCACCTCCATGACTTTAATTCATTTTTACAGATTCTTGATGTATTCATAAGTCTCTTTTATTACAAGCATAATATACTTCTATTGTACTTTTTTTAATAAAGGATTGACAGACACCATACAAGTCTTATCATTTTTTCACCTCAAATCCTTGAGTTGTGTCAAACTTATAATGGGAGCTGACTACAAAGACCAAGAGGCCTGAGTCTAGAATATTAATGGCCGATGGGCTCCATCTTTCATATAGACCACATCTTTGTGACATCAGTGTCCAGAGCCTACACAAAGTGCAATGCTACTTGTTTTGCATGTTTGTGTGCTTGTCACCCAGTTTTACCTATAAACAATCCAGTAGTTGCTGTATTTCACAGCCACATTTCTTCAGCTTTGTATCATGTGTAACAAGAAGTCCATTTTACGAACAGTTTTCCTAATAGTCTAGTCTGCTTAAAAATCTTTAACCTCTTTTTTGAATGGCAAACCCTAACCTTGGAATAATGAATGTCCTTAACCCATATGCACTCCGCTTGACTCCCTGCAATAAACACACACCACCACACAATTTGTCAAAGTTTTTCAAGGGGTGAGGGGATGAGGTTGAAGGTCAAATTAAGAATGGTAGTTTCATCATCTGGGAGACAAGCCAATATTAGTGTTCATAAGATGAAGCTTGAATTTGACTGGGTTTATGGTATAATCCCAGTGGACCAGAAGTCACATATTATATTTGAGTGATTCCTCCCTGTTACTGAAAACTCACATTCTGTGTAAAAATTAATTTGATATTGACATTGTTGCATTGAGATACTCACACTTAATGAAAATAAATGGAATTGGCTTTTTTATTTTATCAAAGCTTTCTTAATGCTTTTATTTCCAGAGTCAGAGAAGTTCTTTACACAAAAAAATTATTCATTATTAACTTAGCAAATGTACTTCTATTTCTATTATTAAAGAAAGTTCTCTCTAAGTAGTTTTTATATCTTTAAAAACTTCAGTTTCCCAATATTAACCATCTACTTAAAATAATCCTGCAAATAACAGTTATATCCAAAAACTAAATAAAAGTTTTCATTCCTACATTCCTTCAATGTAGGAAAGAAGAGAAAATAGAAGTTCGTAGGAGTATCACCTTAAAATTAAGCCATCATTTCTTGACCCCACGAGTCACCATGCCATCAACACACATGGAAGAACTCGTTCTGTGAACCTGGAAGGAAAAGGTCTAGGAACCAACTCAGCTTCTAGGATGAAAGGGGCCTCTGGGTGCAGCTGTAACTCTGTGAAAAGCTTTGCAGGATCAGATAGTTACTCTTTATTCTAAAAGCAACATTTTTTTTAAACCTGTACCCAATTTGTACGGTTCAAATTTAACTCTACTAAAATGGAGAAGAGCCACAAAGATGATTAAAGGGTTGGAAAGTAATATCTAGGGGAAAGATTAAAGAACTGAGATTATTGCGCCTGGTGAAGGGGAAACTGATGGATGATTTAATAACATTCTTAAGGTATTTGATCAGTTATTCCAGTGACCGGCTGCTCTCTACCTACAAGGAGGACGGAACCACAGAAAATAGTAAGTATGAAGGACTTAGGTTAGATCTAAGAAAGGTTTCTCAGAGAAGGAGGTTGTTTAATACTGGAATGGACTATCCGCTTCAAAAGTCCTCACCCCTGACCTACATGACCATCTTCCTGGACTTGGTAGTTGTGGTGCTAATGGAAGGTGGGAGGATAAATCCTCTCATGTCCCTTTTATGCCTATAAAATCTTGGATTTTTAGTCAGATTCTCTTACACCTATTTTAATACACAATTACATGTATGTAAAAAAGTATTGGGGCATTACAGTTAGAAGTCAACATGGAAACAGGTCTGGAAGATAGACACTTTTTCCTATATAAAGGGCTCTCAGGCCTTACACGAAACAGCCCTAGAGGACAGTAAAACCCCCTTTGTTGGTCTTACAATCATAGAAAAACACTGTCCTCTTTACCTATCATGGAATAAGCAGAAGGTTATAAGAAGAAAAGAAACAGAAGCAAATTTGTTTCCTCATTGTGAAAAATAGCCCAAACATAGATGTTTAACTCCCAAAGTCAAAGAAAGACATGCACGATGGAAAAGCATAGCTTCTATACTGTGGACTATCTTTTTCCTTTTACCAGTATCTTGCTGTCCTTTGAAATACTAAGAAAAGCAGGATAATAATATCTGTAAAGTTCACAGAATTTATCAAAGGAAGTGCTGTGTCACCTTGTAGGCCTTTCTATGATTATGTTTCATTTAAATGCACTCACATGATCCCAGCGTTCCCTTTCTATTGCAGTAATTGGCAACAATTTTAGAGGACTTTACAAAGTGAATAAAAAAGAGCTGAAGCATCTGCAATTCAAGGCTTTTAAACTTTAATTCATAGAGAACAGCCCTGAGAATAATTACCAGGGCTTCGTCATTTTCTGCACATGAAAGACGTGCTATCACTGTTTTTTAAAATATACCACAAGATGCAATATTTTTAGGATTGTTATCATTTTCACTTGAGTGATTCAGTAACTATAGCACTTGCTTTATGGTCCCCACTAGAGCTTATATAACTAAACATATACAATTATAGACACTCAAAATTAAGTGTCCTAGGCAATGTGTTGCTTTACAGAGTATTTGATGAAGGGCATGAAACAAATCTTTTAAAATTGGCTTCCCAGGAATTCTTAAGCCTGTGGTAATATAATACACAATAAATGTGTGAGCCTCAAGAAAAATTTCTTGCACTGTGATTTGTCCATGTGATATCTTTATATTTTATACTTTCTATTGAAATAGCTATAAACTCAGAATTACTTAATAAACTAGATACTTTATGCTCTCTGATTTAAAAAAATGAACCTCACTGTTTCCCAATATAGCACTAATATTGACACTGATAAGACAAAATATAAAAGTTTAGTTACGGGGTGCCTGGGTGGCTTAGTCGGTTAAGCATCCGACTTTCGCTTAGGTCATGATCTCGCAGTTCGTGGGTTCGGGTCCCGCGTCGGGCTCTGTGCTGACTGCCAGCTCAGAGCCTGAAGCCGGTTTCAGAGTCTGTGTCTCCCTCTCTCTCTGACCCTCCCCTGTTCATGCTGTCTCTCTCTCTCTCTCTCTCTCTCTCTCCTAGAAATAAATAAAACATTAAAAAAAAAAAGTTTAGTTACTATCATATCTTAGGAAGAGGTTACATGACCATTTGTAATTTATTATCTCAACTGAGATACTTTTGAAGGTGAAGAGGGTTCTGCTAATAATTAAACCATTACAGCAGGCAAGAACTAGAATTATCCTAGACAAACTAGGAACTACAGACACTCCTATCACAGAGCAACATGATCCAGTTTGTTATAGCCAAACACAGAAGCCTGCAAGGTCTCCAGGGACTTGGCCCTCTGGGCTGGAACTGGTATGCAGGAGATAATTAACTGGTATGAAAGAGTGTAAGGAAAGTTTATTTTGAAGGTCAAAGCATCTATTGAAAGGCCACTCTGGAGAAGCCAGCAATGATGGAGGCCCAATGTGAAATAACAGAAGTGTCTTACCACATGTGTGGAGCACAATGATAGGCAAAGAAAAGGCAGAAAAAACTAAGGCATTCAGAGAAGGCGATCAGCAAGCATTAGGTTTGACTGGAGTTCAAGAGCTGGATCCATTCATCCAATCACTGTGCAAACACTAAATGAACACCTACTATGTTAACCCTGACTATAGGGACTGACCACAGTGATAACTACCAACACAGGGTATTGGGTTAAAACACAGCACATGACAATTTACCAAAACTACAGCACAAAGTAAGGATTAAGTCTAAAAGAAAAAGAGAAGCTTTATGTTAAGAACTATACCCATGAGGAGAGAATGTATGCAGAGGCTGGCCTTGACAGCTACTGTTTTTTTTAACAGATGATCCTCTAGTTGTGTTAATTAAATAGCAAAAAATATTTTGCTGAAAAAGTATACCTAACACACAAAATGAAAATATTAATAACAATAAGGGCATCCAAAGTAGCAGGAAATAATTTTTTTCATGTTTATTTGAATTTGAGAGAGGGAGTACAAGCAGGGAGGAACAGAGAGAGACATAGAGTCCAGAATCCGAAGCACACTCCAGGCTCTGAGCTGTCAGCACAGAACCCGACGTGGGGCTCGAATCCATGGACCACAAGATCATGACCTGAACCGAAGTCAGACGCTTAACCAACTGAGCCCCCAAGTGCCCCAAAAGTAGCAAGAAATCATATTTTAAGCAGGAAGATAGACACTGTGATAAGCAGGTATTTCAAACTCCCTAAGACTGCTCAGAGATAACATTTTAAAACAGTGATGATTCTAATGATAAATATTGAAATTGTCCTTCAAGTATTGCAGGCAAAGACTCATATCTTAATAAAAAATTTAGCAAAGATATTAAATGCAAATGATAAATCTGTGTAGTAAGCATTATGGTAGTGCTACAGATCTACTAATTCTAATAGTAAACAAATCATTAAAGTAAAAGTAAGCTTTAGAGACTAAATCATTATCATTCACATCAGTAAAATTCTGAACAATGGATATTCAAACAATGTAAGAAAAATAAATGGTATTCTAATTGATGATGAGTACCTTATCAAATCTCAAGGCATTCCTGTTTTCTCAGAAGTGATTTGAGATCTTACCCTGTGAACCTTCTTAACTTATTTATTATAAGTTATTCTAGAGTATATCTACATATCTACACTGTATCTTTATAGCTAATATTCAATTATAGATGTAAACAAATATTTCTGAATACTCAACAAATATTAAAATTTTGTAAATATTTTAGGGTTAAATTGTATTTCAACTTAAATTTTTTATAGAACTGACATTACCATGTGCATTTTTCTCCATATATGAGTCTATCCTCTTTTTCTTATTTATTTTTTCTCTATATTAAAATCTTCATTAATGTACTTATTCATTTTATCATCCAGGAAAAGACTTCTGCTCTGGGGTTTGTGAGGGATACAAGGATGAAACCACACACAAGTCTTACCTTCAAGAAGCTTACAGGAACACACAAATAACCACTGAAATGCAAGGCAGATTGCCATTAAAAAGAAACAGAATGTTTGCTCTCCAGGTTCATATGATAAAAAAATTGTTTCTAAATTGAGGCCTGCATTTAAAATAGGCTCTAAAAGTTAAAAATAAAGAAGAAGAATGTAATCAAAGCCCTAAATGAGAAGGCTTGATGTTTGTTTGTTTGAGAAATTTAAAGTGTCCCAATCAGTTGGAACATATGATACAGGGAAAAGTAAGCAAAGAGAGATAAGGCTGAAAAGATAGGAAGGAGCCTAATCATGGAAGGCTCTGGAAGTCAGATAAGGAAAAAGGAAAAGAAAAGAAATCAGTTAATGTTCTTCTATAGCAAAGTAGATATCAATTACAATCAGCTCAAAGATTATTAAAGGATCTTACAAGGGGTAATATGAGCCTTAACTAAGGCAGATATAATAACGTTTAGGTACAATTGCAGGGACTTTAAAACTGGATGTTGCCAATAACCAAAAAAAAAAAAAAACAACAGGTGGATAGCAAGAGGAGCAGAGTTAGCAAATGAAGTTAATCTTAGACATGCTAAGTGTGAGGGGAAACTAAGGCATTCTGTAGAATAACCACATAGGTAAAAGCATAGGCTTCAGCTCAGAAGACCAGAACTGAAAGTAAACATATGGGATTCATCTGAACATATGACACCAAGGTAAAGAATATAAAAACATAAGAGATGAGATAGATACAAGTAACAAATCATGAGGCACTCTCTCCTGGCAAAAGAAAAAAAAAATCTAGAAGAGAGAGATCAGAGGAAGATGAGTTGACTGTCACAGACGCCAAGGGAAAGAACATTGACCGAAGACAGTCTAGTCAACAGTCAACTGCCAAGAGAGTTGAAAAGAGTGAGAACTGAGCCATCTTATTTCCTCACCAAGGTAATATGTGAGAATGTTTACCAGCTACTCAACCCGGTATAAATTTATTGTTGTGATTATAAATACTATTACTCTAGTTCTCAGCCAGGGTAATTTGAAACCTTTTATCCTCCACCTAGCTTGTTCAACACTATGATTAATCAAAAGATGATCAACATTTCCCTTTTTCACACTCTCATCATTTCTATCATTCTTTTAAAATAGTTGGTTTCCATATAACACCCAGTGCTCATCTCAACAAGTACCCTCCTCCATGCCCATCCCCCCCCTTCCCCTCTCCCCCACTCATCATCATTTCTATCATTAAATGTGTATGATTCAACTATAACAAATATTTATTTTCCTGACAAGTGTGTCCAGAATATATCTTGATTCTACATGGAAGTTGAAATCTTCCCCAGTTATCTGGGCAATGGTGTGGGACAAGTCTCCTGCCCCACCTACTCTTTCAATTAGCAGGCATAAAGGTACATGAATCTAGAGCGGCACTGTACTAAGTTCTGTGCTCTACTTGTCTCCATGAACTCAGCATTTCAGAGCTGTCACACAAAAGATTATCAGCATCTCTCTGGCCTCATAACTAGCTTGAAAATAAATATCCATCAATCTCCACCCATGCAATAAAATAAAGCCAAGCCAGAGCACTAGTCACCCCCAGCTGCTGGGCTACTCCTCCTCTCATTGCCTGCAGATGATCATCTGTTTGTCAGACGTCAATCCAGCTCTCCTGGGAACAGCTGATTAGTAAGGGATGGGTGAAATAGCCACCGAGCAGCTGCACCATTTTTCTGGGACAAAGCACGATGGTTAACATTTAATGAGAAAAAGAATGTAGAAAAACTAAGCATTGAAAGCCCTTGATAAGTGCAGAAGCATTGCTCAAGTCAGCACCTGGGCAAAAACTTTCCAATTACTTTTCTGACAGTATCCATATAAGGAAGACAGTTGGCTAGTGACACACAATTAACTGTGAGGTCCATGCACTTATTCAGCATACATTTATTGAACACCTACTAGGTGCCAGACTTTGTAGTAAGAACTAGGTATTTTAACCACCTTGACTAATTCCTATACATGATGGCAACCATCCAGAAATATCTTTCTTTTGCTCAAAGCCAGCCTTTTAAGAGCCCAGCTCAAATGCCAGCTCCCCTAGAAAGGTTTCCTAAAGTATCCCAGGCAAAAGCAACAACTTTTTTCTCTAAATTCTCACAGCACTCTATTTGGACCTCTTTTATGGAACATGATACTTCCCACTGTAATTATTTACATGTGTCATCGCCTAATAGGCTGTAAGTGACTTGAAGCCAAGACTCATGTCAGTTTAATATCCCAACATTTTCATGTTCCTCAGGGCATAATGCAGTTCCTTACATAATGAATATATTAATGAGCTACCCGCTGTCCACCTTGGCTCAACACAGATTAGATGCCTATGAGAAAACATTTTCTTATTCTCTACACTAAAAACAACCTTAAAATCTAAATGGAGAGACAAAATAAACAAATAACACTTCCTTTCTAATTTATTAAAGAAAGCTTAATGTTTTAGAGTAATAATGAAGGACTGATGGACTGCACCCACTAAGAAATGTGAGGTAGGAATTAAAACCCTCTTTCTGGGGTGTCTGGATGGCTCAGTTGGTTATGCGTCCAATGAATGATTTCAGCTCAGGGTATGATCTTACAGTTGATAGGTTCAAGACCCACATCAGGCTCTACACTGATACCGCAGAGCCAGCTTGGGATTTGGGATTTTCTCTCTGCCCCTCTTCCATGCCTGTGCATGCATACATACCCTCTCATTCTGTCTCTCTGTCAAAAAAAAATAAATATTTAAAAAATAAATAAAATCCACTTTCTTTCTTGAGGAACTGGGAACCCAATAGCAGAATGGTGTGGTATAGTAGAAAGAATAGTGGATTACAAGTTTGGAAACCTGGATTCTACAGGGTGCTATATACACATGTGTATGTTTATATGTTTATATGTGAACATGTATGTGTATATATGTACATATATACATGTGTATTGTGTATGTTTCATAATTTAAATATATGCCCCCCCTCAATTTCACCAACCCTCGATTATGAACTCCTTGAACACAGGAACAATGTGTACTCGTCCTTCTATCCCATACAAAGTCTAAACAGGTACCTTGTTTGTAGTAGGTAGTAAATAAACTTCGGTTAAATTGAGCTGAATTGTGGGGCGCCTGGGTGGCTAGTTGGTTAGGCATCCAGCTTCGGTACATGGTTTGTGTGTTCAAGCCCCACATCAGGCTCTGTGCTGACAGCTCAGAGCCTGGAGCCTGCTTCGGATTCTGTGTCTCCCTCTTTCTCTGCCCCTTCCTTGCTCGTTTTCTCTCTCTCTCTCTCTCTCTCTCTCAAAAATAAACATTAAAAAAAATTTTAAGAATTGAGCTGAATTGAATGTAATTCCTTTAATAAGCTTGCCCATTACCACATTTTGATCAATATGCTTTAAAATTAAACACATTGCCCAGCAGAGAGATTTTTCTAAGTTTTTGACAAGGTTTCCAAACCAATAAATATATTAATTCTTTAAAATGCATTCTGGATATTTCTATATATCTCTTGAGAAAAAAGAAAAGGGAAAAAAGAAAATTAGCATTTCTTGAGCTTCTACCATGCACCAGGCACTGTGTTAAGTGCTTTCACAGAATTCTTAGAATTCTTAGTTTCAAACAGCATTGATGCAAATAAAACGCTTACAAAATCTAATCTGTTAGGGATAGATTATGGAGTCACTCGACAAAGAAAATGCTGTCAAACTATTGAAAAACTAATTACCCTGCTTGGATGGAAAAACACTCTCTTCTCAATGAAGTTTTTACTTCACGGGAGAGCTCTGTCACTTATGTCACTTAGAGCAATTGTCACTTGCAATTTTTCAAGAATTCTGAGCTTAGCCATGATAAAAAATGTTTTTTCCTCTACAATAGTATCCTTGCAATATTTAAACTCACATTTCAAGAGTTAACTTCCTCTTATACTACAATTCAATTTAAAAATAAAACTTAAATCATCAAACCAAAAAAGTACCGCATTGCTAAAACAAACCTAGACTCCAATGAAGTTGAAAATTTGGTGTAAATCTCACAGGCTTCGTGGTTTGAGTGCTTTCCAAATTTATTTTAACTCACTGCTTCAAAGCCATGGTTCTCCCCCAGGCAGAGGGTATCAAAATGGGGAAAGAGAGTGAATATTTGTGGTCAGAAAGCTACCTGGAACAGCCCTCTCCCTCCCCTCAACTTCATCCCCTTGCATAGGAGAATGACTCCTCACTCATTTATTCAAACAATCTTTATCATTATGGAGAAAGAATGAAATCTGGCCATGTGTAGCAACATGGATGCACCTTGAGGGTGTTATGCTGAGCGAAATAAGTCAGGCAGAGAAGGACAAATATCATATGTTTGCACGTATAGGAGGATTAGGAGGAACTTAACAGAGGACCATGGGGGAGAAGAAGCGGGGAAATGCTGGGGAAACGGGAGAGAGGCAAACCATGAGAGACTCTTGAATGCTGAGAACAAACTGAGGACTGATGGGTGTGCGGGGTGGAGGGGGAAGATACACATGGACAGGGGTACTTGTGGGGATGAGCACTGGGTGTTATATGGAAACCAACCTGACAATAAACTATTTGCAAATAACTAACTAAATAAATAAATCATTATGTACGAGACTGTTTTCAAAAACCTCTTTACCTTTTGTGGTTTTCCCCTAAAACAGGAAAGTACAAGTGAGAAGGTAATGAAAAATCAAAAGAGCAGTAACAAATAAATTCTTCTCATTAAAACACTTAGTAACTTCAAAATATTGAGGCTTTCTGACACTTTCATACATATTTGCCTCACAAAGAATACTACATCTGTTACACACTCCTACAAAACTTGCTTTGAGTTTCGAACACATCAATGTTTCTATTCCATTCTACTTTTGTGTCTTCACTTCCTTAAGTGAAATGACTATTTTATAGATTTCAAGTGACAGTTCAGAATTCACAACTGGGTTTTTTAACAGAGCACACCAAGTTCCCACATTGTCTGTTCATCAATGCTAATCTCACCTTCTCCCATGTGAACTTGAAGCCTTTGGAAAGGAGCCACATAGAGAAATTATACACAAATATGAACATTTGAAGCATTCCCCTGTGTGTGTGTGTGTGTATGTGTGTGACCTGTTAGCATAGATTCAACCTAGGCAGGAAAGCAAAGGAGTTTACCATATTGTTTAAAGTGGCCTTACTTCTATTTTTTTTTATTTTTTTAATATTTTATTTATTTCTGAAAGAGAGAGCATGATCAGGGGAGGGTCAGAGAGAGAGAGAGAGAGAGGGAGAGAG
Source organism: Crocuta crocuta (assembly GCF_008692635.1). Taxonomy (NCBI): domain Eukaryota; kingdom Metazoa; phylum Chordata; class Mammalia; order Carnivora; family Hyaenidae; genus Crocuta; species Crocuta crocuta. The sequence continues at coordinate 2,225,789 of NW_027532403.1, forward strand.
AATCCGAAGCAGGCTCCAGGCTCTGAGCTAGCTGTCAGCCCAGAGCCCGACACAGGGCTCGAACCTACAAACCATGAGATCATGACCTGAGCCGAAGTTGGATGCCCAACCGACTAAGCCACCCAGGTGCCCCATAAAGTGGCCTTACTTCTAAACCAGTGTTTGGTTGAAGTAATGTTAATACCCATGGGGCTTTGTGGCAAAGTGGCAAGAATACTGGGAATACAGATAGCTCCTTCTGACCTCTGATTTGCCACCATCACTACCAGGAGTCTTTGGTAAGTCTCTTTGAAACTTTAGGCCTAGTTTCTTCCCCTCTAAAATGAATTGGCTATACTAAATCATATCAAAAGCCTCTTCCCTCTCTCTGTACTGAGACTATTTTTAATATTTTACCCTTGACATATTGGAGTCTAAGAAAGGTAAATAAGTCAAGGGAAAGTCTCCAGTGGGTTATAGCCAAATCCCCTAACAAGAACTTAGCTAACTTGACCACACTGACTACTTCCCCATAGCAAATATTATCTAGGCTTATCTACCTACAAAAAAAGGGGCTTCTTATCACTGTGTGAGTCAGTAATTTGCTGAGGTACATTCTTTTCACAATAGTATCTGTCTAATCAAACGAAATTCCTATTCTAATCGCTACATAAAAGATCAATCATTATATCATTCATAACATCTGTACAAATAAAATTTCTAGATATGTAAGGGGGTTGGGAAATTTTATATTTCATATATCATGTTCCCACAGCTTGTCTTCATATTGCACTTAAGAATCCAATTTGAAGATAAATTTTCACCCCAAGTCTGAAGTGTAATTTTGCATAAAATCAGTTTATTATTACATCTCTTTGTAATTCATATCTTATATTTTTAGAGTATTAACTCATTCCATGTTTAAAACAGAAAGACAATCACTGTGTTATTTACCTATGAAAGATGATAATGTACAGTTTAACATCTGGCAAACAAAAGAAAATCATGACTATCCCTCTTAATGTAGGAAGAGCCCCCATCAGGGAAGCAACTTGAACTAAAGGGAAATATCTGAATAGGAGAAAAGAGAACAAAAGGAGCAAATGAAATTTGGTAAGAGACTACTGTGTTTGAGCCTTTTCCCTAGACACATTTAGTACTCATAAGTCCATAAGGTAGGTATTATTCTCATTTATAAATGAGCAAACTAGGATCAAAGACATTGTTATTCCACAGCTAATAATGTGTTGTTGGGCTTCAAGCCCAGCTCTGTCTCCCTCCGTGAGGTTATGGTGCCTCCAGATTAAAGGTAACTGGACAGCATGCACACTCCATAATGAAGTGGGCATGTAAAAGAAAATGAAATGAATTCCAGATTGAGACTTTGAAGACCGTGCACTATAGGAAAGAACTCCGAGGAGGAATTAGGTAAGAGGAGAATCAAGATTTAACAATAGTCATCAACATAAAGAAGGAAAGAAAATTTCAAAAGGTTGGCTGAAATCTTAAGCATTCAGAGTTGGCCATTCAGAGGACAGACTGAATACCTGTTAATGATATCACCATTACCCCAAGTAAAACACCTGTAAATCATCATTGACGCCTTTGTCTCCCTCACCAGTTATGAACAGAGCCCAAATGAATCCTCTTTTCCATTCTCTCTGCTCTCCCTCCAATATCAGACCCTTATAAATTTACAGTTGAAAACTGCAGTAACTGGTCTCGCAGCTTCCAGTCTGTGTCCTTGATACTTTCTTACTTAATCTCCCTTAAACACTGTGTGACCATATACTCTTCTGTGTAGAAATCAAAATAGTTTTCCATTAACCGTACAATATTCATCCTTACAGTCTTTTCCATTACCCATTTGCATTCTTATATTTAACTGTTCCCCATTATGCTATATACCTTAAAATTATATATCAATAAAACTGGAAAAATAAAAAAAAACAATTTAAGAGAGAAAAAAATAAACTCTTCCCCACAATATGGCCCTAGTTAATCTTATGAGCTCTATGATCATTATACTACCTGTTTGACCTTGGGCAAGTTAGTGTATGTATGCCTCAGTTCATTATCAGTAAAGCTGGAATAAATATTAGTACTTACCTCATATAATTATTTTGAGAATGAATCGAATTAAGTGTGAGTAAAATAAATTAAGTGTAAAACACTTGAAGTAGTGTCTGCACTGTTCAATAAGTGCTCAGTTATATTCATTCGCCAATAAACATTAACCATCATTACTGTCATTTTGTTATTAATAATTTATAATAAAATTATTTTTATTAACTTTTCATCCATATACTGTACAACACCCCCAAATAAACATTATTAACAATAAGGAAAATAATAATAGCAGTAGAGACATCAAAATTTGAACATATATAATTTGGCCCCAGCATTATGCTTTAACCACTATACTTTAGTGCTGTGAGGAAATTATCAAATTACTGCCTTTAAAATATAACTCCAAGCATGCATTTTTGCTATTTCTTCTATCTGAAGATGCATCCTACTCTCAAATTATCAAATTCTTAAATACAATATTAAAAATCCCGTCCAATTACTACCTTTTAAAGGCATCTTCTCTGAGCTTCCAGCCAAAATTTATGCTCTACCAATTTTGAATTCCATTTGTACTTTTATCTTTATTTTCTTGTGAGACATTAATTCATTGTTACCAAAATTTGAAATTTAATATAACCTGCAATATTTTCATTTATTCTAAAGTTTACAGATCACTTTAAAATACATCAATTCTTATGTTTTATTTCCCTGGTTAAGGCGCTTGAGGACAAGCATGGGGACAGAACACTTCTGAGCGACTTCAGCACCTCCCAGTACAGTTTCTTACAAAGAGTAGATTCCTTCATATATCTCTATGGAGGTCAGTTTCATTGAATGACTGAAAAAGAAACCAAACTAATTTTCACAATGAGAAAAACTGGCAAAGTATTTAGATAATAAATCCTATTTCCCCTTAAGAAATAACTCTCCAATTTCAAAAACAAAAAAATAGTTTTCATTTACAATGTCCATTGCTGCAACTATCATCTATTTCTTCCAAATATACCGTTGATACCTCTTAATTACTAGAAAAATAGGGTTTCATTGCCATAGTGACTAAAAGAAAAGTTTGTAGATAGGAGCTACAATTCTCTCCCTGACACTAATGGCATTTTCCTTTCCTACATCCTTACTTTGATTTAATATAGAAAGCCCAAAGGTTATGTTGATAAACTTCAATGACATAAGGCATTACCCTACTTTTTTTTTTTTAATATTTTTATTTATTTCTGAGAGAGAGAGAGAGAGACAGCATGAGTAGGGGAAGGTCAGAGAGAGAGGAAGACACAGAATCTGAAACAGGCTCCAGGCTCTGAGCTAGCTGCCAGCACAAAGCCCAACGCGAGGCTCGAAGCCACTAACTGTGAGATCTTGACCTGAGCTGAAGTTGGACACTTAACCGACTGAGCCACCCAGGTGCCCCAGCATTACCCTACTTCCGATGCACTAGGAATGCCACATTAAGCTACAATAGCAGAATCTTCCTGACAGTTTAGGACAATTACTAAAAGCATCAATTAAAATAGGAGACATATTCATGTTTATACTGCTAAGTATTTTTATATTCATGTAAATAATCTTATATGTATATGCAAGCATGGATCTCCTATTTCCATTTTTTATAGCTGTCTCTGGTATCTTTCTCCATTTAATCCCATTAAAGCAATGTTAGGTTAAAGCAACAACAACAACAATAACAAAACATGAAAGGAAAAGACAAACAATACAGCCTGACGCTGCCTTATCATTCATGCATTGCATGCCCACTATAGGGAGATTCTTGAAAATAAAGATCTAATGTGTGACTAACAAGACATAAATGAACTCTTTCTAAATTTTGTTCTTGGAGAGCTAGAATTTCAAATTCTGACTCAAGATGCAGCCGCACCAGGTACAAAGTGAAAACAGGCAGGAAAACCCTCCTTGGTTTAACCCAGTTTTTTACTCAAAGCTGTCTCTATTACTGACATCAATATTTTGAAAAATTTTTTTTATTGCTGGATATCATATTGTAACTCTTTGAATACCTTTTTATTCAGCTAGTACTGAGCAACAGGGGACAAGAGAAGGGAGATTTTCATAAGTTGGTTTCTTAATTTGGAGAGACCTACATAGAGAAGTAAGAAGGGAAAACAGTAGATCAAATTATAAGAGGTAAAATAGAGAAGGATTACATACAGCTTCTGCAACTTAAACAGGAAGAAAATATTTCGGGGTGCCTGTGTGGCTCCATTGATTAAGCGTCTGACTTCAGCTCAGGTCACAATCTCACTGTTCTTGAGTTCAAGTCCCTGTTGGGCTCTGTGCTGGGAAGTATTTACTAAGTAAAAAAAATTAAATATTATCTACAGCATATGATCTCAACACATAAAAACATTTTAACATTGTTTTAAAAGGAAACATGTTAAGATAGTAACAGTCATTGCCTTGGGTTAGTAGAACTATCTCTTCTATAAATTCTTATATTCAAGCTCATATTACCTTCATAATCTAGGGAGGAAAAAAATCAACACTGAAAGAAAAAGATTTTCAGAATTTAATTCAAGCAGGAAGTATTAGCCAATCGTTTTTATATCTAAATTTAATCTATAAATTATAAAGAATGATACAAATTACTGTTATTACTATAATCATTCTAAAAATAAACCAAGGGAAATTTCCTATGAAAACTAAGAACTAATAAAAACCATAAAAATATTTAAGCAGCCTTATCTCAAATTATAGTATTTTGAGGTATTATATGTCTTTGAGATCTAATTACCTTTAACTTCATAAAGTCAAAAATAGCATCCTTCATGCTAATACTATTTAAATAATTTTTATTAATATTACTATACAATGGCTTAAGACATGGGGTTCTTCCCTAGAGTGTTCAGTCCAGTTCAGAACTGAGTTACAACCACAAGAAATAAATAACATTACAAGAAAAAAAACTATTCAGGACCACATCAGAGGTCAATATACCACTCTAGAATCTGAGGAAGAAATCAGTAAGGGTAGGATTTGTCAGGAATGCTGTGTTAGGGAGGCAGGAAAGTGAAAAATAAATCAGTGTTTGTTAAAGTAGGATCTGAGATTCATCTGTGATTGAATCATTGGGCAAACTAATAAAAATGCAAAACCAGGTGGTGACTATAGTTAACAATATATCACATATTTGAAAGTCACTAAGAGAATAGATCTTAAAAGTTCTCATCAGAAGAAACGAAAAATTTAATAGCATTTATCATAGTACACAGTTTAGTGCTAGACACATTGTAAGTGCTAAATAAATACTTCTTGAATTGAAATCAGCTTTGAGATATAAAGAAATTGTGTTCCCCTCTAACAGGCAGCATTCTCCCCCTTGAGCATCTCTGTAGGCATCTGCCAAGGTATTCTCATAGCAAACTGTCAATGAGTCAATAATAGTATCCTCATGTAATGTTTTGATATTTAGCAATTTAAAATATCCTTGGCTCATGTTCTTTGCCTTCTGGTCCCCTATAATAAGGCACTGGTGGTCAGTGTAAGAATGAGTGGTAAGATAACACGCCTATGGTCAGCCTGATCTTGATTTCTGACCTGTTCATGTTCAGAGCATTTCTTCAACTCCCATATATATACCTACTATATTCTTAAATCTATAATATAATGCAAACTCCAAAAGTCCCCCATCTTAACCATAACCAACTTTATCTATTGATAAAAAGATTATACTATGTAATAACAGCATCATACTTTATATTTATAACCACTGCAAGCCTGAAAGAGCTGTTCCTCTCAATTCATTAGCAAAAGTTACTGATGAAAAAAAAAGTATCCTCCAGTTTGTAAAATACATATTACTTCCTTTAAAGTTTCTTTGACAACATTAAGTTCAATATGGACAAAACACTGAAATAAGCATATATATTCACATTCCCATGGATCACACAAAGTGATTTTATAACTTTATACAAAATCATATTTTATTAGAAGGAAGTATTTTTCTGGCAATTTGTCCATCAAAACCGTTCAGACTAGAATAATTTATTTTCATTGCACATTATAAAATCCTTTACAGTATATCATATGGAGATCTGCTGGAGATATATTTCAAAAGAATAGAATAATTAACTTTCAAGGGTAGTAATTCTTTCATTGTATTCAGTACTTGTCAGGTTTTGAATATCCCTACTTATGACTTAAAGGGTGACATTGTCAGAAAGGTTCAAATACCAATTATAAAAAGAATTAAAGGACTAGAAAATAAGATTGATATAAAAGGAAAGAAAAAACTCTTGGATATTAGAGGAAAACAGGAAAATTTGGTAATATCCAAAGTATGTGTACAGACCTCTTAACTTCATCTAAGAAAGATCAGAAACGAGTTTGTGTCACAGTAAAGAGAAATCTAGGTTAGATACTAGAAACAATTGTCTAATTTGAAGTTTCTTTGTTCCTACAATATATTTCTGTGGAAAACTACAGATTCTGTTCCACTGAAAATTGGTATGAGGCTGACGGATCGATTGATAACTTGGACATTATTTAAAAAAAAAAAAACCTTGGATCCCCTAGGTGGTTCATTCGGTTAAGCAGTCAACTTTGACTCAGGTCATGATCTCATGGTTCATGGGTTCGAGTCTCAAATTGGGCTCTGTTCTGGAATTTTATACTACATCATTTTCTTTATTTATTTATTTATTTCTGAGAGAGAGAGAGAGAAAGACAGCATGAACAGGGGAGGGTCAGAGAGAGAGGGGGATACAGAATCTGAAACAGGCTCCAGGCTCTGAGCTAGCTGTCAGCACAGAGCCCGATGCGGGGCTCGAACCCATGAACCGTGAGATCATGACCTGAGCCGAAGTCGGAAGCTTAACCGACTGAACCACCCAGGTGCCCCTATACTACATCATTTTCTATCACTGAGCCCTGTGTGCTTTACTTACATTTTCTAAATTCTCCTCTCTCATACTACCTTGAGAATGTTTTTTGCACAATACCATAAGAGATACTACACTAAAAAAGAAAAAAATTATACCTCAATCGTTGGGTCATTAAATAAGTATTTGCTGAATGTCCTTTATGGGCCAACCACGATGAAAAACTCTTGGCATTCAAAGATGGGCAAGAGAGAGGCCCTTCACATATGTACCTTAGAATCTAATGGAACAAACCATCCAACAAAAAATAGCAAAAGGGGTTATAAATGTAATTTTTTAAATACTGAATTCTCTGGAATCCAGACAGAAGCACATAAGCAGAAGAACTTAAGCTTCAGGAAGAAAGAGAAATTTAAGCTATAACTGAAGGCTGAGGAGAGTGAAGAGCTTTCTCTATCATAGGAATATCAGAGGCAAAGGTCCAGAGGTTGAAAAAAGCATACAACAGTATGAATAGAAGAGAGAATAGAAATTATTGCACTAGATAAGGCCCACCAAACATCTTGTTACCCATGCTCATATGTTTGGATTTCTTTTAGTATTTACCAGGTTCACTTTAGAAGGAGCACTCTGGCTTTGTTGTGGAAAATAGACTGAAGAAGAGCATTAACATAGTAGGAAAAAGCAGTCAATAGGTTGTTACTATCAGCCAAAGAAAGATACTGGTGGGAAGGATTAGAGTAGCAACAGAAGGATCAGAGAAAAGTAGAGGATCTGAGAAATTTAGGAGGAGAATAGATAAGAGTTGGTGAATGACTGATGGATGTGGGGGGGAGGGGGGATGGGCATGGAGGAGGACACTTGTGGGGATGAGCACTGAGTGTTATGTGGAAACTAATTTGACAATGAACTATTTGTAAAAAAAAATAATAATAATAAATAAAATTTAGTCAAGCTCAAGGGAACTTTAGGGCATCTTGGTCAGACCTGAGATATTGGTCTTGCACAAATATAAATATGTCAGACAGTCTGGTCATCAGCTGAATGGTGAGGTACAATATATCAACTCTCTTCCATGCTCATCGAAACTTCTCTGCAACTTCTCAGGCCTTTGTGTAAACTCCCACTTCAATAGCTGAAACTTGGATGGTTGGCTAACAGCCTCAGCATCATCTGGAAACTTGTAAAAAGTACAGAATCTCTGACTCCTCATCTGGTTCATGAATCTGCACTTTGACAGGATGCCCAAGTAGTCTTTATGGTCCCTAAGGTTAGACAAGCATGGCCACTCATTGTTTGTCTCTCTCCCACTCATCCCCATCAGATTTTTTCCTATTAGCTCCAATTCCACAGGCACTTGGCCTTAGATTTGTAAGGTTACAACTAGATAATCCAATAAATGACAATATTATATATCAAAAAAAAAAGAGTTGGTGAATGAAAAGTTATAGGAAGTACAAGCGGAGTCAAGGATAGTTCTCAAATGACTGATTTGGACAATGACCACCATTCACTGAAAGAAGTACAGTGGAAAAAGCAAATTAGATGGGGAAAGGGAAATGATAAATTCAATCTGAGACATTTTGACTTTGAGATGTCCAACTAGAGATCAGACCTATTGATCAAATCCTTCTAAGGAGATTTCAAAGGAAATCCAGCAGTGGTGTTACTGGCATCACCAGGTTCACAAACATCTTCAGAAATCCCACCCATTCCCAATAACGAATTCTGACCTCTACTATTTTAGACCATGTAGTTTTTGCCCCTGATGTGGGGTAATTAATTCGTTTCATTTTATCGTATAGAGACCAAAAGCACCTTTGTTGAAGAAAGTAAATGTTTTCCAACTTCGAAAGACAGTCTTGCTAAAAGACAGGTTAAAAGGTATGCACCATAATTTCTAGTTAATCTATCTATAATGTCTTTATTTTAATAATGAAAATTGAAAGCAAGTTCAGATTCAAGTCCATGAATCACAATCTTGGTCAGACATTTTTGACATTTCCAATTTTAACCATGTCACTAAGATGGAAAAATTCATGATTTAGTAAGCTGTGCAAAGCTCACTGATCATCCAGTATTTAATTAGAAAATCCTCAAGTTTTCATGGCAAACCATGAGCTATATCAGTTCAACTCTCCTACTCTAATCTATTAACCTATCAAAGTTAGAGAATTGAGATACTGGAAAATATTAAGCATGGACTAAAACTTTGGACTAATGATCATATCTGCAATAAATGCTCTGAGCTGAAGGCCAAGGGACAATTTAAACAGCACTTCTTTCTTTAAACAAACTGACTATTCTTTCTCTTTAGTATTTCTTTTCAATTAATAGTGAAATTTTCCTTACACTTTTTTCAATTAAAATGAGCTTATAATTAAGGCAATAAATGCCTATTCTTGCTTGTATTTTCCTGACCTAATAACAGTATATACTAAAAAGGGGCAGGAAGTGTTTGTGTTTTAAGTCATTTGAACCATACAAAGAATTGAAGATAAAACCACTTCAGAATGCCAATGTCAGGATTCTTCTCCAGAATAGCCACAGTCATGGCCCTATGCTACATACCACCCAACCTCCTAAATTTTACTTTCAGAATAGTTGGCCCACTGTTTCTGATTATCTACCTGCTAATAGGCTATTAAAAAGAGGCAACATTAAGAGGGTAAGCCTTGAGAAAGTCAATCTAAAAAAAGAAGATAATTAAACGATGTATCAAATTTTACTGATAATGTGTTTAAAACAATAGAAACTACAACCAAGCCATCAGTGAATAATATAGCCCTTGCCTTTCATATTAACATAATGTTTTCTAGTCATTTTCTTCTCCCAAGCACTTTTCAATTACCTACCCATCCTTCCTGATATTACTTCCAAACATTTCCTTTGTTAAAGCTTTGTTAAATAGGGTCTTCTCTTCAAGAATAATAGGTGTAATAGTTACAAGCTAAAACATTGAACCCCAGAATCAGACAGAACTAATCTCCACCTTTAAAAGTTATTTGATATGTGAAAGTTATTTAGCCTCTTTGGGGCTCATTTATCCCTTCTACAAAATTGTGGTAATAGGTTGTTATGCAGATTAACTGAGATAATACATGAAAAAGTATTGAGAAAATACATTAAAACACTGGTTGGTACACAGTATAATAGATATCAAGTGTTACTTTTTTTATTTGTTTGGAAGGCTATGGATGAGCAGATGAGGAATGGACAAGCTACAATTATTCTCTGGGAATAATGAGCTAAAGATGAATGACCTCAGAAATCTACATACGCAATGGAGTAGATTTGAAGAAAGAATGCCAGTATCAATCTGATGTCTTCAACACAACTTCCAGGATCCAGAAAATGCTCCGTTGATCCCAAAGTATACTTTCTAGATTGTTTATGTGGTTGACACTAAACTTATCAAGATGAGAAGGCCAGAACAAAATGTATTAATAATCTAGGGTTGGCTTTCATAAAGTGTTGCCGCCTGACCAGTCAGCACAATCTTGTCAATTTATAATGTTTATAACCAAATCTACCATCTTAAAAAAGTATTCACTGTAGGAAGAGAGGATAAAGATTATTCTCAATCACAGGAAAAAATAAAGACAAAAATGTGGATACAAATCTCTTTCTGTACAGTTGAATTACATCTTTCTTCCAAGCAAAACCCAAGTAGCAATTATCATTATAAAGTCAACCAATGACTTTTGTACTGTCAGCCTTTTGGGAGTCCTTTGAGAGCCTTCACTATTGCACTCCATGCTTATTCTGCATTATGTCTTAATTAGATTAAACTGCGTCACTTGAATCTGAGATCATCCTAAATCACATAGTGGAGAAACTAATGAACCCAAATGCTGAGCTACAGCTCTTAAAACCAGATGGGAAAAAAATCTACAGAGTTTTTGGTGGGTTTGTTAAAAATGGTCAATTTCATCACCTTTCCAAATATATTGTCAGAAACTTCTATTCATTTAGCACTACTGGTGACAAATACAAGAACAAATTCTCATTCTTATAGCTGGCAAAATAAGAAGGCCCAATAAATCAGGTTATATCCCAAATTTACCTGTTTTTAAATAAAACTTTACCAAGCTCTAGCAAACAAAACCATTTTCATATTCAAAACATTAAATGTTCTTTCCTATTCAACTGTATATATAAAGTTCCAAGGATCTAAGAAGAAAAAAACAATCAAAAAACTATAAAATAATTTTTTAATGTTCCATGTCCCTTATCAAACTAAACAAAATTCCATTGTAAATTTCAAGCATAATAATTAAGCAGTAAATGTTCACTTCATTTTTTTTCTTTAGTCATCATGGCTTTGTATACCTCCCTATGGACAACACAGTATAAAACAGGCTAAAAAGACTTTAATCACATCTGATTTATCTGAGGCTTGGATTAAGCCCATATTGTCTTTTCTTACTTATGACATCCATTCATCAGGATCATTTCATTAGTATGAGAAAAAAACTGCTTTGTGTAAGAGACCGTTTGGGGAAAATATCTAAAACTTTAAATGCTGAACTTAATTTACCATAAAATCTGGACTGTATGTAAATCATCACACTAAAACTCATGTTTGAACACTTTTTAAACAAAAAGCGTGATTATCTGTAATATATTACAACATTATTTTAACAAAGCATGATTATTTTTGCCACAGGTAATACCATATATATTAAGAGATTTCAGTAACCAGAAGATGTCTGCAATTATTTGAATATTTCCTTTTTCCTTCGTTTTGTTTACTTTTCAAGACACTGTTAGTAGAATGTATTTATGTACATTTAATCACAATGCTTATATATTTTTCATGTTGTAAATTACTGCTGTTTTAAGGTCAGAAAGTGGTGACCATTGTCCAAGTTTATAAAACATGTGGAACATTCATATCTGCATGCATAGGTCCCTTCTGGAAAGATACACAAGGAATAGGTTTTTGTGACAGCTGAGCAGTTTAGCTTAGGGATAGGGTGGGAAAGACTTCTTTTATCTTTTTATTCTTGTACATCACATGTGTAACCCAATCAAAAATAACAAAATACTCTAAATTTAAATGTATGAAACCAAAGACATGCACAAATTTAATCCTGTTGTTTATAAAACAGCAAAAAATTACAGGCCAATATGATAATATATATGAACTATAAAGTGCATTTACTGAATAGGACTATTTCCACTGATCAGGGGTGACAAACCCAGATGTCCCAAGGGTCAGCAAAGAGCTGGCCCTACAGGTGTGAGTAGGCTCAATAGGAGGACAAGGTGCCTGACTTTTGAGATCCAAAGACTCCCCCTTTCTAAAATCACTTCATCAACCAAGAGGCTTCTCCTGGTTCCATCGGTCACAGTTACCTCACTGTTGTTGCCTCTTGACCCATGCACATAAATATGTAAATCTTGAGGGGCAGGTCCCTCTTCTGGAGGTTTCCCTTGGAGAATATAATCCAGCACTCATTTATGACAGTTCAGGAATTTGGGGGTACCTCTCCACCCTTGAGTTTTTCCTTAAATATCCTTATTTCATATTTATACATGACATGAATGGTATATGTGTCCAAACACTTTTTGCACAAAATTACACTAGTTCATTTACTCAATAAATATTTATTGAGATGTTGCCACATGTCAGACCCTGTGTTAGACACTGAATCTATGGCATATAATTCTTTCAATAAAAATTAGAATTTTAAGACCATAATTATCTAAGACTTAGCCTGTACACTTATTATATTCCATTTATTAAACACCTTCCTAAGTGACAGCATTATGCTAGATGGCTACTGTACGTAGTTTCTAATTCCTCATGGATATTAATATTTTTATTGTATGATGAGAAAACCAAGGCTAAAAGGATTTAAGCAATTTGCTCAAGGTCAAATACTTGGTAAGTAGCAGTGAAAGAATTAGGACCGGTTTATCTGGTTCCAAGCCTGAATTCTTCCCACTGACTATACCACAGCTACTTCAGTAGAAAATAACATTTTTTATATTTAGAATACAGTGTTATTTTTCTTTCTCTTCTTATTTTTAGTCAAAAAGACTTAAATTTAGAATTCGTAATAATGTAAAAAAGCAAAGCTAAAACACAATTTTAATAAAGGCAAGTAAAATAATTTTGGCTGTTAAAAGAAGTTTGGAGAGAAAAGGCCAAATTTACAGTATACTAAATCCTACATTACCTAGCTGAAAATGGTATTTTTATTTCCTCTGGTCTTCTTTTCTCTTTGGCCTTAAATAAGTTGCTATTACACAGAATAGTCTTTCCCTTTAGTCTTTCCTAAAATAAATTAGGTGAATATAGCTCTTTCACTTATGTGATGAAGCACCCCCAGGAGACCAACTATGTCAACTTCTACATTGTCCTCACAGTAATGTGAAAATCCCATCTACCATCTTGGATTTGGTCTTCAGAGGCCTACATTTTCAAAACCTCTGTAATTCATTATATTAAATATTATTGAGTACCAGTTACATGCTATGAACTATGCAGAAGAGAAATTTGACCAGCACCTTTCAAGGGAGTTCTTTATATAAAAAAAACTTCAACCCTGGACATCATAGTTATTTTTCATACTGGTGAGTTTCTTTTTACTTCAAATGTTAAGATGGGGTTGAGTAAATATATAACTTTTACAGCATTCATGCTAAACTTTTTCAAAGAATTAGCCGGGAAAAGAATCCCAAATCTTCTCAAAATTCAATATTCTCATTGTAAATGCCTTTTTCAGGAAATTCTGACTCAAGTTGTCATGCAGTGTATTTTTGTAAATTTTTCAACAGTTAAGAACAAAGAGGTTTCTTTCTATCTGCAACACAATAAAATTATGCAGGAGGATGAAATTTTTCATTACTATGTGCAAAAGTGTGTAAATACACTACCACTTTTTACATGCCATTATTAAAATTTACCAAATTGTCACTGCCTTTATTTGGCCAAATTTTAAAGCAATTTAAAAGCCATATAAGGCTAAATTTGGCCATGTAAGGGCATTTACTTTGGAAATCATTTAATCCAACTCCATTAAAGGATATAGAAAGACAGGTAATTATAAGAGTATTAGCTAGGATTAATGAAATACTTGCCCTTGTAATATGAGTTCATTGATATTTATATTTATTTCCCAACTCTTCATTAAGCTCTTTGAAAGCAGTTTTTCCATCAAAAGCATACTGAGTATGGACTATGAGGTAGGAACTGGGTAGACTAGATAGGCCCAGAAATTAATAACTGGGACGCAAAGAGGTTATTACTGTGAGACTGATCTATCAAGCCTTCATAGAGCTTCTAACTGGGCTTGCAAGATTTGAGGGAGTCTTATCATCTGGACTGATATTTGAGTGGGTCTTGAAGGAAGGGTGGGCACTTGCCAGGCAGAGAACAAGAGTAGAGAACATTCCAGGCAACGACACAAAGTAGAAACCCAGCTAAGAGCCACACAGAGCATTATACGGTCCTGTTGGAAGCACCCAATCAGCAGGGAACTACATCAATAAATTAGGCTGTTAAATAAGCATTAATATATAGAAAATTAATGCTACCTTTGTATTTCTTTCTTTCCAGAAGATAATAAGTGCCAAGTTGTCAAATTAATGTTTTTATATGACTTTTACTTCTGAATAGATATAATTAGTCGGTCACAAGCAATTATGTTTGCCCAAGAGTTTCCAATATTGTTTAAAGTACTACAGACCATCTTTCTCAAGTATCAACAATCCTATTTTAAGGAAATCATCACTCTGTATATCAGCAAACACCCATCTTAAGAATCAGAAAAAAGAAAAGGCTGACACCTCTGTCTTAGGCAAATTGCATTACCACTGGGTCTCAGTTTCTTATATGAAAATTATGATAGTAATGCCTACCATACCTGCTGTCCAGGTTGCTATAGAGATCATATAGTTAATGATACAGTTAATGTGAGATAAATTATAAAGTGAAAAATTCTAATTTTATTTACACACACACACACATACACACACACATAAATCAATAAAGAATTTTCAAAGAGCATTTCTTCTATACATAGCAAAAAGCAGCATTACCTGTGTTGATTCAAAGGGGTACATGCACCCCAATGTTTATAGCAGTACTACTAACAATAGCCAAATTATGGAAAGAGCCCAAATGTCCAGCAACTGATAAATGGATAAAGATATAGTATATATAAACAATGGAATACTACTTTGTGATTAAAATTATGAAATCTTGCCCTTTGCAACAACATAAATGGATCTAGAGGGTATTACGCTAAGAGAAAAAAGTCAGTCATAGAAAGACAAATATCATACGATTTCACTCGCATGTGTAACTAAAAAACACAACAGATGAGGGGCGCCTGGGTGGCTCAGTCAGTTGAGCAACGTACTTTGGTTCAGGTCATGCTCTCAGAGTTTGTGCCCCGTTTTGGGCTCTGTGCTGACAGCTTAGAGCCTGAAGCCTACTTAGGACTCTTTGTCTCCCTCTCTCTCTGCTCTCCTCTTCTCAGTCTCTCTCTCTCAAAAATAAACACTAAAATTTTTTAAATAAATAAAAAATTTAAAAAATAGATTTCTAAGCCATTTCAAAGGATACCAATTCGGGGGCGCCTGAGTGTTTAGTTGGTTAAGCGTCCGACTTCAGCTCAGGTCCTGATCTCGTGGTTTGTGGGTTCGAGCCTCCCTCTCTCAAACAAAAAGGGAGGCAAACCCTAAGAAACTCTTAAATACAGAGAACAAACTAAAGGTTGCTATAGGGGAGCTGGGTGAGGGGATGGGTTAAATGCATGATGAGCATTAAGGAGGGCATTAAGGATGAACATTGGGTGTCAGATGTAAGAAATGAATCACTGGGTTCTACTCCTGAAGCCAAGACTACACTGTGTTAACTAATTTGAATTTAAATAGATAGATAGATAGATAGATAGATAGATAGCAGCATTACCTGACACACATATCTGAATCCTCTTTCCTCTGAATTCATAGCACATACAACAGTACTACTCACTTTAAAAATCAATCATCATGTATATGTTAACTAACTTTGATGCAAAATAAAAAATTAATTAATTAATTTAAAAAATCAATCATAGTGTATTATGTTTCATTGTATATACGTTGCATGACCCCAAATTTTTCAATGAATCTTTAATTTTACTGTCATTCTATTTTTTTTTAAATCTTAATAATCAAAATTCAATTCAAAATATACTTTGATGATTCTTTAATTAAAAAGTCCTAATTTACTATGTACAGATTACTTTCACCTCAAATTTCCAGTTTTGGATGTAACAAAAAGAAATCAAAAGATAACTGAATAAGATTTTAATAAAATAATTATTTATTTTAGCTTTAGTCTGTTTTACAAAGAAAGCATTTCCACAGATTAGTTGACAACTATGAAAAACAGATAATTGTCCTCCATATAATGAATACATATAAAGATTTTTTCAACAAATATTTTATATTAATATTATTAAATATATAGGAAATATGCCAAAATGACTTAGGGGAATGAAACAATCTCTTTAAAATGCTACAAATTATCTTACCAATTAATTTTTGCTAAAAAATTCAAAGAAATACATAAAACCATCTCTTTCTTTTTAGAATTAAATTAAGTACTTAAGGTTCTTGAAACTATTAATGGGAAAATCATATTCTATATATAACCAGAAAATAATTACTAAATTCAGCAAGTAAAACTAGTATAATGGATATTTAAGTAGGTTGCTGCAGAACATATGGTTATAACACTTACAAATTGTCTAGGAACATTATACTGTATATCTTTTTATATAATGCAGAGATATTAACTTTCTCTATGAAAAATTTCAGTATGTGTTAGCACAGTAAAAACCATTGATATCTCATACCACAAATAATTGAGACCCGGAGTTACTGGTTGTTGAACTTTCCTTTGATTGTGTTTAACATAGAAAATTAGTTTTTACACAGAAGGTACATGTATATACAATGGCCCTTTTTATGGAGCCAATGTTTTACTAAATCCCCTTTTTGTCAGTCTACAAAAGGACAGTCTTAGCCTACCAACAAAATAGCTGAAAAGAACAGTAGCAATGAGTAAATGTCCCCCCACTGGGTCTATAAAAAGTGTTCGTTCCCATCATGAAGAAAGTGTGCATGTAGCATGGTTGAGAAGCAA
Organism: Crocuta crocuta; assembly: GCF_008692635.1. NCBI lineage: Eukaryota > Metazoa > Chordata > Mammalia > Carnivora > Hyaenidae > Crocuta > Crocuta crocuta. The sequence continues at coordinate 2,242,835 of NW_027532403.1, forward strand.
GTATTGGAACTATTGTGTATTGTGTACGATCACAAGTAGAGAAAGAGATCTGTCCTTTTGCCCTGAAAAGGGACCCCCTGTGAGCCTCTTCTCATGGACCATTATAGTTTCCTTCAACCCTGACACTGCACAGGCTTTGAACTGATGGCTGTCTGTCACAAAAAGTTCATCTCAAGCCATTTTTCCTGAGAGGTTTCATAGGGTTTAGTCTGAGGTGACCAACCATAGCTTAACAAAAAGATTAGTGTGTCTGAGCATAAAGCAAGACACAGAGATATGAGTGACCCCCTTTGTAACATCTTGCCACACAGAATAAAGAACAGTGAATGCAGTCAACTATAGAATATGCAGAGGCGCCCGAGGGAGAAGAAAAGCTGGCTGGAGAGGGAATCTGTCTTCACTTGGAAACAAGTGCTCTTTAATGCCAACAGGCATTTTCCCAAAGAGCTTTAATGATTCTGTCTCCTTCACCCTTTATACAAGAAATATTAATAGAAATGACAATTTCTATTCAACCGCAGGCAAAAGTAAGAATAGAATGCAATGTTGGCTTTCTCTCTTTGTAAAGTTTTTTTAGAAGGCAATCACTTGGTAGAGTTATAGAACCATATCGGGCCCTACGGGTTATCTACATAGCACCCTGATGCCAAAGGTAAAAGGCTTCCTACAAAGCCTTTGACAGGATGTTATGTGAACATTTTCCTTCCTTTCAACCTCCCTCCACTAGCAAACACCTATGCATCATTAAATTCAAAGTTAATTCCTTCCATAAAGTCTTCCCCAGATCACTGTTCTCCTCTATATAGACTGCTCTCATAGAACTGGTAACATTTAATTATGCTTACTACGTGTGTGTTTCCTCTTATTAGATGATAAGCTCTCGAGGATAAAGATTACATCATATTATTTTATCTACTTAACACAGTTTTGACACATAATAGGCATTTCATAATCACTCATACTGTAATTCTTGAACTCTCCCAATGATGAGAAGCCCATCACAACAAAATGAAGCCATTTTTAAACAATCTTGTTGAGCAGGGTGGGGGGTGGAGTCATCGGAATGCGAAGATTTGTTCCCTGTTATTTCCCCATCTGGATCCAAATTCTATCCTGTAGTTTTAAGTATAAATGGGCCACTACATATTTGAAGACAACCACTTTGCTTTCCTTAACGCCACTACCACCATCTCTAGTTCTTGCCTTTTCAAGCTAAATGGTCCCATTTTCTTCTACTATTATTCCTACAAGACAAATTTCAGATGTTTTTTATCCTCATCGCAAGCCTCTAGAAGTTCTCTACTTTGTCAGTATTTCCTTTAAAACTCAATAAAATAATGCATTCATGGTTCAAATGGTGTATCACATATCAGAACTACTACCTACTTTGTTCTAGACACAGTACTGCTCTGCAGTAGATGGCCCCCTTAGCCTTCTCCTTGGTATCCCTCCATCTTCTTAGAAGGATGACTGAAAACTTCAGTGGGATTAGGAACTCTGTTGTCTCAATGACCAATGTATTTAACCAGACAGAAACTCCTGTATAAAGTCCATCACCATCCACACATTTATACTAATTCAGAGTGTTTCTTAAAGGCCCAAGATTATACACAATTGCTTCAGCTATTGGCTTAATAAAATACAAGATTCAAGAGTGAAGCAGGGAGAAAGCTGGGGGGAAAGGGGAGCGGGGTATATTATGAATCGATTTCTTCTGTTGTGAAACAAAATTTTTGGGGTGCTTGGTTGCCTCAGTCAGTTAAGCACCTGACTTCAGCTCAGGTCATGATCTCACAGCTCTTGAGACCAAGCCTTGCGTTGGGCTCTGTGCTGATAGCTCAGAACCTAGAACCTCCTTAGGATTCTGTGTCTCTTCCTCACTCTTCCTCTCCCCTGCTTGCTCTCTCTCTCTCTCTCTCTCTCTATCTCAAAAATAAATAGACATTAAAAAACTATATAAAATAATTTTTTAAACGTCTCTTCTCAAATTATCTAGCAACCAATTTGGACTTTTTCTGCATGTAAATATAAAAAAAAGTCCCAAGAATATCTGTTTTTTTATACACTTCAAACAACAAATAAGAGTCTTGTTGAGCTATTAGTGCATAGATCACACAGAAATTTTATCCAATAGCAAATATCTGGGAATCTTTCAGAGAACTTAGATTATACAGCGTTTCCATGTATGTAATTCTACTTCTACAGTCCAATATCTGAGGTGTTTGGCCCAATTAACACTTTTATTACAATTATGTTATACCATGACTTGCATGTGAATATTCTTTCTCATTTCTAGAACTGGAATATATTTTATTATGTTGATGAGTTGAATCAGCACATCAGTTCAAACCCAGTAGTATAATTTACTTCCTAGTTGGACAGCATGCAAATGTGTTTATATACTTTATATAAATGTTTGATGATTATGTCCTCTATCTAGCATTCATTACTTCTTATATGTTGAAATAATATATTAAAATAAGAAACATTTGGCAGTTTATCAAATGAAAAGCCCGAATGCCTTTAACTACTAATTTTTATTGAATTTAGTCCCATAATTCCTTGGGAAATGTTTTCTATGTTTTCCCTATAAAATTATATTTGTAGAGTTGAGAGTTGAATCGTCATTTACCAGCTCCTATAGTATTCTGAAGAACTAAATAAACATACTATCAAATATATGAGAAACATATTTCTTGAAAATGTACAATATGCTACACTAAGTACTTAGGTCTGGCTGGATTGTGAGAATTGCTTTCTGTAATGATGTAGTTAAAATAAGAATATTGTTCCCAAGGAACATCTTTCAGTTTCAATTCTTCTCATGAAGAGTCTGGTGACTTGGACATGATCATCAATTTCCTTGAAGAACTCTGGACATATGATTTTCTTAAGGAAGTAAACTAATCCTTCAATTTGCTGCAACTGGTTTAATATTCAATTTCAAATTCTGCCTTAATTATAGCAATAAGATTTTCATAGTCAAGGATCATAAATTGCAACTGATGCACTGTTTAGCCATTAAGAAGGTAATTTTATGATTTTTTTAAATGTACCTCTCTCATAATCAGAAGCAAACTATGAGTTCTTGAAAAGTATAAAAGTGCATAGAAACAAATAATCATATAAAAGATATTTTATAAAACATGTTTTCTTCAGACCAGACCAGTTCTTAAAACACTAAAAACATGAATAGTCTGCTATAACAAAGAAATCCCAATCTAATGATCCTAAGGGTACTGAAAGACAGGGCAGGCTCCAGGAGCTAGCAAAGGCTTTACATTATCTTATGAGGAAGTGAAGGCTCCTAGAGTTCTTCCACAAGCTGATCTGCAAGCCCCAGTTTCAGAGATGTCTTCAGACTGGAGCCAGAGCAAGAATATGTCAGCATTTGATGATGATCTTTTTAATGGTTTTAATAATAATCACACATTTAATAATAATGGTTTTAATAATAATCACACACTTGAGATTCAAGTATTTGCCCTGGTCTTAAACTGGTATCTTTCACATAAATGAATTCTAACTCTCTGGGTTTGCTATAGGATGAAAGAAAATATAAAAAAATATTCATCACTTCAACAGAACTGATCAAGGAAGATGAAAACATAAGCAAATTTTGAATATTCCCTTTTCTTCACCAAAGTATATTCCTATATGTTTAAAAGAAGTTGTAAGATGAGAAAGAACCCAGTACCCATCCACTGATAGTATTTTTTTAAATTACACATCCATTTAATGAAATTCTATTTGGTTGTTAAAGCAACAAAAATGAGACAGTATCATCTATAAAATATTCTTGCCAAAAATTTTAAATTGAATTTATAAGAAACACACCCTGCTAGCTCTCTAACACCATGGTGGTTAGCAAGAACAAGTACTTTACAAAAGGCAGCAAAGGGAGCCAAGAAGAAAGTGGTTGATACACTTTCTAAGAAAGACTGGTATGATGTGAAAGCAATAGCTATGTTCAGTATAAGAAATATTGGAAAAGTACTAGTCACAAGAACTCAAAGAACCCTAATTGTATCTGGTGGCTTCAAAGGTTGATTATTAAGCATGCAATCAAGCAACTACAGAGTATGAGGTCACTATGAATTGATTTTGTCATGCCTTGAAAATTGCTGTCTTGAACAAATTCCTGACATTAACTTATTATATTTCTCTCTTTTCCAAAAGTGATAAATAAAACCTAGATTCCAAATAAATAAGGTACTTTAAAAAGTTGGAAGGATGGGAAGGCCATCCTCAAAGTTGGCCCCAAAGTAAGAAACTAATTTGGCAAGGAATGACTGGCACTCCACCTCTCAAGCTGCTTTTAGAATGTGTAGGTGGCCAGATGGTCCATTCTAGAAAATATGTGGATATGAGCTGGTTGTAACCTAAAGAGACAAGTTAAAGGTGGGTGTACTACTAATAACCTGCTCAAAATCATATTTTACAAGGAGAAAGCTCAATAGCATTCAAGAACAGAAAAGCCACTTCCAAGTTCTTAAATGGCTATACAATGGTTATTAATCTGGTTATTGCCCCCCAAAAAGAAACTGGTTTAAAAGATTATATCCAACTAGTTAATAAGGAGCACCACTAACATAAAGAGAACTCCAGAGGGTGTTTTGTTTTTAAGACTATAGCTTTATTTTACAGCAATATAAGCAATTTGCTAAATCACGCTACTAAACTTTCTTCCTTGGAAACACAATTCTTTGAAAACCCTTAAAACAGGGATTCTTCTTTCTAAGTTACAGTCAAATCCACTGCCATTAATATAATCATAAATTCTCCTAGCTGAGCTTATGGGTTATGTCAATATGCCATCCTGCAGGCAGCAGAAAACCAACCAAATGGGGAAACTGACAAGTCATACATAGTTAAATCATATTTTGCTTCATGTTTTTAAAACTAGTTCCTCTCTCAATGAAATCCTGTTTTTATGTGAACACTAAAGTTCAAACTAAGCAATTCTTCAGCTACTCCAAAAAATACAGTAGAATGCTGATGGATTTCTGGCTGGGTTTTAATTCTAGCTCCCCAAAGAATAAGAGCAACAGAAACCAAAGTTTCTGCGAAGCCTTCAGGACAAAACTTCAAGAATAGAAAAAGTGCTTTAAGAATGATTATTATAATTATAGTACTCTTTTTTTATTTAGAAGACTACCATAGTTTTTCCCTCTACAGCACAAAAACTAAACCAGGAGGCAGAAGTGAGGGGAAGAAACTAAAGTTCATTCATTAAATGAAAGGAAAAGAGAAAAAAAGATTGTGGAGACTTGGTCCACCAAAACATTACTGATTTGAGTTAAAGAGTGAAAAAAAAGTAAACAGACTTTGAAGGAATTCTGAAAAGATTTCATTTGACTATTTACTAGAATCAAGAATGGTTTAAAGTATTCTGAAACATCACTTGTTAATTCCCTATACTATGTTTTTATTTAAATGTTTATTTATTTTGAGAGAGAAAAAAAAGGGGACAAAGAGAGAGGGAGAGAGAGAATCCCAAGCAGGCTCTACACTGTCAGCATAGAGCCCAAAGCAGGGCTTGAAATCACAAACCGTGAGATCATGACCTGAGCAGAAATCAAAGGTTAGATGCTTAACCGACTGAGCCACCCAGGATCCCCATCTTACACTGTCCTTCTATTGCACCCCATCACGAGCTCCCTACAAGGTCAATGAGAGTGCCAACAGGTCAGCACTTTGATTCACTCTCTAATGTGCAATTTGACTATATTCATTATGGGTGTACAAATGTTTATAACATTTGAATCACCAATTCCACCTTTAAGTAACTATCAGCAGCACACACAAAGACTTAAATATTAGATTATTCACTGTAAAGCTACTTACTAAAGCACTGAAAATAATCTTGAGATAGAAAAAGAGAAATTATTAAATTACGAGAAATCCATATGAATATCATACAGATAACATGGTTCACAATGAATGTATACGACCTTTATCAGAAATTATTTTTTCTACTTTCATAAAAAAAAATTTTCTAAGCTTGCTGTATTCTAGATTTACCTTTGAAGTCTTAAGAATATTCATTTGACCTATATATTATTAGGTCACTTGATGCAGACTTTACATAAAAGGCTTTGATATACCTTAGGGGCACCGGGGTAGCTCAGTCGGTTGAGCATCAGGTCAGGATCTCATTAAGCATCAGCTCAGGTCATGATCTCATGGTCCATGAGTTTGGGCCCCACATTGGGTTCTGTGATGATGACAGCTCAGAGCCTGGAGCCTGCTTCAAATGTTATGTCTCCCTCTTCCCCTGCCCCTCCCCCACTTGCACTCTCTTTCTCTCTCTCTACCAAAAGTAAAGAAAGATTAGAACCTACTTCAGATTCTGTCTCCCTCTTTCTCTACTCCTCCCCTGCTCACTCTCTGTCTCTCTCCTGCTCTCTCAAAAATAAACAAACATTTTTTAGAAAAAGGATTTGATTCACCTTAAATATTTATTGCAACTAATTATATCTAGTTACTATTTAAGTTCTATTATTATTGCTCTATCCATGGTAGATCATCAAAGAAACAAAGGTTAAAGATCATATTTTTAAGGAAATAAAAATATAATATTCTTAATCGATATAATAATAGTCTGTATACCCTGAAATGTGTCAAAAAGAAAACTAAACCGTTATAATGAGGCAGAATAATTGTATTGAAAAGGAAAACATTTATATAAAACATAAGTTCTTCAATTTTTCTCCAAAAATGAGAAGAGGATGTTTGTGTGTGGCTGAACTAGGTAGCTGCTATCATAAAGTTTGGCCTTTAGACCAGACTAAATAACACACAAAGATTTGCTTTGTTTGGCAAAGTGCTTTTAAAAAATATATTTAGGGGCGCCTGGGTGGCTCAGTCGGTTAAGTGTCTGACTTCAGCTCAGATCACGATCTCACAGTTTGTGACTTCAAGCCCCACGTCAGGCTCTGTGCTGACAGCTCAGAGCCTAGAGCCTCCTTCAGATTCTGTGACTCCCCCACTCTCTCCCCTTCCCATGCTGATGCTCTGTCTCTCTCTGTCTCTCAATAATAAATAAAAATGTAAAAAATATATATATTTATATATTTATTTATTTAATGCTTTTATCTGGGTCTTAACACTCCAATCTGATGATAGAATTTTCTAGTCTAAAAAACCTCACACATTTATATTACTTGCCTGGGCATTTTAATTTGACTTCCAGCTTTAGACTTAAACCCTACCTGGAGTATCCCCAATTACACTATGTTTTGTTCTCCTTTTTCTCCTCCATCTCCTTTCTACACATCCCTCAAACTCTACTCCTGCAAGTTGGAAACCACTTTCCTAGTTACCTTTGGCCAATCTCAGCTAAAGTTCTGAAAACCTCCAAACAGCTTCTCTGTATTTTGCCTTGTATATCAACCCATAGAACAATTTGCTCTTAGCCATATTATTTTACCTAAAAGGAATAAAGTGATCCATGACCAAACAAGTTTATAAAACATGATACATTATAGTCCTCATTTTTGAGATTCACAATATACAAGTCCTACAGGAATAAATCTGCTTTATTTGTTTAGCCCAGTGTGTCTCTGATTTGTCTTGAAAACGTTCTTCCTCAGGAAATTTGTTAACATGAAAAAGAAATGGTGTTTCAGGAATACAGCTGGACAAACTGCAATACACAGAAAGCCCCTGAGTGGGTGGATCATTGGTAGAAAGACAATTTCAAAGGTGTTCAGAAATAGACTGATGGTAACCAAAGTGAAAGACTACTAGAAAGCCACTGGGCTCTGAATGCACTTTCTAATGCTCAGACATTTCAGTTCAGAGTAAAAGAAAAACACTGTTGGTCAGTTCATCAAATTTCTAATCATATTAAGCCAAGAGGAGTTGGAAATTTATTTTAAAAAATTATTAGCCTAACAAATCCTAATAAGGCTGGAGCTGGGTTTTGTGAAAATAAACATAAAGTCTTGATTTGCCTCCGTCTTCCAAATAAAGAAAAATGTACAATAAAAGGAAGAAAGGACTGGGAGCACCTGGTTGACTCAGTCTTTTAAGCCTCCGACTTCAGCTCAGGTCATGATCTCACAGTTCGTGAGTTTGAGTCCCGCATCAGGCTCTCTGCTGAGAGCTCAGAGCCTGGAACCTGCTTTGGATTCTGTGTCTCCCTCTCTCTCTCTCTCTGCCCCTCCCCCGCCTACGCTCTGTCTCTCTCTCAAAAAATAAGTAAATATTAAAAACTTTTTAAAAAAAGATGAAAGGACTTAGCAGCATACATAAAAAAGTTTTTATCAATGGTAAATGCAGTATTGGTAAATTCAATTATGGGACCAGCAAGAAAATTATTATAATTTTAGGCTGTATTAGTTGGCAGTATAGATTCTAGAACAAGGGAAGTCCTCCTCTCTACCCCTCTTGTATTTGCCAATCAGGACCTATCAACGTTTTATTCAAATCAGTTTTCAACACTTTAAGAATGAAGTAGACAAATTGGAATACTTGAATGAGCTAAGGGCATTTATTCCAAAAAATGAAAATATTAATAGGAAACAGTAAATTATTTCAAACATTTGAAAAGTTGTCATTATACAGAGGTATTCAATATATTTTTTAAGATGTAGGGTGAGGAAAGTATACAAAATAAAATGATGGATGCTCATAAGGAGATTAATTTCAACCTGACAAAAAGATGACACTTTTTAACAAACCAGTCTGAAGACTGGATGGTCTATTAAAGAGGTAATCCTAAATTGAATAAACATTTAGCCAGAATGCACTAAGGGAATTCAAGCACCAGAGGCAATGTAAGTCTAGCTAACCTTTAAAGACCCTCCCGACACTGAATACAATCAGAGGCATCATTACCATTTGGAGAGAACATTACCAAAACAATGCAATATACTCTATATGGAAACAGGACTGTCAAGGCCAGGGGCTGCTAGAAGCTAAGTCAGGAGAGCTAACTTTTCAACTTTCAGGATTTTGCAAGCCCATTGTTAAAAATATTATTAAAATAATATTAAAGATATTATTTAAAATGTAATTATATAAACTTACAATAAAATAAACCATTAAAGCAAAGTTAATAAACACTCAAACTTATCACCTCCTAATGTCACTTTGTTAACTTGAAATCAACCCTGGTAGGATACTTACACCCCCAAAATCTGCAGTTACTACAAATTAGAATTTTTTTAGAGCAATTATTAAAGATTTGTCATCAGCACACCACATCAGTAATATATTTAGTCAACAAGTATTTATTAAACTCCCTCAAATACAGCTTGAGGCTGTGTGGAATAGAAGTAGAAATCAAAGGAACCTTCTTCAGGGAACAAGAGAACCAGAAATAAGAAGGAGCATCTGAGCTTTCAAAAGTGATCTGCTTTCTCAATGAATAGAATGTGGTACATTTATACAACAGAGTTACTCTATAGCCTTCAAAAACAATGATGTGAATCAATCTGTGTAGGAAAGATAAGCAGTGAATAACACGAGACTCTTATGCAGAGAGATGGGATGCTGTGTACCATTTTTAATTCAAAAGTTTGCATTTCTTGGCATATGTATTATTTCAAGAATAACAGCAATGGTGATATCAAACACAAAGAAAGTGTCGACCTTGGGCAATACATTGACCAGAAGGCAACAAACAAGCAACAGCAGAAAGACAGCAGAGAAATGCAGCCTTGACAAACGTAGCAGAAACAGAAATAAAATCCTTAAGCCCATAGAGCACTGCACCGGATGCCTCCTTCCTGCTGAGGGGAAAATAGTTCTGATCACCCTCCTTCCCTGTTCTCGTAGGGAAGCGTGCAGAGCTCTTGCTATTCCTGCTTTCCTTATTCATTGGGCATCTTTAAAAGAAAGGTACTCAACAGTTTTGACCCCTGCGGGCATTTGTTAATGTTAGAGACATTTCTGGTTGTAGAAACAAAGGGGGTGCAACTGGCACCTAATGGGTAAAAGCAAAGGATGCTGCTAAACATCCTACAATGCACAGAACAGCCTCCCACAATAAAGAATTATCCAGTCCAGAATGTCAATAGCGACAAAGTTGAGAATCCCTGCACCACTATTGCTTAAGGCCACCTGAGTAGATCTCTATTCTTTATAACCCAAGAGAGTCCAGTCAAGACCCAGAGACTCAGTCTTCACAAGGAAATATGACCATAGAATCTGAACTGATGTTCAAGGGAGCTTGCAAGACTTCTTAAAAATAACTGCCATGAAAGGTAGCCTGGGGAGGGGTTAAAAATGTTGTACATGACCTAACAACTGACAGAGTTGTTTTTTTTTTTTCAGGAAAACTACCTAATTGAAATGCCATTAGCATTTCTGCAAAGCATCTTTATATTCATTAGAGAACTACTCAATTTTCTTAGAAGAAAGTAAAATAAATTCAAATACCATCTTCTTTAATAACATGCTGCTATTTTTGAAATTGTGAAAGTAAATGAACTGGAATTATGAGTTCAAATAACAATTATCATTGTAGTTTTAAATCCATTGAAATTAGATACAGTTGACTACAGGCTATACTTTTGTAGCTTTTCCTTCTCTTGCAGCCTTCAGTCTGCATATCTGACATGTTATTCCTCCACCAGAGCTCTGCAACCTACTTATTTCTTTCAATAGTAACATATATCACACAGGGTCTCACCCACAGTAAATCACAAGAAATACTTTTATCATTTAAGTGAACAAAAAGATTCTCAAAAGACTACTATATACATGATCCTTTTACGTCTGCCATAGTGGACTAGAGTTAGGTAATACCAGAGATCAGTTACCACTCACAACATATAATTTTTAGATACTAATATCTAAAATATTTAACATTTATGGGATCCCTGGGTAGCTCAGTTGGTTGAGTGTCTGACTCTTGGTTTTGGCTTAGATCATGATCTCATGCTTCCTGGGATGGAAACCTACATGGGACTCTGCTGACAGCGCAGAGCCTGTCTTGGGATTCTCTCTCTCTCTCTCTCTCTTTCTCTGTCCCTCCCTTGCTCATGTTCTCTATCTCTCTCAAATAAACATTAAAAAAATAAATAAAATAAAATATTTAACATTTATAATTAACTCTCTCCCCTACCTAGTAATATGAGAACAAACTTCTCAACAAAGTACCAATAACCATGTACTTTCCATGTATTGCTCACCCATCCCTGACTGCCATTCTAAAATACTGTCTTCCTAGAATGTATAGGAAGAGCCATTATCTAGCATCAGCTATTCTTCTGACAAAATCCCAGTGGGCTCAGCCAAAAGGTGTTAGCAACTGAAACAGGTGGGAGCAGAGTAAAGCATCCTTACACCTGGGCAGCTGAGCTGTCTGGGGTGCTAATACGTAAAGTAAATATGAGTTGGTAGCAGTAGAGGTAGTGGAAGATCAAACAAGGCAGGGAACAACAGGAGAGTCAACTGGCCAAAAATAAGCAAATAAACTTAGAGTATGGACTAAAGACAAGTTGTCTGAAGCAGCAACACATGAATATGATGAGGGTGCCCAAAGAAAAGCCAAACTAGAACATATCTGAAGTCAAGGCCAAAATGGCCAAAATAGCAGCACAAAATCCCTAGGCAACCACATGCTCACACAGGATAAGCGTGGCCTATGGAAATAATATAATTGCCTGGATGTAACATTCCATAACACAAAGGTAAGGTCAGCAGTTCTTTTTTGAACATTAGTGAAACTACTCACTGATACGGAAACACAGGAAGCTGAATCTTCCAAAGTGGTCTAGTACCTTAAACAACTGTTCGGTGTTATGAATTTAAAGGCCATTTCTGCAACTCATGCCAGTTGTATAGGCCTATCAATCAACACAACCCTCATGAGTCTAGTATATAAAGGATATAAAGCTATGGGGTGTCTGGATGGCTCAGTTGGTCAGGTGTCCAATTTTGGCTCAAGTCATGATCTCACAGTTCTTGAGTTCAATCCCCGTATCAAGCTCTGTGCTGACAACTCAGAGCCTGGAGCCTGCTTCGGATTCTGTGTCTCAGTCTCTCTCTGCCCTTCCCCTGCTTGTGCTATCTCTGTGTCTCAGAAAAAGGAATAAATGTTTAAAAAAATTTTTTAAGTATATAAAACTAAAGTGAAAGAAGCTGTCCTTTAAATAACGAATTTTAGCAACAGTAAGAAAGTTAAGTACCACATAACCGATAGGATAAGAACATGGATAGAGACAGGTTAATTAACAACTCTATACTTAAGAGTACAAAAAAATATTTATTAATATTTTATTTTATTTATTTAATTTTTTTTTGGCTTACCAAAGATTTTCTCTTGCAAAGTTGCTTTAGTAATGTAGGGGAAAATACGTGCTTCGGTGGAAAACTATGCATTGTCTACAGCACACCTTTCCCACTTAACTAATTCCGATTCTTTCAGAGCTATTTAAAACTGTAAGTTGTAGATAACTAACAACAAAGCAAAATAACTCTTATCATAGACATGCAAATTCTTTCTGAGTGCGATTGACTTCCCTCCCTCACTGTGGAAAAAGTCCAGTTTTGCCTCCATTTACCCATCAATTTTGATATTCTAGAACTATAAGTGTATCTGTTTTTAAATTCCCCTTTGAGCTAGTTAAAACATCTTATTGGTTACTTCTTTCATGATTTAAGTAAAATCTTTAACACATGTTCATTTTATATATGCATGAGAGCCACAATTTTATCTTTTTTGACAATTACCTTTAACAGTAATTTTTCAGAAAACAATTAGTTACTTTTTGAAACTTGGGAGAAGTATTGACATTTCCCATTGACATTTCCTCAGTTATACTGCTGGATTTAACCATAACTACAGTGATTGCCCAGGAAAGGCACAAAGGTTTTGAGACTGAAAGGTGATGAAGCCCCTGACTGATCAAATTAGAGGTGGCCAGTAAGCTAAGTAGAGTGTCACCAGTAGAATAAAGGCAAAATATGGAGCACCTGGGTGGATCAGTCAGCTAAGCATCTGACTTCACCTCAGGTCATGATCTCTCAGTCTGTGAGTTTGAGCCCTGGGTCAGGCTCTGTGCTGACAGCTCAGAGCCTGGAGCCTGCTTCAGATTCTGTCCCTCTCTCTTTCTGTCCCTAATCCACTTGTGCTCTGTCTCTTTCTCTCTCTCAAAAATAAATAAACATTAGAATGGAGACAAAATAGAGTTTATATTCATTCTAGCGAAGGCAAGGGAGGGAGGATGGAAAGGAGAGTGTCTAGACTCTATTTAGGAACACAGAAAATCCTCAATTTCTGTAGTTTCATAGATACATAGCTACACCCTAAAGACCATCCTTGTCTACTCTGTTGGCCAACAACAGAGCACACCAGGGCAATGCTTGTTCATTGAAAGCCTGACAGGGCCTCATGTTTCTACGGGTGTTTTTGCTATGTTCACTATTGGTTTTCAGGAGTTCAATCAGCATTATTAATCTCATCACATCCTATAACTGTAAAAGCTGCGTGTATGTTCAAAATGCTATGGGCACTGTTTAAAGTGGCAACTTATAAACCACTGAAAATTATGAAAAAAATGATAAATGAAGCTCAAATATAGGGGATAAATGTGACTGAATAGAAAATCCCTCTATCTGGGATTCCTTCTTGAGGATTGATACTGGAAGCAAAGGTTTTCTGCCGAAATAGATAAAAGGCATCAAAGAATAAAACACATTCTGAGTCTAATGTGTTATGGGCTCACACATAGGAAACAGAAAGTATACCTCAGACCTCTCAATTCAAGGATAGTTTTGACATAAAAATAAATTAACTTTTTTTTTAATATTGTAAAAATGGTAACATAAATTTTACCACCAACACATAGCATTTCTCACATAGAACTTGATCACAGAACCAAGCCAATATTCAGGAAAGTATCCTCAGAAGAAGCTGAAATTCAGAGCATTAAATAACTGCACAGAAGGAAACTATAGACAAGAACATAAAAGCCCTGGTTTTTTTTATGAACATACTTTCTCAGTGCTAGAGTTTTTCCCTTATTAAACACTTCCAGATGCATAACATGTATAGCAGTACTAAGTCACCACTGTCAGTCTTGCTTCTTAAACTCCTGGGAAGTTGTCAGCATATCTATAGGGCTTGGGAAGTAAATGTAGAGCAGATAGTTAGATCAGTTAACCCTCTTTTTTCCAGCTTACAATAGCTTTGGTTAGTATCTATGATCTCTCCAGCCTTTAGTACCTGGTCAGCCTCCCTATCTTTGTTGCTTTACTGATAATTGTCCTCTCTTAGAAAGCAAAGTAACTAGGGGCACCTGGGTGGCTCAGTCGGTTAAGGGTCTGACTTCAGCTGAGGTCATGATCTCATGGTTCATGGTTTGAACCCCGTGTCAGGCTCTGTGCTGACAGCTAGCTCAGAGCCTGGAGCCTGTCTTCAGATTCTGTGTCTCCCTCTCTCTCTCTGATTCTCCCCTGCTCATGCTGTCTCTATCTCTCTCTCAAAAATAAATAAAACATTTTAAAAAAAAAAAGCAAAGTAACTAAAGCAGTTTTTTTAATTTTTTAATGCTTTTTTTTTTTTTGAGAGAGAAAGAGAAAGAGAGAGAGACAGAGCATGAGTGGGGAGAGGGGCAGTGAGAGAGGGAGACAGAATCCGAAGCAGGCTCCAGGCTCTGAGCTGTCAGACAGAGCCAGATGCAGGGCTCAAACTCAGACTGCAAGATCATGACCTGAGCTGAAATAGGACGCTTAACCGATTGAGCCACCCAGGCACCCCTAAATCAGTTTTTTTAAAAAGCCATTTTTCTCTTTCAAGACTTCCCAAAAGTCCATAGGTTGAGACTAGGTATTAAAGAGAAACTAAATTGCTCACCAAACCTCAATAACTTCTACAGTTGCTGTGTCTTTCTATTATATGTCCAATAAGACAATTGAGTAAAGTGTTGCACTTGGCCAAACTACCACCCACGAGCCACTACTCAAAACAATAAATAGCACTGCTGATGACAGTGGACATTCACTTCCATGGGAGGTAGAGTTATTGTCTGTCAAACTGCCTTTTGCAGTACTTGTTACATTATGATTGCAGCCAAATTTATACTTTCTCTGTCAAATGCACTTTACATGTCATTCACTATTGGCTAAAATATCATTAATTCCTCAAGTTTTAACATTTATTATTTAAATATAAGTGCCCAATTCATATATTCTCATTGTACTGTAAATTTAAATTTAATACATAAACATCATCAGCTTAACACACAAAAATCAAATCAAGTAAAAAAGTCTCAAAGATCCCAGAAGCATCTTTAATAAGAGCTCTCTCACAATATATTACTTGAGGGATACTTATTTTTTGTATACTACTTTGTAAACTAAGTATTAAACATTAGTTTAAAAATCAACTGCTTTAGGGGCACCTGGGTGGCTCAGTCTGTTGAGCATCTGTCTTCAGTTTCAGGTCTCATGCTTTGTGAGTTCAATTCCTGCATCACTCTCTCTGCTGTCAGTGCCGAGCCCACTTCAGATCCTCTGCCACACCCGTCTCTGCCCTCCCCTGCTCCCTCTCTTTCTCTCAAAAATAAAAAAATAATTTTTTTAAAAAATCAACTGCTTTAAATATATATATTTTAAAAGGCAATAGATTGCTGTAACTTGATAAGGCCCAATATTAAAACCCAGAATTAAAGAATAAATAAAAATACAGAGAAAGAAATTTGAAAAAACACAGAAAACTTATAAACAAGAATAATATGATGACTTGAAGGTTTAAAATATGAGTGACTTTAAGAAAAAGGATGAGGTGGAGATATTGATTTTCTGATGAACAGTGTCATGTTCAGTTACACGGTGCATCTTCCCAGCTTCCCAGTGCTACCACCATTATTATACCTCCTTTGCTGGACCAGTACAACCCATTAAAGAGACAATATTACATTAATAGTTGTTTTTGGAGTCTATTCATTTTTTAATAAAAATTTTGCCTCTATCATTCCTAGTAATATTTCTAATTACGGAATTTTGGAGGCAGGTTCTGTGTTAACAAGTATATAGTATCCCTAGAGATGAGATGAGATCACACTGGGGAACAGACTTCCAGTGATTTTCTAACTGTATCCTGTGGAGTCCTAAGTTCCTTTGGAGACACCTCAGGGGCCACCATGGGTGAGGTGTAGTTAACATTACATCCAATTTCATTTACTAAGTTTCCTCATAAGATTGAAAAGTTCAGGGGCGCCTGGGTGGCTTAGTCGATTAAGTGTCCAACTTCAGCTCAGGTCATGATCTTACAATTCGTGAGTTTGAGCCCCATGTTGGGCTCTGTGCTGACAGCTCAGAGCCTGGAGACTGCTTCAAGTTCTGTGTCTCCCTCTCTGCCCCTCCCCTGCTCACACTCTGTCACTCTCTCTCAAAAAAAAAAAAATTTTTTTTTAAAAAAGAAAAATTGAACAGTTCGACCTCTTTAAGAAATATTGGAAAATCCCTGAACTATTTGATCTCTAAGATTTGTATTAGCTTTAATACATTATGGCTCACAAAACCCTCAGNGTATATGTAGGGGCGCCTGGGTAACTCAGTCAGTTGGGCGTCCAGCTTTGGCTCAGGTCATGATCTCGCAGTTCATGATGGGTTCAAACCTCACGTCAGGCTCTGTGCTGACAGCCAGCTCAGAGCCTGCAGCCTGTTTCAGATTCTGCGTCTCCCTCTCTCTCTGACCCTCCCCTGCTCACGCTGTCCTCTCTCTCTCTTTCTCTCAGAAATAAATAAAACATTTAAAAATTTTAAAAAAGAATATTAGTATATGTAAAAAGATAAACCACAATAAAAGTCCTCAACCAGGTCAAGTTGACAGATCTCCATTATAATCATTATGAACGTTTATAGAGAATCTTCTGTAGAGAACTCTACAATAAGCCCTAGAGATACACAGATACAAACCAGAACCCCAACCATGGAGCTCATAAATGACATTGGTAGAAATGGACTCCCAACACACTCCCTCAGGAAGTAGGATACAATTATACCATGAGACCATTTAGCAGTTAGGGTCAGGATCTGCCCACAAGAGTCACCTGATCCTTGACCCACTGCACTCATCTGACCCCTCCAATCAGATTGGTATCTATCCTCAGAAAAGCAGTTATTTAAGAAGCTTATTTCCTTTCTAACTTCATCTTCTCAGACCTTGAGCCCTAATTCTTTCAGTAAAGAAAATGACTTTTAGTATTCCAAAGTTCACTTATCCCTAGAATTTGCCAGTATTTCTAGCCTGACTTTAAAGTCAAAAGGTTGGTGTTTTGTGGAAATGTTTTACCTTTTGGTCATATCGTGTACATCTAAAAAATGCCAGCTGGATTCTAGAGCCCCTGAGAACAAACTAGAGATTCATAATTCCTAGAAGGGTTACACAAACAACTTACCTTTGATAGCTGCCAGAACTAAGATACTGGAATGCTGGGAAAGAACTGTATCAATTTTCCAGGCATATTTAATTCTAGCATCTTAAGGATCAAAAATAAGAACACAAGTCTGGCCCTGTAGCAGACTTGAAGGAGGGACTCCTAAGAGATTTTTCTTTCCCATTCACTACTGCAAAAGTAAAAGAGGATGCTGGAGACAGAGCTATAATGGGGAATTCCCCTGACTCTCTCTATGCTATAAGAACTCTAAAATACTAGACTTGCTAAAAATGAAGGCAAAGCAATATGATTTCAAGAGATTTTTGGGATATGAGTGGCTTTTTCCTCCTCCCCTTTTACTCCTCTTAACATGCAATCTCTTTGATAAAGAAAGAAAAAATAGACTCTACACCTGCCACAACCCAGCCTCTTCCAGTTAGATGTATTCTGACTCTCAACTGTACCATAATGTGCAAACTAGAGCTGGCTACAATTCATCCGATTTACTCAGCCACTTAGCCTAAATGTGAAAACTGTATTTAAATATGTGCTGACCACATTTCAAATATAAGAATAAAAACTTTGTGTACCTAACCCAGAAGCCTAGAATTTCTAAATCTAAAATTTTAATATCCAAAGAAACAAACACAGTTTCGGGCATTCCTGGCAATCAGACTAAGCAATCAGGCTAAAGAACACAATATGAGAAAAATAAGGAACCCGTTTCAACTATCATATGGTAACTGAAGTTAATGGACACTACAGATGAAATGATGTCAAAATCATGATCGTGATTCCAAACGATTCTTGATCCTGAGAAATTACAAAGGATGAGCACAAAATCCCCAGTTGATAAATTCAATTATATTTAGTTCACGTATTCTAGCTATTAGGATACTGGCCTCAAGTTCCTAACTGTGAATTGATCTAGTAAATAACTAATAATGACTAATACAAATATGAAATTTATTCAATTGTTTGAAAATAAATTCTTGGAAATACTTTAAATAACTTAAAGTTCATAGGACATTCTAATCTTTAAATATAGGTGGAAGAAAATACTTGCTTCCTCCATTAATCTTTTCCATTGCAAAAAGAAGTCAAGAAATCAGCTAGGAATTGAACTGGGAAGGAGCTGACCGCAGTTCCACTATTCAGCTCAGTTCCTCCTCCTTGTGGTCACAGAGGGAAGGGCGTCTGCCATCTGGTGGCATTTCTTAAAGAATCCTATATTTAAAAGACTTAGAGAATAGTCATTTGAAACAATATATGATACCAATGAAAGTGCTCAATTTTAATTTGCAAGTAATTCCACATCGTTCTGCTTCCCATTCTTCTGTATCCCTCCTTTTTAAATGTCAGTTTTAAAATATTTTTTAACTGCAACAGTGCTGAACACATCCCAAATGAAACAATAACTATACATAGCTAAGCATTCAATGTGCAGGTAGGCCATAGTCATTGTTAACACACACCAGGGGAAAAAGTGTTATATATCACAATTAATTAAACCACAGCATGGAACTCCATATTGGCAAACCCCGGAGGGTGGGAATGCTTCTGTGTCGAGCAGTCACATATTGGCTGCATCCTGTAGCCTGGACTAAGTCATGCATTGTTTTCACATTCTCAGCTTCCATCAAATCACCAAGTAATGTTTATAAAGTGGTAGGATGGAATAAAAACACTTTTTCATAATAGGTTTTGGATGGTTTCCACTCAAGATAACAAAGATTGATGTCATTTTGATGAGTGTCTAGTGAGGTTCCCCCTGAAGCAGGAAATGGCCCCCCTGGACTGTAAAACAGTCCTCATTCTGGCATGTTTCCCCACCACCAGCTCTCCATTTACCTAATTTCATCTATGAGACGATGCCCTCCTTCTCCATTCCTAGACCTAATTTTGACATTCTAATAGTAGTTTTGTAAACATCATGTAGTTGATTTGCAGAGTTAGAAACCAATCAAAAGCACAATAGGTTATTATGGCCCTGCAAGGCTACTTGTATCTGTATAGTGAGCCAGAAAGAATTAACCCCTATGCAGAACGGAGACCTTTTTCTTAAATAATTCTCAGCTCACAGAAAAATGGAATTACCCAGGTAAGAAAGAGAAAAGAAGACTTGAAGAACTAGCTGCTTAATAATTTTTAGACACGAGACGCAGAACAGAAGCTAAGAAACAAGAACACTGCTTCAAAAGGCAATTTGTCCCTGGTCCTTTGGGTGACAGGGCATTTTGCCAGCTGTCATTACTGGACCAACTAAAAGTGTTACACCCATACTGCTGTGCTCATTAGGACTGAAACCATGTAACATGAATGCTTTGAGGTGCTTGGATGTCACATTGTATTGTTTGGCCTTAGGAAAGGAGAGGAAAGCCTGTTATTCTCATTTAAATAACATTTATAGCATTTTAATTTGCTTTCTTTCTGCAAGCCGTTTCTGACTATTCTTTACCTTACATAATTGAAAATCTACACATTATTATGCCCTTACTCAATGTACTCCTTCCATTCATTGTGTAGCTGGTTAGGAAAAATGTACAGCATAAGTGAAAAACCATGTTAGTAGGAAATACACGTCCTATATGATAAAGTAAATTTATGTTAGCAAGGTAATATAAAGATCTTCTCATATGATGGGAAAGGGTGCACAACCTTAAAGCTACAGTTAACATCTATTTCTACCAAAAATTGAGAACATATCACAAAGTGTGTCATCCAAGGCTGTATTACTCACATACATGAGTCAGGGGTACTTTTACTTGCCTACATTTATTCTTTTTTTGTATACAATAATTTTCATAGACTTGCAGGGTATATAGGAACCTTGAAAGTTATATAGTATATCTTTATTATATCTAGCTAAACTCTCCAAACTGATGAGTAGCTGTGCTCCATTGCATCATTATCAATGAATGTAGAGGAGCCAAGTGCAAGTTCAGTACCACCAGGGAGGAAGTTTTGATTCTTATTCAACTCAAATCTCACTGTTTTCAGAAGAAAGGTAGAAGAACAAATCACCATTCAATTTATCATAGCCTTTATAAATTAAAGCCACTTTTTTGTTTCAGTTGGGTATCAGTAAAGGTAAATCAGCAATCGATAAACCTTTATCTGACCATAAATTCTTGGAAAGGCAAAAAGCCAGGTGAGGTTATGCAAAGCAATTTTTTATCCATTGCTAACACTCTTATTTGCAATCAAAAGACAGATTTTCATATATTATGATTTCTCCTGCCATGAATATCTCTGGCCTCCACCCCCAGAGAAAAGAGCAAAAAAGTCCTTAGTATTTATAATATGAAATTGTGGTCATGTACTCCAAAGAATACAGTTCATTTTCTTGGTTGCACTTGTCATGACTATAAATTTATGCCATTTTTAAATAAACATCTGTCATCCTCATTGAAATGTAAGCTCCATGAGAGCAGATACCAAGTTTGCCTTGTTGATCAGCATATTCCCAGTAGCTAGCATGATATTTGGCACACAGCAGGCTCTTTATCCCTAGAGAAGCAGCAAATGCCCTTCAAAATCATTCTAGTCCAATACTCCTTACTTTAGGGATATAAAATAGAGTCTATAAAAGCCAGTCTTTGGGGAAATGACTTGTCCAAGATTATACAACATGTTAATCACAAAGCCAGGATTATAACTCTGGATTCTTTATTGCCCATTCACATTCTCTATCCATTACGACATAGAGGTTCTTGTAACTAATATCCTGGGAAAACAACACTCCTGATGAGTAGGGTACAGAAACATTTCTGATCTAAATATCTTTTGGTTGGCTGCCTGGCTCCCAGTGTTCTTTACCAGTTGGAACTAGAAACCGTCCTCTAAATATTCCTGGTTTATGCATACTTGATACAGGACTCCAAGAACAAAACTCAAGTCAGGATTCTGCAGCCATAGCAAACACCCAACTTATTCACTCCTATGAAGGTCAAGTTTTACAAAGGCCAAGCCACAGATGTCAGCTGAATGTCTGTGGTTCAGCTACTACTAAAACAAATATTGTGCTAAGCAGAGCTTCAATTTGTATGCTTTTTTAACTTTATTATAAGATTTCTTTAAAGCATATATTCAAAAAATAGAATTTCTCCAAGCACATGAAAAAAGTAAATGTAAATTTTCAGGAAGCAACAAAGGTGACTTAAAGTTAGATTATAGTGATGGTTGCCCAACTCTACACAGTTATTTTTTTAAAAATTTTTAATTCATACACTTAAAATGGGTAAATATTATAAAGTATGCTTCTATAAAGCTGCTAAAAAATAAGTGTGAAAATGAGTCAGACAGTTAAAGCACTTCTTTTAGAAAACATTTGGTATCAAAACTGTAAAGACATAGCCTGATACTCTTTTAAGCCCAAATTCTATCTACTTCAATCATGGTTTACCTACAAGTTCAAAAGTTTTTCCTTCAAATTTGGTAAAAATAACTTAGTAGACCAATATAAATATCTATAAAGAACCAATTTCCATTGATGTAGCACTAAGAGATACTGACTCATTTGATTATCTGGATGAATGATCTACAGATATATTTGCTTAATTAAGCATAGTATTCTAACCCAAAACCTGCCATTAACTAGCCATTGGGTTTTGAACAAGTTATATACATCTCCAGGGCTCAGTTTTCCCACATATATCACATGTCCCTGTGGACCAGATTAGAGTTAAGTAGCGCACAATATATTAAAAAGAATAATAACTATTATCTAATGAATAACCACAAAGATGCCACACTTTATGTGAATTATCAACCTCTGAGGAAGGTAGTATGCAAACTTTTTTGTGGATGAGGAACCTAAAACATAGAGAAGGTTGACCAAGTTCTCACAGTTACTTAGTAGTAGACCCAGGATTCCAGTCCTGTCCAGCCCAAAACCTATATTCATTCCCTACTGCTTATTAGACTTTGTGCTTTTGATTGTCAGATGTGGGCATGAATCATGACCCTGCCTTTACTATGCTAAGTTAGTCACCTTCTCTGTGTACAGTTTCTTCGTCTGTAAATATGAGATTACTAGCATGTAACTCCCAAGGTTGTTGGAAAGATTAAGTGAGAGTGCTTACCCTACAATTACAAACCATTCAAGAATAGTCTTTCAATGGGCACCTGGGTGGCTCAGTCAGTTAAGCACACAACTTCGTCTCAGGTCATGATCTCACAGTTCGTGGGTTTGAGCCCCTCATTGGGCTCTGTGCTGACAACTAGCTCAGAGCCTGGAGCTTGTTTTAGATTCTGTGTCTCCCTCTCTCTCTGACCCTCCCCTGCTCAGTCTCGCTTTCTCTCTCTCTCTCTCTCTCATTCTCTCTCTTTCTCTCTCTCAGAAATAAATAAAACATAAAAAAAAAATTTTTTAAAGAATAGTCTTTCAGTCCCTCTTCCACAAAAGTTCCTTCCCGTGTTAAAAAAAAAAAAAAACACTATAAATTCCATGACTTCCTTGTAGCCTACTTGGATAAACTTATACTGGGGACTGAGTTCTATCAAAAGCAATTAAAGTGAACACAAACAACAGGGCATTAGTCCTTTGCTATCAGTCCTTGGCTCTATGACGGAGACTGTCAACAAGAGTGTCAACTTCAAGGGGTGGGCATCTGTCCACAGGAACTGAGCTGAGGTCACAGACTTGTCTCACTCTGCCCTACAAACAGATGTCTGGGTGACAATTCTTAGTCACCACAAACCAAGGTTAAAGCCAAACCAGGTGGGAAGCTCCATATCTCCTTTCTAATCCTCTGGGCCAGGCCATTCATTCCCCAAGACAATACCTCACTGATCATAATTCAAAATAACTTGTCCCCCCCACCCCACCCAGGATACTATTTTCAACATAATGCCTTTATTTCGATGATGTCTGATTATTCCACAAACCGAAAAGGGTGATTTGTCAGCAAGAAACTCGTTTGATTCTGCATCTTGGAAGGCACGCCTTCAAATGTCTACCTCTTCATTACATCTAGTGAAAACTGATGGAATGTGGAGCTCCACTGGTGGTGAGAAAGTAAAGCAGCCATTAGGGAGCCAACAAAAGGCCAAGGAAATCACCATTCATCATTTATTTGTGTGTTCTTATGATAAAACCACCATTTACTATAAAATGAATATGTTAAGAAGAAAATGTTTCAAAATGATGTTCCAAGATAACATAAACTCTCAATGTAACGGCTTTCCTCCAGATTGAAATTAGACCTCAACAACTAACTTGCATCAAACATCATGAAGCAGATTTAACCACAAAAAACAACTTAGTGCTGCAGTTGTCGCTTTTCTTCATTTTACCAAGTTCACTAAGAATCCTATTTAATTAAACAGGTTTATTTTGCACACATCTAACGAGATTACTGCATACAGAAAATGCAGACCCTAAGTGGTATGATCAGT
>NW_027532403.1:2271572-2383572 GCF_008692635.1 Crocuta crocuta
TTGAGAACCACCGGTATAACAGTTTACAAAATATTTTAAGTAAATTTTTTCACTTAAACCTCATAACCCTATAATGCCAGTAAGGAATTATTAGCCCCATTTTATATATAAGGACATAATTTTCAAGTCACATAGTCGTGATTGAATGTGTATTCCAAGTAATAGCACTCAAGGAATAGGTACCAAATTTTTTAATATGTCGACTCTTTCTGATTTTCCAGTTACCTCTCTAAAGCATTCCTTCATCTCTTTTGTAGGCATTTTCCTCTGCCTGTTCTCTAAATGTTGGTGCTTCTTAGGTCTTTATCTTATACCATCTTCTAACTCTGCATACAATATCCAATAGTGCTCTCAATTACCATCCATAAACTGAAGAGTAATAACTCCATTTTGCAAGCCCAAACCTCTCTCTCAAGCTCAGACCCATAAAGCTAACTGCATGTTTGCTAATTCCTCTTGGATGTCTCACAAGCAATTCAAAGTAACCTGCATCTTACCTCCAAACCCTATTTTTTCCTGTTTCCCATTTCAGTAAATGGAGCTGCCATCCATCCAGTGTCCCCAAGGCAAAATACCACCAATAACCATTGATTTCTACCTTGTCCCAACCTCAATTCCTTCAATACTTTCTATTGTCCTTAGGGTGGAAATAATATGTGTTACCAATCACTACTTGGTGTCTGTTATCTCACCTTCCTTGTTGCTCATCTTCCCCCTCACATTCTCTAAGGCAGTTTCTCTAATAATAAAGTATGGAGACAGAGAATGAAGAACTTTCTTTAAAGTAAGGCACCACTCTTTTGAAATTTCAATAGAAAGGCCATTTTCTGTGTTGACCAATGTTGACAGTAGGTCACACATTTCTTTTGGATGATGAAGTGTTCTTATATCCTGCCTTATGGAAATTGGCCATGAGAAGGTGCGTTAACAACTCTTACAAGCTCTCAGAACTGTCAGATCTTAGTAGAGAGATAATCGAGTGGAGCTCGATATTCTGTGGGTTTGGGATCTTTAGCCAAAGGATTCATTTTGCTTTATTTCTTTGGTGGGCACAATACCCCAGAAATGTACCAGTCATTAGCCCTTAATATTTCAAAACCTAGTAGATTCTTTGCATCGATAGATCAAGAAAGCTCTGGAGTTCTAAACCTATATTGTTCTGTAGATTCATCAGAGCAGAGAGAGGTGTTGTTTTGGTTCCTATGTGGAAAAGGAATCAAAAAAGTAAAAATAGCACTAAAAATTGTACAGTCCAGCTGACTCCACTTTACCTATGACTGGTATCAGTAGTAAGGAAAAGCAAACAGCTGGTTGCAGAATAGGTATGTGATTGAAAGAATAATGGAACCCCTAAAGATGTCCACATTCTATTCCCCAAAATCTGTAATGAGAAATGTTTGGATTTGCAGATGTGATTAGGTCAAGAATCTTGGGGAGATTTTCTTCTATCGTGTATAGCCCCAGTGTACCTACAACGTAACCCACAAGGGTCCTTATAAGAGAGACAGAGTGTAAGTGTAAGGGTCCTTATAAAAGAGTGACAGACTCTCATAGTGAGAGGAGATGTGATCACATAAGCACAGGCCAGAATGACATGAATACCAGTTCTGAAGATGGAAGCAAAAGAATATGGGCTCTTCCTAGAAGCTGAAAAAGTCAAGGATCGAATTCTCCCCTAGAGCCTCCAGAAGGAATGCAGCCTTACTAACCCCTTGATTTTAGAACTTCTGACCATTAGGACTATAATTAGTACATTTGAGTTGTTCAAGACCCTGAGTTTCTGATAATGTATTACAACAGCAATAGGATGCTAACAGAATCTCAGCCCAAAAAAATCAGTCTTCATCTGCTACAGCATCATAAGCACTGTTATAACCACCATATTGCCCTATAACTTAAGCAGGCCCTGTAATAACAATCCCTGCCACTCAAATAGTTATGTATTCCTATTTTACTGACATGCCCATTGGGAAAGAATTGGAGATATATGCCTTTTCCCATGACATGTAAAATTAGGATGCCCTCTATTGAAGCATATTAAACTGAATAAAGTATGTTCTATTTCTTTGATGCCTCCCATTGGTGCAACTCAAAAATAATAAAACAGCCAAGTTGTACAGCTGCTCTCATCTCTCCCTACTGATGTTAGCCTAGCCAGGATCATGACCCAGGACCCAACTTACTGCTAGCACACTGTTATCAATTTCTAGGCCCCCAAGGAAAGAAATAAACAGACTTCTGACAGAGAAACATGGCAGGAAGTTGAACTGAGAAAGAAGGTGACCAGAAGAAAAACAAAATAAAGAGAAAAAATGAAAATAGAAGAAAAGAACTTTGTAAGTAGGTAGAACTGTTAAATTTTTTTAGAAAATACATTATCTGCTCCTATTTGCCTCTAAGAGGCTGATCAATATGGCTTGGAGGTGAATTAATACATACTCAAAATTTTGATGTCTTAGAAAGATTCTCTGACAAAAGTAAATAACTGGAATAATAGCTGGTGTTAAATATTAATTACATGACAAAAAAGGATTTCACTTGGTTAGAAAATATCTTTTAGCATCACTAATTTTTAAGGCTAACTAGTTTCCTAAAACCTCAATTTCAATCAAAGTTCACCACCGCAGTTCTCCAACAGGAGTAAATGTATGAGGCGATGTGGCCATCATTGTACACCCACAACCACCCGCTGTGTACCTTAATAAGGAAAATGGAAGAATAAATTGTGTGTTGTACTGAACATACTATTTCAATAAACTTCATATGAGAATATGCTCTTAGAGAAGCATCTTTTAAGAAGACAAAATTTCCCAAATAGAATGGAGTAGGCAGTGAAGTGAATTTAAAAGATGCAGTTCTCCCACGGCCAGGCAAATTTCAATAAATCACAAACAAATTATAAATATCTTTAGGAGCAGAAGAGCAGAAAAGTGGGATTTGGCTCTCAGTGACAGGCTGAAAAATTCCCTTTCAGACAGATCAAGGAACTGCTTCCATTTACACAAGCCTGGTTAAGCAAGGGGTTTACACAGGTATGAATCGAATAATCTAGATAATACACGTCCTTCAAAATCCCATTCCTCTCTGCAGCATCAGTTTTATGTTTGTTGTTTTGTTTTTGTTTTGTTTCATTTGGAGGGAGGAGATGAACTTTTTTTCAAACCTTAAAGAACAAGGTAATGACCCCACTTAATAGATTTTTTCCAAAATTTGCTGATTTAATTGCTAATTCTAACAAAAGCAACTTTTCAATGAATTTACCAATTCGACCTTTTGTTGTAATGCTGTGTGGTTAGAACCTGTTTGTAGCATTGGTTCAGATCATGGTTACAAGAACCGACTCTAAGCCCAGACTGCCTGGTTCATAACCCACCTCTGCCATTGATAGTTGTGTGCCTGTGGATAAATTACTTAAACTTCTCTATGCCTCAGTTTTCTTATCTACAAAATAAATATAGTAATACCTACTCTTTTGCAGTGAAATAATGGGATGATATGTGTAAAACATTGCAATGCCTAGTATTAAGCGCAATATAAATTTTAGGTCTTATTGGTGCTATTATTATTATTACTTTAAAAAATTTTCATCTAGGGATGCCTGGATGGCTCAGTCAGTTAAGCTTGTGACTCTTGATTTTAGCTCAGGTCATGAGCCCAGAGTTGTGAGATGGAGCCCCATCTCCACACTGGGCATGGAGGCTACTTAAGGTTCTCTGTCTCCCTCTGTACCTCCCCTGCTCATTCTTTCTCTCTCTCTCTCTCTCTCTCTCAAAATATAAAATCTTAATAAATAAAGTGTCAATCTACTGATCTATAAACACTGTAGGGCAAGAAAATGTCTATTTTTATACTGTGGGGCACCTGTATATCCTAATCATGATTTCAGTCCTATCTCAGTTTACAACAATAGAATAGCATTAGTGCAAACTTTCAGCTATAGGATGATTTGAAGAATTCCCTACCCCAGGCAACCATCGATGTGTTTTGTGTCATTTTAGAATAGTTTTACATGTTCTAGAACTTCATATAAATGGAAGTATATGATAGTATTCTTCTATGTCTGACTTCTTTGCTCAATATATTGTTTTTGAGATTTATCTATAGTATAGTATATAATGCTATTTTGTTTATTTTTATTGTACAGTAATATTCCATTGAATACAACAAACGGTTTATGTATTCACTTTTAGGTGAATATTTGAATTGTTTCCAGTTTTTGCTATATGAATGAAGCTTCTATAAATATTCGTGTACAAGTTTTTTATCCTGTATATTTCTTTTTTTTTCTCTTGTATATTTCAAAAAACACATTTAGAGATGGCTAATATAGTTTTTATGAAGAACAACAAAAGAAGGACTTAGATCTATCAGATACCAAAATATATTATGAAGGTATAATAATCAACACAGTTTGGTATTAATGCAGAGACAAAAATTAAACCAAAGAAATAGAATAAAGAGACCAGAAACCAACCCACATATAAGGATTAATATGGGAAACCGATCACATTAAAGAGCAGTGAGGAAAAGATGGTTTTTTCAAACACTTATGCTGGGACAATTGTATATTCACGCAGAAAACAAATGAAATTGAATCTTTTCTTCATGGAATAAATAAAAATTAAAAGGAGATGGCTTATAAACCTAAATATAAAAAGTAATAATATAAAACATTTAGAAGATAATATAGGAGACTATCTTCATGATCTTAAATTAAGGTGAGGTTTTTTTTATAAAGACATAGAAAACACTAGCCATAGAGGGAATGATTAACAAATTGGAATACATTAAATGAAGGACTTTCATTTATTAAAAAAGAAAAAAATCTTAAAAGGAGTAAAAAGACAAGCCAAAGAATAGGAAAAGATATTTGCACAATATAGAATTGAAAAAGGCTTATGATCTAGAGTATATAAGAACTCCTACAAATCAATGAGAAATATGCAGACAGCTCAAGAGAAAAGTGAACAAAAGCTTAAATAAGCACTTTTACCAAAAAAAAACCCTACAAATAACCAATAAACATTTTTAAATTCTATTCGAGAGAGAGAGAGAGAGAGAGAATCTTGAGCAGGCTCCATGTTCAACCCAGAGCCCAACACAGGACTCCATGTGATGCTCCACTAGTGGCTCCATCCCACAATCCTGGGATCATGACCTGAGCTGAAGTCAAGAGTCAAACATTCAACTGACTGAGCGACCCAGGCGCCCCTACCAATAAACATTTTTAAATGCTGTTCTATCTCATAGTCAGAAAAATGCAGGTTAAAATCAGCATATTATACCACTATTCACCTATCAGAATGGCCCAAATTGAAGAGACAGTAAGAAATGTGAGAAATGAAGAGTAACTGGAACTCTCACACACTGCTGATCAGAATGGAAATTTGCAGGAAATGTCATTGGAAACTATGAGGAAATAGATTCTCATTATGTAGTGGCAGACATTACAATACTATTGTCTATGATGATATGGAAAGTAGAAAAATATTCTTAACAAAGTATACAACTTAGCCACGAAGATTCCATTCAGAACACTGATGGTGCCAACAGGTTTCCTCTTACTGCATGTAGTAAAATATAAAAGGACATAGATAAGCTAAAGGAATGACTCATAAACAAAAAGAAGGCTGGAATTGTCATCACTAAAAATGTTTCCATCCTCTCCAGATGACAATTGACACTAATATGAAGAAATAGCTTTTGGAGAAGATCAAATCCAGAAACTCTCAGGAAAAAAACAAACAAACAAAAAACAGAAAAGCCAAGTGTACTATCTTTTGTTAAGATCTCAGAAATATCTGGGGTGATACGTCAGAAAACTGTTTAATCAGGCAATAGAACATAAGCAAAACTTGAGGATGCTATCCTCAGTGATCTCAGTATAAACCCAAAGTAAAATATAATTTATCTCAATGGAATGAACCCTGATAATATTTATAAGAGACAAAGAAACTTTTAAAGAGAATTATATTGGCAAAAACATCAGCATGAACTGAAAGAAGTAACAGTACGAAAAGAGAAGAGACCTTTAGACTCTAAAATCTCTATAGGCAGAAAGCAGGCTAAGAAAACTGTGGAGCTGAAAATACAAGACATATTTCGTGGGAAAGAAAAAATAACTTATGGGTGCCTGGGTGACTCAGTTGGCTAAGCATCCAACTCTTGATTTTGGCTCAGATCATGATTTCACGGTTCATGAGATCGAGCCCCACATCACTCAGCGTCTGCACTTAGAGTGCAGAGCCTGCTTGGGATTCTCTCTTTCTCCTCTCTCTCTGCCTCTCCATATGCTAGTGCATTCTCTCTCAAAATAAATAAAGAAACATTGAAAGAAAGAAAGAAGGAAAGAAGGAAGGAAAGAAAGAAAGAAAGAGAGAGAGAAAGAAAGAAAGAGAGAAAGAAAGAAAGAGAGAAAGAGAGAGAGAAAGAGAGAGAGAGAGAGAGAGAGAAAGAGAGAGAGAGAGAGAGAGAGAAAGAGAGAGAGAGAAAGAAAGAGAGAAAGAGAAAGAAAGAAAGAAAGAAAGAAAGAAGAAAGAAAAAAAAATAACTTAGAGCACAGAACCAAAGGGCCAAAAGGCAGAGCCAAAAGTTATGGAGAATCATTCCCAGGAAGGAATCATCCTCAGTCCTAATTAAAGAACTTCCAACATGTGCCCAGCTGAATTTCGGATACTCTGTGAACCAGTGATTCCTGGTGATATTTTTTTCCTACTTTTAATTAAACTGGAATGACTAACAGTTATTCTATACCTGTCCTACTATCATATGTTAAATAGATATGGGGCAGATAACTTGTTTCTTTAGTTCATACTTCTTCTTTTGGAAAGTAACTATACTTAAAGAGAGGACCTTGGGGTTTCTAATGAAGGAATAACACCTGAAGAACCTCATTCACACCTGAATCTGATTTAAATCATGAAATCTTTGACTTCAGGCTGATGCTGTTATACAATGTGAATTTGGAGGCCTCAGGAGAGGATAAGTGTATTTTTCTCCCTCTGAGGAATGTAGCCATGTCATGAAGCCGTTCAGCCTAAGAAGAGACCCATATGGGAGGAACTGAAACTTCTTGTCAATAACTAGCATCAACTTGCCAAGCATGTGGATGAAATGGATCCTCCTGCCACTTTTAAGCCTCAGAAAATGGAGGTGCCAGCCAATGTTTTAAATGAAACTTCATAAAATATCTAGAACCGGAAGTACATAGCTAATCTGCTCCCAAATTCCTAACCCACAAAAGCTGTGAGACAATAAATGTTCATTGCTTTAAGCCATTTGGGGGGGATAATTAATTATTAAACAATAGATAACTCATATACCACATCATGAATATAATAATTTCCCTTGCATTTCTTTAATTCTACCATATATGTTCATAAGCAATCTGTTATTTAGCTTTACATACTTCATATAAATGTACAATTTGTATAAATGTGTTACTTTTCTTTCAACATTGTAATTAAAGGATGTATTAGAGTTGTAACTTTCTTCAAACATTTTTACTACCGTACATACGTCATTGTATGGTTATACCATATATATTTATCCAATCTTCTGTTGATGGACTTTTACGTGACTCCATTCCCCATCCCCACCCACTCAGCATTTCAAGTAATGCTGTATAAGCATTCTTCTGTACATCTATTTCTATACAGGTGCAAAAATTTCTCTAGGCTATTCTATTAGTTATCTCTTGTAGAACAAATTTCCCCCAAACTTAGCAGCGTAAAACAGCACAATTTTATTATATCTCTGTGTAACAGGAACTTGGAAATGGCTTAACTGGGTGGTTCTTGCTCAGAGTCTCTCATGAAGTTGCAGTCAGGATGTCAGCTGGGGCTGTAGTCATCTAAAGGCTTGACTAGGACTGGAGAATATTTTTCCAAGATGGCTTACTCACATGGCTCATTACATAACAAGAAGTTTTAACTTTTTTCAGACTCTTTGCAGGAGACTGCAGTTCCTTATCACTTGGGTCTCTCGAAAGGGTTGTTCAAATGTCCCTATGACATGGCATCTGGCTTCCACAGAGAGCAAGTAACCCAAGAGACAGGGTAAGGAAGAGGCTTCAATGCCTTTTGTAACTAGTCTTGGA
This sequence comes from Crocuta crocuta, assembly GCF_008692635.1. Taxonomy (NCBI): domain Eukaryota; kingdom Metazoa; phylum Chordata; class Mammalia; order Carnivora; family Hyaenidae; genus Crocuta; species Crocuta crocuta. Next base: position 2,279,671 of record NW_027532403.1, read on the forward strand.
AGTCACACACCATCATTTCCATCATATCTGTTCACTACAAGTGAGTCACTAAGTCTAGCCCCTCCTCTAATGAATGAGAGCTAAACCCCACCTATTAAAGGGAGAACTATCAAAGAGTTTGTGGGCATATTTTAAAACTACCAGATATATATAATATATTATCAGTTTTAGTAGATAATGTCACATTTCTCTCCAAAGCTGTTTATACACCCAGTATGAATACACAACAATTTTCCTTTTTCATGTCCTCACAATGGGCACTGTGACAATTTTATTATTTTCTTATCTTTGCATATTCTGATAAATCTATATTAGTTGACATTTCATCAAGATTAGAGAAATTAACTCAGTTATAGCCTCATTACATTTTACTGAGCAAAGACCAGAAAATGATGATGGAGTGAGACAGTGGATAATGTGAGCATCTGGAGGAAAAGTACTGTAGAAAGGGGGAACAGGCTAAGGCCCTGAAGTGGGTATATATGCAGTATACTTGAGGAAAATCAAGGAGGTCAATGTAGCAGGAATAGAGTAAGCAAGAGAGAAGTAGGGATAATGTTAGAGGGATGACAGGATGGAAGATAGATCATAGAGGGCCTTCTAGAGCTTTGCAGAAAGTTTCATTGGACAATAGAAATACATATTTGGGATTAATTGGCATGTAAATCAGTGGTTCCCAACTTTGGCTGCATATTGGAAACACTTGGACTGTCTGGAGCCTCAATTCTCACTCTCATTTGCATTCCTCCACTCTTCTTCATGTTTTCTCAGGGCCTAGTCTCTTCAGCAACTGGGATTCTTCTCAAAGAGCAGCATCATTTCCACCACATGTTCATGATTAAAGCAGGTCTTCTGGTTAACACTATTTCAAGGAGAGGAGACTTCACAAAGGTATGAATACTGGAAATGTGATTCATTGGGGATTGTCACTTCAAACAGAGTATCACACTAAGGGTTTGAGAGACAGTGAAAAGATGCTAAAATTAATAGGTTGTAGATCCCAGTAGAAGATTTTGTTGGAATTGGTCCATTTAAAGAAGTGAGATGGAAAATTAGGAGGTGGCAACTTGAGAGTGGAATACTTGATATAAGCTAAGTATTAAAGTTATTGGTAATGGCAATGTCTTGGGCAGTGCTTCTAAGTCCTGGCAGCTCATTAGAAATAATGATGCTTGGGTCATATCCCAGGAGATTTTGATATAATTAGGCTGCAGGAGGACTGTCATTGGTATCACTTAAAATCTCCCTCACTCATCTAATTGAGAACTAATTCTAATTCTAATCAAGGACTACTGATTAGAATATGACCTTGGGGGCAAATGGCTGAGGTAAGCTGTACGACAAGATCTTAGGTTAAATACAAAACTGAGACACAAGGGTATTGGAATAATCATCTGCATAGATACTGAAATCATTACAAAATTTGAAGGGAGCCATGATAGAGACTGGTGAGCCCAGGGTTAAAATATTCAAGGAAAGAGGATGAGTAACACCAGGTTTCTAGTTTGTGGAAGAGTGATGATACCATTGATAGAAATGGAGAAATATGACAGAAAAATGTATTTATAGAGAAAAAGTTCATATTTTTAGAAAAAATAATACAAAGGTATAATATGACCTGAACAACTGGATATCCACATGCAAAAGGATGAAATTGAACCCTACCTCACACCATATCAAAAAGGGCATCTGGATGGTGCAGTTGGTTGAGCTTCCAACTTCATCTCAGGTCATGACCTGGTGGTTCATGAGTTTGAGCCCTGCGTTAGGCTCTGTGCTGACAGCTCGGAAACTGAAACCTGCTTGGGATTCTGTGTCTCCCTCTCTCTTTGCCACTTTCCTGCTCACACTCTGTCTCTTTCTCTCAAAAATAAACAAAATATTTAAAATTAGAAAAAATAAAAATAAAAAGATTAATCCAAAATAATTAAGGACATAAATCTATAAAGTCTTTAGAAGAAACATTGGGACAAATCTTCATGAGCTTGGTTTGGACAATGATTTTTTTATATACAACACCACTAACACAAGCAACAAAAGAAAACTAAATTAGGCTTCATGAAAAATTAAAACTTTTGTGTTTCAAAGACCAAGAATTTGAAGGGACACCTGACTGGCCCAGTTGGTTCAGTGTCAGATTCTTAATTTCAACTCAGGTCATGATCTCACAGTTCTTGAGTTTGAGCCCAACAGGGCCTCCCCACTCGCCCTCTTCTCTCTCTCAAAATAAATAAATAAACTTAAAGAATATGCAAAGACAATCCACAAAAATGAGAGGAAACATTTGCAAATTTTGTGTCTGATATGGGATTTGCATTTGGGGAAAACAAAGAATTCTTACATTTCAATAATAAAAGGACAAGTAACCTAATTAAAAAATGAACAAAGAATCTAAATAGACATTTTTCCAAAGAAGATACACAAATGGCCAATAAGTACATGTAAAGATGCATAACATCATTAGCCATTAGGGAAACATTAATTCAAAATGCAACAAGATATTATTTCACACTCGCTAAGATGGCTGTAATAAGAAATGCAGATAATAGGGGTGGCTGGGTGGCTCAGTCAGTTAAGTATCTGACTTCGACTCAGGTCATGATCTCACGGTTCCTGGGTTCGAGCCCTGCGTCAGGCTCTGTGCTGACAGCTAGCTCAGAGCCTGGAGCCTGTCTTCAGATTCTGTATCTCTCTCTCTGACCCTCCCCTGCTCATGCTGTCTCTCTCTGACTCTCCAAAAATAAATAAAAAACACTTAAAAAAAGAAATACAGATAATAACAGTGTCCTCAAGGATGTGGAGAAAAATTGGAACCTTCATACACTGCTAATAAGAATGCAAAAATAGTAAAGCCACTTGTGAAGAGTCTGGCTGTTCTTCAGAAAGTTAAACATTAAAAAAAAAAAAAAGGTGGGGTGGGGAGGCAAGCTCAAAATAGAGTTACCATAGGACCCAGCAATTCTACTGCTAGGCACTCCCCCAAGAGAACTGAAAACATGTGTCTACACAAACACTTGTACATGTGTACTTACAGCAGCATTATTCATTAGAGCCAGTAAGTGGAAACAACCCAAATGCCCATCAGTGAATAAATGAATGAATAAAATATGGTATATTCATTTAATGGAATATTATTCAGCCATAAATGAATAATTATTTAGAGACTTTGGAATAACATGACAAACATATTATGTTGGGAGAACTGAACAAAACTTATTAACCACCCCCTAATTATAAACTCTAACTGCATATTCATTCAAAAATGAAGAACTTGATACATGCTACAGTGCGGATGAACCTTAAAAACATTACGCTAAAAGAAAGAAACTAGACACAGAATGTCACATGTTATATGACTCCTTTAATATAATCTATCCAGAATACACAAATCCACTAAGACCAAAAGCATTATTAGTAGTTACCAGAAGATGGGATGAGAAAGAAGGAAAAGTGACTGTTTACTAGGTATATGGGGTTTTCTCCAGAGTGAGGAAAAGGTCTGAAACTAGACAGAAGTGGTGGTTGCACAACATTGTGAATACCCCATATGACACTGAACTGTATACCATAAAATGGTTAAATGTGCGTTTTGTGACTTACCTCAATTAAAAAAAAACTTTATTAAACCTCTCTTTCCATTAAACCAAGTATTCAATAGAATGAGAACATTAAGATCGTCAAAGTTTAGCATGTCATTCATAGAAGGTATATACCACAGACATGTATAAAAATTGAAATATAACATAATATGCAGTTAGAGTTTATAATTAGGGGGTGGTTAATAAATTTTGTTCAGTTCTCTCAACATGATATGTTTGTCATGTTATTCCAAAGTCTCTAAATAATTATTACTAAAGGCAAAAGTGCTTGTTTGTGAAAAGCATATAGTTTTTCCTGAAGCATGTTGACATCACAAAGAACCTTTGAATGAGATGTCATTTACTATAATTAACAGGGGATTTTGGCTCATTGCTAACATGATGTAATTGTTCTTACTCCTGTCACTAACATGTCTGGATCTAAGATGTGATTAAATAAATTCCTGGAAGTTAGTGTTAGATGAAAATCTTTGCAAGTGGGTAGAGTGTGACATCAGGATGGGTCTGGCAGCGGGCTGTGGGCTAAGATCCAGGCAGGCTATATATTTTAATCACCTTATTTATTCAGTTTTCCAGGACACCCATTATACAGAAAACTATTATACATCTTGAACCTGAATAGGAACTTTCTATGATTTGAGAATCCAAGTCTTACAACAAGATTGATGTTAAGTACAATCTTGTCAACATGAGTTGGCTAGTCTCACGTTATCAGAGCAACAAGTCTAATTCAGGGAACCTCACACACCATCAACTTCTCAAAGTTCCTAGAATGACTGATTGTTTCTCATTAGTTACCTGCTTTGAATACTATAATCAAGCACCAGGTAGGGTCTTGTGGGCACCTAATTTTATGGCCAAAGACGTCCACACCTACCCCCACCACAGACATACAACCTACCTCTTGGCCACCTTCTGTAACCTACAGATGCACACCCCAATGACAAGATATGCCCTTTGGAGGACGAGCCCAAGAAAGAAACCTTAGAGGCCTGAGCGATGGGCTTTTGCACCACTGGTAGGGAATTCCACTATCCAGTTCCCTGAGCATGGTTGGAAGATGAGGAGAGATTACAGAACCAGCTGTAGATGGGCATATGCCCTTGGCCTGGTAGATCTTTCACTCTGTGAGGAGGGGACTGGCTGGAGAAGGATGCAGATAGGGGCTTTCAAAAGCTTAAGACCAGAGCATAAAGTTGGTACTACCTCACACTAATGTTTAGTGCGCTCTACAGAGCTTTAACAGTTCCACTGACCACAGGCTCAAGAATTATTTCCCTTGGAGCACCTGGGTGGCTTAGTTGGTTAAGTGTCCAATTTCAGCTCAGGTCATGGTCTCTCAGTTTGTGAGTTCAAACCCTGCATTGGGCTCTGAGCTGTCAGCTGCCTCGGATTCTCTGTCTCCCTCTCGGTCCCTCCCCAATCACACTCCATCTCTCTTTCTCTCAAAAATAAATGAATTTTTATAAATCTGATTTCCCTTAAGATTAGCCTTATCAGGGGCACCTGGGTGGCTCAATCAGTTAGGCAACCGACTTTGGCTCAGGCCATGATCTCGCAACTTGTGAGTTCGAACCCTGCCTCAGGCTCTGTGCTGGCAGCTTAGAGCCTGGAGCCTGCTTCAGATTCTGTGTCTCCCTCTCTCTCTGCCCCTCCTCTGCTCATGCTCTCTGTCTCTCTGTCTCTCTGTCTCTCTCTCTCTCAAAAATAAACATTAAAAAAAGATTAGCCTTATCAGAGTGAGTTACAAAAGAAGGAAGCTGAAGAAAGCCAACTAACCAAACTGTCCCACTGCAAATGGTATGTCACATGAGGTTTCTGACCTCAGATGTAACTGAGCTTCCACAGTTGTCCCTAAAGCCCAAAGCACTGCTCAGCTATTTCCCCAGAAAGGCCACATATCTAATGTGAGCAAGGCAAGGACATGGGGAGTATCCCAGCCAAAGGGCAGTGGGTGAGTCTCCAAGGTCTCTATCTTGTTTTCCAGTCTTACCTTACTTAGGAGCTCTTTCTCCTCTTCTTTATCACCTCCTACACATGGCTGATGCCTGCAGGAAAAAAAAGACTCCTCAGTTCACCAGTTTATGCTCTTATTCTATCCCTGTTCTCTCAGAGTAACTCCTCACTATCTTGTTAGGTCTTTGATGCTATTCATAAAATGTTTTCTATATTTTGTGGAGATATTTTAGTTTATTTTATGTGAAAGTTGGGCTGAATTATAGTCAAGTATCACTGGAGGTAGAAATCCCAAAATGGCTTTCAGGTATTTGTTTTTTGGCAAATCATGTTTCTGTAAATGGACCCCAAGTAGAGCTTCAAGTTCCCTTTGACCAGCTTTGAAAATGCATTATTTAACAAACATTTGTTTAACCAGTACTTCCTGAGTGTTGCGCTATTTTAAGCACTATAGTAATTCACAGAAAAGATATAAAATTGGAAAAGATGCAAGCTGTGCCATCAGAATAAGGCATAATCTTGAGGGGGAGTCAGACGTGTGTATAAATAATAAAGGAGTGAAGGAGGAAGGTAAAGTACAGAAATGAACTGAGTCTGGAAGTAACAAGCCTTGAGATTACAAATTGGAACAGAAATGTCATGTTCTGTGAGAACTATAAATCAAAGGTCTGAAAATGGTAGGCCACAGACTGAACTCAGCCCACAAACGTGTTTGGTTTGGCCCACACAGTGTTTTAAAAATAGGAGATTTCCCATTTTAAAAAAATCTGGATTTCCATCTTCTGAAAATTCAGAAGATCTGGCAACTGTCCTCATTGCCAACTGGCAGCCATCAGCTGGAGCTAAGTAGAAGCTGCCTCCTCAGGGAGAGCTTAATTTCTTCAATTCACCACATTTCCCATCAGTCCTCCCCTGCCGTCCTTCACACCCTGCGCATTTCACTTTCTCAATCTAATGAAAAGCTCTGTATAAGTGCAGCTTCCAGACCCTCTCCTTGGAATCAGCAGATTTTAGGTTCAAATCCACACTCCCCTACACACACACACACACACACACACACATTCAACCTTATTATTCTATATAAAAACTGGAGGTGACCACCCTTTCAGTCACGTGTGTCCTTTCTGTATATTTAAGTTGATGACTTCTGTGTGCACTGATCCTGTCCCCACAGAGATGAAGAAATGAGGCATTTAAAGATTCACCACTTCTGGGCCTGGGTGGCTCGGTCAGTTAAGTGTTCCGTGTCCGCTCAGGTCATGATCTGGAGGTTCATGGGTCCAATCCTGCCTCAGGCTCTATGCTGACAGCTCAGAGCCTGAAGCCTGCTTTGGATTCTTTGTCTCTGCTCTCTCTCTGCCCCTCCCTCCCTCACACTCTATCTCTCTCCTTCCCTCAAAAATAAACATTAAAAAAGAGAAGAGAGAGAAATCCACCACTCCTTGTTCTTCCAAAAAGAGAAAACCATCGGGCTCTATTTTTCATAGACAATAAGAGAAAGAAAAGAAGAGAATCCAGCGTGCATTGAGGAATGATAATAGAGAAAATGGACCCTGCAAGTGGGAGGGGGGCGAGAGCAAGGCCACAGGCCAAGCAGAGGGGGTTACCATGAGGGGCACCATTCATGTGTGCAGGAGTCGTATTATGTTGGTGTCTTTGCCAACTGATCACCAGCTTTTGCCTGAGAAAAATCTCCCACTGCCTCTGTCACCTTCTGTCTGTCACTTTCTGAGTACTTCCTGTGGATATACTTTAGCTTTCATTGTTGAAAGAAAGAAAAAAGATCTAGCTGGTGAGGACAGCCTTCTCTTTTCAGTAAGGGCTGAACTAAGGGAGGCTTACAGGTACATTCGCTGAGGTTTCAAAGTATTTCTACATCTTATGGTTAAATATAGTTGACAGGATACAGTTTACAATTTGAAAACAGCATACAGTTTGAAGTCAGACTAACCTGGTCTTGAACCCTGGCTTTGCCCCTTATCATTCAGTGTCTTTTTTTCCCTGAGCATGATAGTTGTAAATATTAAGACAATATATGTAAAGTGCTAAGGACAGTGCCTAATATACAGCAAGTACTCAATAATTGTTCACTTTTATTACTGCTTCACTTTACATAAGATTCATGTATCAGCACAAATTTTACTTTGGGTCTATCAATCTTAATCACACTCCTGCATTGATGAGAGACTCAGAATTAATAAATTCTGATAAAAGCTAGTACACTAGATAAAAGAGAGTCTATAGATAAAAGCTAGTATAGTTGTTACACCACGTTTTACATATAGAAGTCAGAACATGGTGTGAAAAATAGGGGGCAATTTACAAGTGTAGGGAGTGACTATATGAGTAAGTGATTTATAAATAAAATGGTAAGTCATGTCATTTTCTTCTCTAGCCTTCTGTATAAGCCATAAAAAGTTACCAAGGGCTCACCCATGGGCAAAAGACCTTTAAACCCAAATACGGTTTGGCAGGCTATTCCAAGCCACTATGTGATACACTGCTCATACCTCAACAGAAAGTTTTACTTTCTGAACTCGGGCATTCCAGCTTGTCCTTGCCTCTAGTGTTACTCATTGGTAATCCATATTTGTCTCTATTCTGACTCAAGCTTGGATCTCCTTAGATCTTTTGAATATTAGCAATCGGTCAATATTGTTATTTACCACAACCTAAGGTTTTACCCAAGTACTCATTCTGTTCCCCTAGATTATAGGCTGGATACATTGACCCTACCACCTCTCAACTTTTCTTCCTGTTTGAAGCTCTACATCACCCTTTCTTCCTAAAGCTCCTCTCTTAATGTCTCCAGTTCCTGAGGTTCCACAGGACCTATACTTATTTGAGGAGGAGGGAAATTTTTTATTGAAAGTTAATATGCATACAAAACCAGAAAACTGCATGAATCATTAGTGTACAATGAGTACCCTTCAATGTGTACCTAGAGGAACACCTGATACACATTCCGACTCTTGGTTTCAGCTCAGGTCATGATCTCACAGTTTGTGAGTTCAAGCCCCACATCAAACTCTGCTCTGGGAGCACAGAGTGTGCTTGAGATTCTCTCTCTCCCTCTCCCTCTGCCCCTTCCCTGCTCGTTCTCTCTTTCTCAAAATAAATAAATAAACATTAAAAAAAAGAGGGTACATCTAGGAGAAGGCAGATTCATATGATTTGCAAATGTTCAGTCTTAATAGCTACTGCCACACAATTTTTCAAAGTGGTCACAACAATTTGTACTCCACCAGTTGTGTAAGGGAGTTCCAGTTGCTGTGCATCCTCCCCAACACTTGGTATTGTGGAGCCCCTTTAATTCCTTTTTCATTTGTGCTACACAGATCACCCACCTCCCACTGTATTGAGATAGTTTTCAGCTTCCCACTCACCCTCTCTATCCCTGAACCTTCAGCAGCTCCAACTCAGCAACATCACTGTCCTAGTTAGTGTTTACGTTAAAACTAAATTCACCGGAGCACCTGGGTGGCTCAGTCGATTAAGCTTCTGACTTTAGCTCAGTTCATGATCTCATGGTCAGTGAGTTGGAGCCCCACATCAGGCTCTGTGGAGGCAGCTCAGAGCCTGGAGCCTGCTTCAGATTCTGTGTCTTCCTCTACTCACACTTTGTATCTGTAAAATAAATAAACCTAAAAGAAAAAATTCACACTTTTGGTTCAGGTACTACCTTATGCATACTATCAGTAAAGAAATGTAATGACACAGTATATAGTCTTCTTAGACTTCCCATATTTAATTTTGCCTAACTAGTTGACATGAACAGTCATAGACATGTCTATACACCCGGTGCTAGTCCTGTAAATGTGCAAATTTTTAAAGCTTCTATTTCAAAAACATGGCTGTATTAGATCCTAAAGTATAAAGGACCCTTTCAAATGATTAGAAATAAAGTGAGTAGGAAGAAGATAGCAATCTTAGAGACTTACTACTTTACAGCAAGCATGACATCAGTGCCATAATGCTGGAGATACCATAGAGTGAAGGATTAAAGCTAAATGAAAGTGTATGATATCAAGTCCCTCTAAGATCTGCTTCTTATTAAACTTAGCCAAAATAGAATCCACTCACATTCTTCTCCTCCTAAATGTAGTTCCTTTTACTAGAAAAGAGATCACATAAATTTGAATGTACTTAATTTCCTTCTAAAGCATTTGTCAGTGCTAAATTCAACTGTTTTCCAAAAGCAGAGGACAGATGGAACACTTCAAAGAAAACGCTTCAGGTAAAGCATTATTTTTTTTCAAATCTACATTCATGTTCATGTATTCTTCTCTACTTAAATGTTTGAGTGCCTACTTAATACACATAGAATTATGAGGAATAAAGATGAGGATTATAGTATGCCTGGTTTCAAGTAACTTTTGGCTTATGGGACATAAGTAATAAATATTCCTAAAGAAAATCTTTATTTGTAACCTCCAACTTTTTACTCTAAGGGAAAACATCCCTAGTTTCCTATCTCTTCTGGATTAAAAAAAAAAAAAAAAACTTTATTATTCACTTGAACTATAGCAAAGTAATTTCAAACTATTCTTCCAAAAACAATGTCTCCCTTGATTAAGAGATTTCCATCTAGTAGTTCTCATACCATTATGGATTTTTAAAAAAAAATTTTTAACGTTTATTTTTGAGAGAGAAAATGAGCAGGGGAGGGGCAGAAAGAGAGGGAGACACAGAATCCGAAGCAGACTGCAGGCTCTGAGCTGTCAGCATAGAGCCTGATGAGGGGCTCAAACCCACAAGCCACGAGATCATGACCTAAGCTGAAGTCAGATGCTCGAGTGACTGAGCCACCCAAGTGCCCCTGGATTTTTTTTAAAATATGGTTTGATTATGCTTTCCTGATTATGTTCTCTTTTGTAAATTAAAAAAGCCAGAATTTTGTTTCTATATAAGTGAATCTCTCTCTCTCTCCCTCTCTCTCTCCCTCTCCTTTCTGATTGTGAAAGCTAGGAAAAATGGTCAGTGGATTTTGATTCCTTATATAACTCAATATTCCAATCTGAATGTGAATTATAAAGCCTTAACAAAGGGTCAGGTTTACCATCTGGGATGCAACAATATAACCCTTAACTTTAAGCAGTGATGCTGAGAGCTAAGTCTAGGTTCATTTTCTCTTTGCCAATTTTATAACTTTTGTCTTTAGCAAAAGAAAAATGCATTGTTCTTTTGATTAATTAAATGCCTCTCTTCCAGATATCTGTAGGTCTATTAGGCTCCTAAACCACCATTTGTGGCTTTTAATTGACTTTTCCTAGACTTCATTTAACCACATACACACAAGTCACTCTATTCTCCCCTTGAGTCATGTGTTTAGGTCCTATTAACACTAATGGAATTTATATGCATTCACGCTGAGGGAGAATAAGCCCCTTAAACACCTTTTTAATGGAACAGTTTTGTTTCTTTCCTCTTCAACTCCTCTATTTGGACTTTCTCTTACCAGTACATGCTTGCAAATAACGTAGTTCTCATTTCTTCTATTGATCATTTCTGGAAAAAGCAGCATGACTAAATCATGACTACTGTATTAGATTTTCAGGTTTCACAGTGAAATTCAAATGTTGTCTTTGTTCCAATTCTGTAGTTTTCAGCAAATGTATTTAACCCATGGACTATTTTTTATCTACCTGAAGACTTGACTAGCCAGAAGTCAATTAAGATAATGAGTATTTACTCAGGAGACTAAAGATTTTTCTACCTTAACATGAAAATAAATAAGCATGTTTTCAGCCTCTCCCGCTGTATAGTGTTATTTGTTTACATTTTAGGAAGAGGTTTTTTTTGTTTTGTTTTTAAGTACTTATGACATAGGGCTTCAGCAACATGTTCAAATTTAGAACAGTAAAGTAACAGAAAAATAAACTGTACCACAGGAACCGTAAATCTCCAGGAAGTAAAACTACACCTCCAATGCGTCTGCTAACAATCCTATTTTTGTTTAGTTTGTAGAACTGTATTATTCTTTACTGTTCTTATAATAGCTTTATCGATGATCTTTACAAGCCAGCTTTGTTTTCCTTTCCCGTTTGTAAAGCAAGGGACTGGATGAGACTATTATGCCTAAGTGCTTAACAGAGCACCAGACATATAGCATTAATTTGAATCACATGAAATTACCATTTTGGTAGATTAAAAACAGTTGATTAAGTTTTGGACAAAATCTGTTGAAAATATCTGTTAAACATTGAGTTAATTAATGAATGCTTGCATAAATGAATTCGCTTTTAAATCTACAACCAAATATTTATTCTACTTTCAAAAACTAGAAATATACAGGAATTAGTTTCAGGTAGCACAAGTATACATTAAACAGTAGACTTTCCCCAAAGATGTAATGAAATAAAACTAAAGCTGACTACCCTCTGTTTTATTCTCTTTCACTTTTTGCTACAACACCAGAGTACAACAAACCTGGTGTTGATTATTTGCCACTCTGAAGTAAGCTGAAACTACATTATAAAGAGATGATATTCTGATATACTTGAGCATTTGGAAAATTAAATTCATGTATGACAGATCTGATGGTTCATGTGGAAAAAATTGAGGATAAACATAAAAAACTAGATAAGTAAACGTTCATTGAAAACATTATGAAAGAAAGGAACCAAAATCATGGTATATTTCTTAACCGCTTAGTGAATAATATTCAGATATCACAATAATATAATGCTGTTGATTTATCCCAAAATATTATCTAAAAATATAAATGTCCAAACCAGTAGAAACAGCTCAAAATGTTGATGGAGTTTATGTCTGAGGACAGGAACTAGGGGTGTAAAAAAATGGGTGAGGGAAGAATTTCTGCTTTTAACTATGAATTTTGGAACTATGGGAAAACCCCTTGATGACACACCCCACAATAACATGAATTCCAGTGTGATTAAATGAATTGGTGATTGGTTCCTATGATCTGTACTAGACTCACCGTAATTATTTTCTTAACAATATTGCAACCCCTTATTATATCATATAATTGAATTTTTCTAGATTCAGTTGAGAGTTTTATGTGGAATTTTGTATCACTTGCTTTTTTAACTATGTACACGTATTAATTTGATAAGAATAAAAATTGGTTTAGAAAAACTTGAGTTTTATATAGAACCTATCCAAGTTTTACTCTTTTAAGAGCCCATCTTCAGGTTGGAAGATGAGAGGTTATACTAAGAAAGGATAATTCAGCTCTTTCCTTGGTGACTTTACTAGGACTTCCCATTTAACTGTCTTTCTCTGATTCCTCACTATTTCCAACCACCTTCTCACAGATGACTGGCAGGATTAGTTGGGGCATTTTAGGTGCTATGGCCAGAATGAATAAAATAAGAAAGAAATACTCAGGTTTCTTAGTTTTCCTGCTGTAAACTTCAATGCAACCTCATTATTTTGACATTAGATTTTGCATTAATGCAATAAAATGACTTTCATTACATTATAGTGATATAAAAAGTGTGAGGAGGTAATAGAATTCATGAAAATGATGACTTTCTATTCTCTGACTTTCAAGGTTGGAAAATTTGAACCCTACAATAATGTATCTACACATTTTTATTAATATATTCTCCATTATGTATAATTTATTATGGAAATAAGACTTTGTTAGAATGATTAATCAAATCAAATAATTTTGGGTACATTCTGGAGCTGTCTGGAGTCCTTGCATACAAAGATAAGCATTATGCATGAAGTATGGTACTTAGTACTTAGTTAATCAGAAAAGCTTTTAGGTTCAGTCTTGGAGTTGAAGGAGGAGCATAATTGTACAATGGCTCTTTGCATTAGCCTTTTGATAATTCAAAAGAAAAAGGAGCACAGACAGTGGGGGGCCAGAGCAGAAGCAAAAGGGGAAAAAAAACAGATTATGTGATATTTTTTTAAAGACTTCATTGGACCTATGTCTAAGAATATCTTTTCTAGGGGCACCTAGGTGGCCAAGTCGGCTGTGTCTGACTTCAGCTCAGATCATGATCTTTTGATTCTAGAGTTTGAGCCTCGCCTTCAGCTCTGTGCTGACAGCTCAGAGCCTAGAGCCTGCCTCAGACTATATGTCTCTCTCTCTGCACCTCCCCTGCTCTCTCTATCTCTGTCTCTCTCTAAAATATAAATAAACAGGGGCGCCTGGGTGGCTCAGTTGGTTAAGCATCCAACTTCAGCTCAGGTCATGACCTCACTGTTAGTGGGTTTGAGCCCCGCGTTGGGCTCTGTGCTGACAGCCAGCTCAGAGCTTAGAGCCTGTTTTCAGATTCTATGTCTCCATCTCTCACTGACCCTCCCCTGCTCATGCTGTTTTTCTCTCTCTTTCTCTCAGAAATAAATAAAAAACATTTTAAAATTTTTAAAAAAATAAAATAAAATATAAATAAACATTTTAAAAAGGTTTTTTTAATTAAAAGAAAAAGAATATCTTTTCTATTGGTCAGCCCACCATCCCAGGTCTACTGAGAGTCCTCTGGGGTGAAAATCTGCCGCAGCCCCCAGAATGACCTTGCACCCAAGTTCCATTTGGTGTTCCAAAGTGTTGGCACTTGACATCCTCCTACTACATAACTGCTGCTTCCAGACCATTGCTCTAACTAGCTCATTCAGAACTTCTTTTCTTGTAAGTCTCACAGCATCTTTTGGGAACTGTTTTCTCAGAGAACAAGCAAAATGTAGTGTGGGGCAGTTGGGTGGCTCAGTTGGTTAAGCATCCAACTTCATGTCAGGTCATGATCTCACAGTTGGTGGGTTCAAGCTCCACATCGGGCTCTATGCTGACAGCCCAGAGCCTGTAGCCTGCTTCAGATTCTGTGTCTCTCTCTCTCTCTGCCTCTCCCCTACTTGAGCTCTCTCTCTCTCTCTCTCTCTCTCCCCCCCCTTCTACTCTCTCCCTCTCAAAAATAAATAAACATTTTTTAAAATTCTTTTTTAAAAATGTGGTGTGATTAAGAGTAGTACTCCTGAGCTATATCCCTGGGTCTAAATCCCAGGTTCTCCACTTCTTGGGTATGTGGCCTTGGCAAATTGCTTAACCTCTCTGGATCTCAACTTCCTCATGTGTAAAATAAGGGTAATAATAGTACCTGTTTCACAGAGTTGCTGTTAACATTGAATAACTTAACACATGAAACAGAACAGTGCCAGGCACGTAGTCAGCACTTTGTAAATCCCAGCTATTGTTAAACCGGCTGAATTCAATAGGATCTCTCTCACACACAAACGTACAAAGGCACACACATAGTGCCTTTAAACCTAACCTAAGAACTTGTGTCTTCTTATTTCTTGGAAGGAATCATAAATTGGTCCTATAACTTTTCCCATAGTTTTCTTGGTGACTTCAATCACTCTTTTTCCCAAGAATTTATATTTGAGTAATAGAAATATCCAGTAGTATGAAATCATCAAAACTTCTAACTTTTACCCAATGTAGAGATTTTCCTCTAACGCAGCTCAAAACCCTTGAGACCTGGAAGGTTCTGTGGACAGAGTGGGAGGGAATGTGAAGGATCAGCTTTTGTTCTCTCTCCTAACTAACTTTACTTCCTTCTCCCCTTCTTCCTATGGAAGGACTGGTTGCTCATTATCACACATAAATCTCCCCCAGAGAATCTTCCATCTCAACCACTTTTACATCCATCAAGGACCATTTCCTAAAGGGGCAATCCAGCATCTCCATGACACTTAGTAGTGACTGGGCATGTACTATTTTACTTTCAGCCTCTAGAGCCTCAGACAGAACCGTTGTAGGAAGTGTCCTATCTTATATGACACTTGCTTTTAACAACTGCTCACCTCCAAGCCACATTCCCTGCGGTCTTTGACTGCTGGGTGAGTCTTCTTCTACATCCTGATACCTTTTTCAGAAGAGAAATTTAATTTAAGTGAATTTAATCATACATACCTATGGAACAAGTGAAAAGACAAATAACAATTTAAACAATGCCTGCATTTCCATGGCCATTCTTCTCAATTTATAACCCTATGGCAGCTCAAGTTGGAGTGGATCTGCTATTACTATTTCCTAGGACATATTCTGTTCTTGATACTTTCTCAAACTGTGAGCCTCTCACCTTACCGGGCATGAGTCTATTATTAAGCCAACTATTACATGTGGTTCTTAATGAAGAAACACTGATCTTTTCTAAAGATAGAAGGAAAACTGAAAAATAGCTTGTATAAAAAAGAGAAAAAGAGAGAATAGGAGGAAACAACTCATCCTGGTTTGCTCAGCACTTTCCCAATGATAGCACTAAAAGTCCCACATCCTGAAGCCCCCAGTCCCAGGCAAACTGGAATTGTTAATCATCCCACTAGTAGAGTCCAGGCATCAGAAGAAGCAAAGGCTCTTGGGAGAGTGTGAGGCTGAATGTGAGCACAATCCAGGCTCCAGTTCTTCTTCACATCACTGTCCCAGTTCTCATCCTGCCTTTTTCATTGTTTTCACTCTGGGTAAGTGAAAGAAAGAAAATAAGACATAGCTGAGTCTTGACTTAAGCCAAAGGACTAGAAATCTGGGTTATTAATATTTTATGCAAACTTTTTTAAAGGAATTTCTATAACTTTTCACTATGTGTTTCTCAGACTCTTTTATACCACAAGGAGGAAAAGGAAATGAACTACAGATATCAAAGTGGTCTACCCTTAGCCACACAATAATTATGGGGAAGACCTAAGGTTTCCTGTTCTTCTCCTGGCCTGCGAAGCCATCTTCTCTTGTTAAGTTACTTAACCCTAGCTGGGCTTCAGTTTGGTTTGTTTGCTTGTTTAATCTTTAGCCTTTAAAAAAAAAAATCTATTTCTAGCTAACTGAGTGATGGTGAAAATTAAATAAGGGAAATGTGATAACTCATATGAAAAATCCTTATTCAACCCTCTTTTCTCCAACTTTCCAGGCCTCTCACCCTGCCAGCTCATTTTAGCCTAGTCCTATGGCTATTTTCTCTATCTCAAACATAAAAGTTGCCAGTCTGAGATTTGTTAGCTTTTTCTTTTTCCACTGTGAAGGCCAAAAGAAACCAGCTAATATAAAAGAAATCAAACCCTTAATTAATGGGAGAAGGTAAATAGGTCTTAGTATCCTTCTAGTTCACATTCATGGGCTTCCTTCTACATTTTTCTGGTCCAGAAGAGGTTATCTAATGATGATAATACCAGGCCAGGTAGGAAATGATGGCAAAAAAATAAATGAAAGAACTATCCGAGGACAGCCAATTTTACAGAATTTCTAAGTCATTTATCACTGGTTCCACCAACTCCTAGATAACCCTTCTAGATAGAAGGGTTCGGAGCTAGAAACCCTTAGTAGTCAAATTGAGGATATCAGATGAGTTTTATTCTACTTCTGACAAGTTTACATATTAGCACGAGATTTTCCAAAACTATGGAATTTCCAGGGACAAGTATAGCCAAAATCAGGAAAATAGAAAAACAGAAAAATCAGAAAAACAAAAATAGAACATATTCCAAAATTAGAAATAAGTATCTGAAATTTTCGTTTGAAAAGCTAAGCAGCAACCAGGTTGGCAGTATAGCACAGAATATTGACATTAGCAAGCATTAGTGAGAGTAACAGATATGAAGGTCTATACAAATGACTGTAATCACCTTTGTACATTGTGCTGTTTGTCCTTACAAATCCATACTGTAAAAGAAAGCACTACCAGGATACCAGAGAGAGCTGGAGGAGGAGAAAAAATTGGGGGATATAATCTACATCCCTTCCTACCCACTTCCTTCTTCCTCTCTGCCAGCCTCTGGTTTGACAATGACTGCATTACTCTATGTGAGGCCATAGTTCCTGTTGAGTGATCCTGGTACCATGTCTATAGTACTCACTAGCTTCTAGTAAAACCACCTCTTCCACTTGCTCCTCAGGGTTCGGTGTTGTAACAGCTTCCCAGGGATGCTAGTCCCTGGGTTATCACTATTCGTTGTCGGTTTTCCTAACTATGTTGTATTAGTTTGGGCTGCCATCATGAAATATCACAGACTGAGTGGCTTACACAACAGAAATTTATTTTCTCACCGTTCTGGAAGCTTTCCAAGATCAGGCAGGTTTTGGTTTTCAGTAAGGGCTCTCCCCTTGGACTGCAGAGGACCACCATCTTGCTGTGTGCTCACATGACCTCTTCTTTGTGCTGGCGGGTGGGAGGGGGGCAGGAGAGATGAGAGAGCTCTCTGGCCTTTCTTGTAAGGACACTAATCCCATAGGATCAGGGTCCCACTCTTATGATTTAGTTTAATTGTAATTGCCTCCTTATAGGCCTTATCTTCAAATATAGTCACCCTGGACTCTGCAGGGCAGAGTTGGGACACAAACATTCTGTGTACAACACATGCCCATCCTTCTGTAAATAGATTCTCTGTTAAACTGTCTGTAATTAGCCTCTTTGAGTACATTATCTTCTTCCTGCCAGGACATTGACTGATATGTACACGAATGATAAAATGGTGAATTGAGGTAGCCTCTGGATTATACAGGCTAAAAAATTATAAGGAAAAATATCTTTTTTTTCCTGAAATTTTCATATAATTGAAGTACCTTAATTCTTATCTCTTTTCTATGTAGACAATGCATGAATCAACTCCTTTCAAAAAAGGTGCTTATTCTTTCTTTCTTTTTTTTTTTTTTTTTTAGAGACAGTGTGTTTGTGAGTGGAGGAGAGGGGCAGAGAGAGAGAATCTTAAGCAGGCTCCATGCTCAGCCCTGAGCCCCACTTGGGAGCCTCATGACTCTGTGATCATGACCTGAGCCGAAATCAAGTCAGACACTCAACCTACTGAGCCACCTAGGTGCCCCAAAACAGTTGCTTCATTTTATCTAGCTTTTTTATACAAGCTTTTTAAAATATCTTAATTATAATGTCAAATTTCTAACTGTCCTCCAAAAGATTACTTGCACCTCTTGAGGCCATTTTGAAAAACTGCATTTTGGTATAATGCCAAAAGAGAACATTACATAAACATTTTTTAGCTAAAATATATATGAAAGCAACTAGCTTGTTTCCAAAGTACATCAAAAAAGATGAACATAAACTCAGGGATATAGGCTAAAGAAACCAAAGAAAGAAATCAAGACTTTAAGGAGCAAAAAAAAATCACTGCAATAGAAGACTAAAGACCATTATATGATAGATTCACTATCAAAGAGAAGCAGCTATAACCCAACTTTACTCTTATAAAGCAATTTTGCAGTTTAGAAAATGTTTTTTATATGTGGAAGCTTGCTATTTGCTTCCCAGGTGCAATTCTCTTTTCCCTTGGAAATAGAACTCAGAATCTGTTTTTAATTCTTTTTTAATGTTTTATTTATTTCTAGGAGAGAGAGAGAGAGAGACAGCATGAGCAGGGGAGGGTCAGAGAGAGAGGGAGTGACAGACTCTGAAACAAGCTCCAGGCTCTGAGCTGGCAGTCAGCACAGAGCCCGGCACGGGGCTCGAACCCACGAACCGCGAGATCATGACCCAAGCGAAAGTCGGACGCTTAACCGACTAAGCCACCCAGGCGCCCCTCAGAATCTGTTTTTAGCTAAGGATATAGCCACTAATCCTAAACTATATAGTTCATATTACCTGATCTAATTATAAGCTAAATTATAAATTGTATGAGGGCAGAAACCATGCCTTTCTTTCCTGCTGTATCTTCGTGGGACTGACACAGAGTAAAGAAGAGGGGGAAAAAAACATTTGCTAGTTAAATGAATGAAGGAATGAGGATAGGTAATAAAAACACCCTCTTTTCATAAAAATAGTATTATCGTTTGGGTAACTTTTCCCAAAAGGAGGAAGCATGACATTGTGGATAAATTTGTGGGCTCTGGAACCATTGCCTGGGTCCATTCCCTTCTCTGATACTTACCAGCTGTGGATTAGGAAAAGTTCACGGCTCTCTGTAATATGTAAAATAGAGAAAATACTAACACCTACCTTATAGAGTTTTTATGACAATTAAATGAGTTGACTTTAAAAACTTAAAATAATTACTGGCATTAGCAAGCAATCAACAAATATTAACTAATAATAAATATGTATATCATCAATCCTCTTTTTCATAGGTTCCATATTTGCAAATTTGCCAGTTCGCTAAAATTCATTCGTAACCTCAAAATCAATACTCACAGCCTTCCACAGTTATTCGCTGACGAGCAGAGTGAGTTGCCTGACACACATGTTCCCTGCTGAGTCCAACAAAGTGAAACTCTGCTTTCATGTTTGGCTCTCATACCACGTTTTGGCTCTCAGAAGTATCCTTTCCTCAATCTCAGTTTTTCACATTTTTGGTGCTTCTTGCTGGAGATTTTAGTGTTTAAAATGGCTCCCATGGGATGCCTAGGTGGTTCCCACCCTAAAGTGTGCAACTCTTGATTTGGGCTCAGGTCATGATCTCACCGATTGTTGTGAGTCGAGCTCTGCATCATGGTTTTGTGCTAGCAGTGCAGAGCCTGCTTGAGATTCTGTCTCTCTCTCTTTCTGCCCCTCCCCCTCTCGCTCTCTATCTCTCTCTCAAAATAAATTTTTTAAAAATTTAAGAAATAAAATAAAATGGCTCCAAAGCATGAAGATGAGATGCTGTCTAGAGTTCCTAAGTGCAAGCAGGCTTTATGTGCTTTATAGAGAAAATACATGTATTAGATAAGCGTTATTCAGTCATGAATTACAGTGAGGTTGGCCTTGAGTTCAATGTTAATGAGTCAACTGCATATCAAATAAAGCACTTGTAACAGAAACATACATAAAGTTATCTATTGACTGGTTGATGAAAATGCTTTGACCGGAGGTCACAGAACCTAACCCTATGCTTCCCCTAGGTTCAGTACTCAATTATTCCATTTTTATGGTGACCTTATAGAGCATAACTACCACAAATAAGGAGAATTAACTGTATGTGTGCATTAAACAATAGGGAATTTTTTTCCTAGGACCCATTTATGGCTGCCTTTGATTTATACCTTTTGTTCCATGCGTCTTCAGGAGGAAGATGGGGTTATCCTTTCCATGGGGAGAAAATTTTCTAAATGGTCTACATATCCAACAAAGGCTAATAAAACAGAAGATGAAATGCAAACACCAAAATGGAATTTTAGTGAAAGTAAAGATCAAGAAGTGATAGAGTGTAGCTGGTAGACTGAAGTGTGAACCAGAAATTCCTGAATGAAAGTGGGGTTTTTCATGTTGTTCTAAACTTTGGTCAAATTACTCAACCAACATAAAACACCTTTTGAAGTATGTTAACTATACACTGTCTTTAACTACAATACAGTAGATAGTAGAAAAGTCCCAGGGGTCAGGGTGAGTGGGGGTGACCTCTGAAAAAGAGAAGGTAGAGAAGGAATGTAAACTCAGATTTAACTGTTATAATGATAAATTAAATAAACTCTTAATAAATTAGGTAGCTTATTCCTCAGAATGGGAAAAAATGTTGCTGTACACCAGCATTAGCTTTGGCATCAACAGGCCTAGGTCTGAACTCCAGCTCCACTATTTCCTAACCTAAGGAGTCCCAGGCAAGCCACAAAATCTTCATTTCCTTATTGGTAAAGTGAGGACCTAATACCTCAAAATACTGTTCATGTGTTTAAATGATGTAGTCTGTGGATAACAAATAATGCACTGTTAGAGCTGCAGTAAGTTCTCAGCAAGTGCCAGCCATTCCTATGGACTCCCCCACTTTATCTTCCCTTCAGCATTCTTAGCTAACGTGTATCCCAAGACGTAAGTATTTCAGGTCATATATTTTTGTTTTATATTTTTTATTTTTTTTAACATTCCCAGGTTACTAGGGTTTTTTTTCCCACAAATATTGTCATTTATTATTTTTTTCTTAAATAGTTTATTGTCAAGTTGGTTTCCATATAACACCCAGTGCTCATCCCATCAAGTGCCCTCCTCCATGCCCATCATCTCCCTCCCCCTCTTCCCCACCCCCGTCAGCCCTCAGTTTGTTCTCAGCATTCAAGAGTCTCTCACGGTTTGCCTCCCTCCCTCTCCCCATTTTTCCCCTTCTTATCCCCCATGGTCTTCCATTAAGTTCCTCCTAATCCACCTATACGTGCAAATATATGGTATCTGTCCTTCTCTGCCTGACTTATTTCACTCAGCATAACACCCTCGAGTTCCATCCACGTTGCTACAAATGGCCAGATTTCATTCTTTCTCATTACCATGTTGTATTCCATTGTATAGATAAACCACATCTTCTTGATCCATTTGTCAGTTGATGGACACTTAGGCTCTTTCCATGCTTCGGCTATTGTTGAGAGTGCTGCTATGAACATTGAGGGTACATGTGCCCCTATGCATCAGTACTTCAGGACATATTTTAATACACTTTGATAAGAACATAAGTATTGATGAGTTTCATTTCAATACAAGAATCGTATTAACGTTCAACCCCTGTACATCTTAATATCATAGGAATGTCGCAAGGAAAACAAAAATAACTTATTTTAAAAGTTTCTAATTATAGGCATTTGCAAACCAGCTCAGGGTGCCTTCTTCTAGAGAACTTTGGCTGAAGAGAGCATAATTTTGTCACTGAGGCCAAGGGTGATTTTCATCACAGTTAAGTGCACTCTTTCGTCCCCATCACCTATTTCAACCATTTCCCCCACACACACCTCCCTCCCCTCTGGTGACCATCAGTTTGTTCTGTATAGTTAAGACTGTTTCTTGGCTTGTCTCTATCTTTTTTTCTTTGCTCATTTGTTTGGCTTCTTAAATCCACATATGAGTAAAATCATATGGTATTTATCTTTTTCTGACCGACTTATTTCACTTAGCATTATACTGTCCAGCTCCATCCGTATTGTTGCAATGGCAAGGTTTCATTGTTTTATGGCTGAATAATTTTCAGATAGATAGATAGATAGATAGATAGACCACATCTCCTTTATCCATTCATCTATCAGTGGGCACTTGGGCTTCTTCCATATTTTGCCTATTGTAGATAATGCTATTATTAACATCAGGGTACATGCATCTCTTTAAATTCGTGTTTTTGTATTTTTTGGGTAAATACCCAGTAGTGTGATTGCTGGATTGTAAGGTTGTTCTATTTTTAATTTTTTGAGAACCCTCCATACTGTTTTCCACAGTGGTCTAGGGTGATACTTAGAGATTAGAAATCTAAAGCAGAATGGAACAGAATTCACTTGTTCATTCAGTCAGTCGGTCAGCACTTGTTGAGTATCTGCTATGGGCCAGACCCTATCCTACGTGCTGGGGAGTTAGCTATGAACAACACAGGTATGAGCCCCGACTTTGTGGTCTTGGGAGGAGGGGAAGAAAAGTAAAACAATCACACAAACAACTGTACAATATAAACGTGATACACCTCAAGAAGTATTGCTCACACAAGGACACATGTGATCAAGTCTCAGAATTGTTGCAAAGAAAGCAACCCAGGAACTAACAGGTAATTCCAGTGTCTCGCTGGGAAGAAAATACTGATGCTCATCAACTTTCACAACTTCCCTCTCTTCCGTTACTTGCTTCATTCCTCAGAGCCATGAAACATCTCATCCTCTAGCCTGAGGCCACATCGAGTCCTTTATTTCTACTTATTCTCCATTTCCCACTTCCCTGGTTTCTTCCCCACTTCCACTTTCCCCCACAGTATCCCAGCATTCTCCTTGAAGGTGGGAAAGTGAAGTAAAAAAATAAATAGATAAAATAACTACCACACTCTTTAGCAGTTGACAGGGGAAAGGTCAGGATCCTCCTATGATATAAGTTTAAAAACTTTTTATTGCACAGAAAGAAAGGTAGCGTGTTCAATAAGACCTCACCAGTCCAGTAAAGTGGAAAAAGTTCCTGGGAAAATAACATTTAAATAGAGAAAAAGGGGTTAGCCAAGAGAAGGAAGAAAATCTGACATAGTGAATGAGAAAGAAAGGAGCATGGTGTTCAGGAAAAAAAGAGAAAGCCAATGTGATTAGCACAGAGCAACAGAGAGAGATACGGAGAGAGAGGCAGAGTAGGCAGGGAAGGGCCAGAACATGCATGGTTTCTATCCCCAAAGCAAAAGAAAGCCACTCAAGAGTATTTATTTTATATTTATAAAGTAAATATTCTTTATATTTTCCAGATCAGATTTTATTAGTAATATTTTTGATGAAACAGTTGAACCTTGAACAACATGGGGATTAGGAGCAGCAACCCTCTTCACAGTTGAAAATCCATAGAACTTTTGACTCCCCCAAAACTTAACTACTAAAAGTCTACTGTTGACAAGAAGCCTTACTGATAGCATAAATAGTTATTAACACATGGGTTGTATGTTATATGTGTTAGACACTGTTCTCTTATAAGAAAGTGAGCCCGAGAAAAGAAAATGTTTTTTTAAAAAAAAGAAAATACATTTCGTTCCATATTTATCAGAAAAAATCCACATGTAAGTGCACTTATGCAGTTCAAACCCATGTTATTCAAGGGTCACTGCACTGTTTTTTAAAAGCCAGGATCTATAATCTCTTGCTCTGAATCTCTCATCCACAGTCATAACATCCACCAAAGGTTTTTATTTTGGAATGAGAATGATCTGTAGCCATTCAGTTCCTTCTTTGGGGAAAAATATCACATTGGAAAAATGAATAAATCCTCCACCTACACACACATTTATCTGGGTTTAAACTGCTATAGGCTGCATACTGAAATAAATACTCCAACTAAATTTGTTACAGGGAATGTAGCATAATTAGAGCTCAAAATGTAGCTCTCCTTGACTGTATCATGAAACTCAAAATAGACTTGTAAGGTTAGTTTTTTAAAAACATTCAAATACACAAATTTTTATCTTCCTCTATGCCTGTAACAAAGATTCCTTTTCTCTGTGTTCACAGTGAATGGTTGTGTTCAGCAGGAAAGAAACCAGTCTCTCATACCATTCTTTTCCTAAACACCTGGTTGTTCAGTTTTAACAAGGTGACTGGTTTCCACCATAACTCAGCTATTTTTCCACTTGGCTGGGTCCCCCTGGACCTTAAAGTAAAAATCTATGTAACATTAGCTTCCCGACTAACACTATGTGGGGTTTTTTGCCTACATCATGCCACTAATTTATGGGTGATTCTCTGAATAATGCAAATGGGGATTCCTTCCTCGGCTCTTTCTTTTAAATTTCGATCACGTATACGAAGAGGCAATATTGTACAGATCTTTTTGGTTCCGTATTCTATCTCAACCTATATATCACTGATTTCTGAGAACAGGTAGAACTCTTACATCTGCTACTGGCTCTTTTCCTAGTTTATTGTGTATGTGAAGTAACCATAAAGTGAAAGGCTTTTCCAAGTTCCCTTATTTATAGGATTAGAATAATGGTTGCCTTTTACCTTTCAGACCAAAGTCCTGTCAAATATAGCTAAATAGAAGGAAGTGTTCCACATTTGCAGTCACCCTTCCAAAGCCTATAGAAATGCAGGGGAAGAATGATCTCCAAGTTAAACCACCGGGTTTTATATTTTATGTGCAGTAGTAAAGAGTTTACCTTGTCCATACTGAAATCCTTCCCAGTTTGAGGGCAGATGGATCATAAACACCAGGTAATAATTACTGGCTTTCACCATTCTTAATTAAATGGAGAGCATAGAAATTAACCACAAAGTCTTCCTCCCTATCTGGCCATAGAAGGAACAACATTATATACTTTGAGGTTTCAAAGAAAAATATTGTCCTCAGACCCAGGGAAAATGTTCCTTGTCCTGAGCTCCTTGCTGTTGAGGGCCCTACTCTGGCCATCTTCTAGCACCCACCCCCCTTCCTCATGTTGCAAGCAACCAAGGGATATGCCCACTGAGAGCCTGGGCTTTCTCTTTATGGACCAATTTCTGAACTCCGGGACCACAGAATTCCTTGTCCAAATTATCCTCAACCTGCTTCCAAAGTTTCTAGGCCTAAGGGTAACAGAGGGGCAGCTGTTAGAAAGGAGGTATGAATGGGTTCTGGAGTTGGGGTATCCACACATGCACCTGAAACCTCTTGCTGTGTGGGGTGGGGCTGATGATAGAAGAAAAAGGGGATTGGCTCCCTTCACACCTCTGTGCTCTGCCAGAAAAGTCCAAGTTAGGAGAAAGAACATCTCCTACTTAACAGTTTGTTAACTTGCTTTATAACTTATGGATATTCAGATACGTGATGTGTGGTCTTTTTTTTTTTTTTAATATTTTTACCCCAAACCTTACAAATGTGAAGAACAGGCCTTTAAAAGAATATACTGAGTTCAGAGAAATCACTGACTAATGAGAAGTTGGCAAATTATATTCTTCTTAAACAAATCAGTGGGACCATAACACAAAAGACATAAGGGAAGGGAGGGAAAGTAAAACTCCACTGTTTCGATCCAACAGTAACTTCAATCTCCCAAGTTGTGTTCTTTGTTCACAAAGCATGGGGAGCCAGATAGAACATTCTTCTCTCTGCCACAAGAATTCCATCTGTAAAACAGTGGCTCTCAGGCTGCCAGCTGCTCTTCTCTCCCCTGTTGTAAGAATGCAGCTGAGATTGAAATCTTGTCACCAAGTGGGAGCCAATATCCACCTGTCCCTCTTGTCAGTCTCTTTCTGCAAAGTCTTCCTGGGATTTAAAAACTAAAGCCATAAAACTGGGATTTGCCTTGACTCTTTCTAGAGCAGCTATACCCCATGCATGCATGCATCATATGTACCAGAATGACAAGGTCTCTTTAAAATTGTGGTATTTAAATAAAATAACAGCTGTGCAAGACTATGAACAACCATTACACGTATTCTTAGGAATTGTTTTCTTATTCAAATCATTGGGTGTGGATTTTTTTTTCAAGTAACCCCCCCAAAAAAGAAAATGATAAAAGGTGATCAGTAATTTAAGTTTCTTCCTCATAAGTAAAAAGTAAATATGTATAATTGCATTTGTCATGAGTATAGCCTTTTTTTCCCTACAGTAGGAAAGTGCTTTTGTATAATGTGAATATTAACATACCATTATTTTCTTACCTAGTATATTTTGAAAATATATCAATTCTTAGTGGATTGGGGTTTCCATTTTTAAATTACATTTTGAAATAAATCTATGTTTTCATCAGATCATTAATAGGAGGAAATGATTATGACATATGTAAAAAATTAAACTGTAACTCTTTGGATATTTTACATAATCCCAAACCTTGTGTCTAAAATCAAAGAGTGGGCTTATCTAAATTCATAAAGCATCAGAACATGACAAATCAACCTGGAGAATCAAGCAGGTTCCAGCTGTGAACCAACATGCAGTGCCACTGAACATGCAATCTGAAGTTTCAGCTGGGTCGCCTTTGGCATACAGTGTGTGTGTGTGTGTGTGTGTGTGTGTGTGTGTGTGTGTGTGTGTGTGTGTGTGTGTTTTAAATAGCTTTGCAAAATGGATATCTGTCCATTATCTGTCTGTTACCATTTTAATGAAGAAATCAGAAAAGAAGAGAACTTCTGTACTTTCTAGTGCTATATGACTCTTATTTAGGAAGCAGTAAAGGTGGGCAGGGCGGGGATGGTCATCAAGTTAGGTGTTATGTAGGCTAACTTTGTTAATTTTGATCATATATAAACAGATACCTGAAAGGACATCCTTTTCATATCTCTTAACAAGTCTCAAGCCACACATAATAAGGCTGATAAGGTTTCCATACCACTAGAATACTTAAAATATAAGAGAACAATAAAAGCCAACAGGCAGACTAAATAAAGCAAGACATATCACACCTACTAACACAGAACTAATATGACACAGAATTGTGGGAGCAGGTACATAACAGAACACAGTCCCCCTTTCTCTTCTTCAGAGTGAAATCTTTGTGTTTTATTTTTCAGTTTATTTCTTTATTGGGAGGGGAGGAGCAGAGAGGAAGAGAGAAGGAGAGAGAGAATCCCAA
This sequence comes from Crocuta crocuta, assembly GCF_008692635.1. Lineage (NCBI taxonomy): Eukaryota > Metazoa > Chordata > Mammalia > Carnivora > Hyaenidae > Crocuta > Crocuta crocuta. The sequence continues at coordinate 2,307,096 of NW_027532403.1, forward strand.
GCAGGCTCCACACTGTAAGTGCAGAGTCCCATGCAGGGTTTGAGCTTACCAACCATGAGATCCTGACCTGAGCCGAAATCAAGAGTCAGACACTTAACCAACTCAGCCACCTAAGTGGCCCTTCAGAGTGAAATTTTTAATGGTGGTCCCCAATTAATAGATTTTTAATGATTTCAGGAGAATGACTGAATAATGAGATTTATCCCATTTGGATATATGTTAATCTTTAGAGATCTTTCTAATTCTAATTTTTAAGAAAGAAAATTTATATTTCTATATCTGAGAGATTAAAGGTATGTAGGAAACATAGTGTAGACGTACAGAGCCTCTTGGACATGTGCTCTTTGTTCTGCTGACACGGAGATCAGAAAGCAATAAAGGAAAGCAATTACATCCATTGACTCCATGCATCTTAGCTATTCCGGAAACAGAGCTTATCAATGAGATTGGCGAGGGAAGTCCCTTTTCGGTTCCCAACATTTCAATCATAGAAAGTGACGCAAATGTCACAGGCTGTGATTTTTCTAACTCCCTAATTTGTTTTTCCTCATGAATACCACTGTTTCCTTTGGAGAGGAAGAAGCAACTGGAAGCCAGCTGCTGAAGGTTAGTGCCTTTCGACGACTGCCTCGCCTCCCACTCCTCATCACCTCTCACCTCACCACTGCCTTCACCTTTCATGCCGTGAACTTCTGACATGTCAGGGAGCCAGGAGGGACTTTGCAATAAAGCTTAGGTCTAACAAAATCTAAACCTGTTACATCCCTTCTTAAGTCAGAACATGGAACTCCCCCAGCAAGAAATCACATCTGCTTTTAAATTATACACTGTGCCCAGCTACAGTGGGAGCACTCAGTACCACACATCCGTGTTAAACAGTAATAACTTATTAAACATTTGCCCTTCATAACCTCTGTGTATGCTCAAATAATAAGAGCCACTAAAATTTCATTGCACATGTACTTTTTTACCACCTTTACTGCACAGAAAGCTCATTCAAATTTAAGTCCTCAGCAGCTCTGGAGCATGTTTATTTATAAGATCATTTTCCAGGCTGGGTAGAGAGCCAATTTACACACTTTCAATAATTTTAATAAATAAATAGACTGTATCCTTCCTATCACAGTATTTATGATAAGTCCGTTATTATACATAGCAAGACTATTTTATCAATATTGATCATGCCACATATGTGTATATGTGTGAACTGATATAGATATAGACACAGAAATGGATGGAGAGAGCTGCTAGTCATTAAGTGCTGTCCGTATGCCAGGCAGTGTGCCCATTGCTTTTGTCATTGGTTTAACCAGTATTTGCTGAACATCTCCAATGCATCAGGCACTTGGGTTAGGGAGTTAAGCAGGAAGAAGCTAAAAAGACAAACAGAGCCCTAGTCCTCAAGAAGCTCATAATCTAGGGGCGCCTGGGTGGCTCAGTCGGTTAAGTGGCCAACTTCGGCTCAGGTCATGAGCTTGCGGTTCATGAGTTTGAGCCCCGCATTGGGCTCTGTGCTGACAGCATAAAGCCTGGAACCTTCTTTGGATTCTGTCTCCCTCTCTCTCTGTCCTTCTCCCGTTCACACTGTGTCTCTCTGTCTCTCAAAAAAATGAATAAATGTTAAAAAAAAATTTTTAAAAAGAAGTTTATAATCTAGTAGATAGGACAAACATTTCAGAAAAACAATATAGGAAGGCATCTAACCAGAGGGTCTACCTCCATTATAAAGCAGCATTTACACTGAAACCTGAAGGATAATTCAGCAGGTGAAAAGTGAAGGCAGAATGGTCCTGGCAAAAGAAATGGTCTATGAGAATGGGAAGTGAGTTTGAGAAAGTAAAAAATTCAAGCAGAAGGAGAGAGGTTAGTGATGATCCTGCAGAATGGACAGTGGCCAGGTGTAAATGGGCTTTTTTTTTTAAGCCAATTCAGGAATTTGGACTTTACCCTGCAGGCAATGGACAGCATCTAGGGGATTGAAGCAAGCTATTGTCACCATCAGACCTGCATTTCCTAAGATTACTCTTGTCTCTCTATGGAGCAAGGATTCGAGAGAGAGAGACCACTTCAAGATGATTGCAGGAAGCCTGGCTGGAGAGAAGATGACCTGGACTGAGGTGCAGAAGTGGAAAGGAGCAAAGGGAATGCAGTCAAGACATCAATTTGGCATCAGTAGGATGTGGGGATAGATAAAAAATGGGGGAGGGGCGAGAGTAAGGGAGATGTGTAAGAAAGAGGAATCAAGGTCTCAACGATTTTCTGATAGGTAGCATTGCAGTAGAGAGCCAAACCAGATTATTCCATTCAGAACACAGTCCATATTTCCTTTAATATCATGTCTCAGTTATCTGAGTTCTCTATTTTGATGACAGATACTCCCAGGAGACTGTCATGGGAGTGCAATGAGGAAGACTCAAAGCACTTTCCAATTTATGGGCAAGAACTATCTTCATTTCACATATGGAAGAAGCATATTTTCTTTTAAAAAAAATTATTTGTACTTCTGTCTTTGGCCTCATCTGAACTTTTTATGAGGGTATGAGTAGAAATTAAGACCTACCTCCCAAACGAGTATGTTTTCCTAACATTATATTTCATTATGTCTTGCTTTCCTTCTCAGGAACTCAGGAACTTCTAATGTTGGTTTGAATTATTACCAGGAATCACAGAAATATATGATTTTGAGGGTCTAGCAGACTCTTAAAAAATATTTAGTTGTTCAGTGATCATGTTCATAGCTTCATAAAAGCTAATGTTGATGAGAAGCCAGCAGAGCCTATTTCAAAAGTCAGCAAAAATCTATTCTAATAACTGCCTGTCAGCTTCTAAAATTTGAAAATTAGCCCTACAAGACGCGTTAAGGGTTGGTATGAAGTGAAAAATTAGAAGTGACCCCACAAAGCACAGTTAAGCATAGAATAAAACGCCATTTCATCTGAGTGTGGGTAGGAACTTGTACAGATCAAATATGGGAGTAGAGGAAATAAAGAGATAGCAGGCGCATTAACAACCCCCTCTTCTCCTAAGAATATACAAAATATACATTGTTAAGGTGGCTTGATGAAGTCTCTTGTCAATTCTAGTGATGTCATTATAAGAATCAACTTATTTATGGGGCACCTGGGTGGCTCAGGTGGTTAAGCATTGGTCTCTTGATCTCCACTCAGGTCATGATCTCATGGTTTGTGGGATTGAGCCCTGTGTCAGACTCAGCCCTGACAGCACGGAGCCTGCTTGGGGTTCTGTCTCTCCCTCTCTCTCTGCCTCTCACCTGCTCACTTTCTCTCTCCACTTCTCTGTCTCTTTCAAAATAAATAAATAAACATTAAAAAAAAAAGAATCAACCTATCAACTTATCTCTCCAAAACACAGTTCTAATCCCTGCCTTACACAATAGGGACAAGATCTGGAAAGGGAACATCTGGTGAATGTTTTTTTCTTGTTCTACAAATAATTCCCCCAAATAGCATAATGCTGATTCTTCAATTACTTACTGAATGAAAGTAAGAAAGAATTAAAATTTAGGACAATGTCATCCAAATGGCACACACACAAGAAAAACAAATCAAGCCAAGTGATTGAAGTATCCCTCAAGAGGACAATATATATGAAAGGATTGTTGAGGCGCCTGGGTGGCTCAGTCAGGTGGGCACCTGACTTCAGCTCAGTTTATGATCTCATGGTTTGTGGGTTCAAGCCCCACATCAGGCTCACTGCTGTCGGCACAGATTGCCTGCTTCCAATCTTCTGTTTCCTTCTCTCTCCCTGCCCCTCCCCCACTCACGCTCTCTCTCTCTCTCTCTCTCTCTCTCTCTCTCTCTCTCTCTCTCTCAAAAATAAATAAACATTAAAAAAAGATTGTCTAATAAACTGACTAGACAGGCAAAGCTGATCATGTTGAAGAATATGGAATTAGCAAGCCGAAATATCTGGCAGAAATGTACACAGATACAGATGGCTATGTACTCTGCCCTGAAACCCTGCAGAATTAAACTTGCTCTTGTTTTACTTAACCTTTAACAAAAGTGTTTAACTTTTTGTTCTTTTTTTTATTACTTTACAAATGTGAAAATGCATTAATTATTCTTGGAACCATCTCACAAAAATTGCCTGTGGAGTTTTGTATGTATATAGAGAAGAACGGATGTCAGATAAGCAGTGTCAAAAGAACAGAGATCACCATCCTAATCAACAGAGATGAGAAAGATCAATAAATCTGCCTCCTTCAGGGAGACCACAAAACATCTTTCTCTTCCCTGAAAAAAATGAGGTAGAGATCTTCTTTCTCAGGACAAGTACTTTAAGTCACAACCCACCATAAACCAAGCTACCAAAATATTATTAACATGGTTGAATGAATTCACCAAGGGCTGAATATAACTTTAGCACTAGCAGGCAAGGTCAAAAGGAGGAAGAGAGGCTTGAGGAAAGGGAGAGAGAGGAGGAAAGCATAGGGGAGAGAGAAGGAGGAAGGAAAGAAGGGAGGAAAGGAGGAAGAAATGAAGCGAAGGAGGAAAGGGGGGAGAACAAAAGGAAGGAAGAAATTTTACATTTAGGAAATAGAGTCCCTCCCCCATCTCCAGGCTCGCTGTGGAGTGCAGGTGGGTGTGCAGGAACAGGTGAATGGACAGGTGAATCACAAAATCTGCAAGTTGGAAAGGTAAGTCTAAACTTCCACCTGAAGAATTGTATGTATCCCTGAGATGTTCATCCAATGTCTGCATAAACTTTTGTTAGTCACTTTAAATAATACAGTATATTAATTTTGTACAACTCTAATAATTTGTAAGTTCTTTCTTAATATAGGCTAAAATCTGCTTCTCTGTCCTGTCTCCATGACAAGCTCTAGTTCCTCTTCTGTAGCAATATAAAAATTTCATACTTATTCTACCTCATCCCTTCACACACTAGAAAACTGTCATGTCCCCATAAGAGTTCTCTTTTTTGAGGAAAATACCAGTTTCTTTTGCCTTCTGTCATAAGACATGGTTTCTAGAATCAGTCACTTTGCTCTAGATGCCCTTCAGCTCCAGTGAGTGGTGAAGAATATTGAGTCTGGATTCATTTGCCTGAGTTTAAATTTTGGTTCTGCCATAGCTGTGTAAATGGGGAAATTCATTCAGCCTTTCTGTGTTCCATTTTCTTCACTGACAAAACAGAGTACTGCCTTATAGTGTTGCTGTGAATATTTGGTATAATAGTGGATATAAAGTACACCGTAAGTGCTCAAGAATTTTAACTCTACCATTACTCCAGAGCATAGTGGAACTACACTTTCTTTCTTTGGAAATTATGATTGTATTAAAATAGCCAAATTTTGTTTTTCTTAACAGCCATTATTTACCCTTCATTCAACTACTACTTGTCACGTTCCTGCTATGAACATTTGTAGGGAAGGTGATCTAGAGTGCTGGGAAGGGTGCTATAGTGTTTTCATCAGGTTAGATGTCTTTGAGAAGGTGACATTTGAGCCAAGACTTGAAACAAGGGAGTGAACTTGGAGATAGATCAGGAGAAAGAGGGTTCCAGCAGTGTGGTGCACATTCTAAGGTGAGACCCATATGGCATGTTTTAAAACAAAAGGAACTCATTGTGGCTGGAGCACTAAGTTGGGGGGTGGGGACAATAAGAGAGGACATCCTAGAGGTAACAGGGGCAGATGAGCTAGAATCCTCTGGTGGCAGGAAGGGCTTTACTTTGAGGGAAATCTAGAGCCCCTGCAAGGTTGGGAATAGAGTCAATGATTTGTTTTATTTCAAATAGATCATTCGGGATGCTGATTTGAGAAAAGACTTAGATTTCCTCCCTGCAGGCTGAGGAGAAACCACATTAGGAGATTATTGCCATATTGTAGGAGAAAGGGGATGGCGACTCAGACCAGGGTGACAGCAGGGGGGGTGGTGAGAAGTGAGTAGACTCTGGGTCGACTTTAAGGGTAGCGTCAAGAGGATTTTCTGAAGGATGGGTTGTGAGGTGTGAGAGACAGAGGAGTCAATACTGCCAAGTTTTCAGCCTGAACACTCGGAGGGGTGGAGCTGCTACCAACGAGCTGAGGTGAGGCAAACTTGGAGACAAAGAGTGAGAATCCACCCTGGAGACTGAGGAGTTTTAACTGTTAACTAAACCTAAGAATGGAAGTGTAGAGCAGAATGTTGAGTGTGCATGTCTCGAGCTGGGGAGAAAGTCTTGGCTGCAGACATAAAATTGAGCACATCTTGGGGGCTAGATGAGATGAGGCAGGAGTGAGTGTGGACTGGGTGAAGAGTGAAACCAATGCCTGAGTCCTAGGATACTCAAATATTCAGAGGCTGGGAGAGGAGACAGGGAGCCACAAAAGGAGCCTGAGAGGGAGCAACAGGTGCAATAGCGAAAAGGGAGGCAATGTGCTATTCTGAAAGCCAGAGGAACAGAATGGCTCATGTGGAAGAAAGTGGCCAAATGTACCAAATGTTGCCCACAGGCAAGTAGACTGAGGACTGGGAATAGGATTTAACCACCCGAAGATCAATGATGACCCAGGCATCCAAAATTCAGAGGATGTGCTGAGAACAAAAGTTCACTTCCTCTGCTTCCAGCCATGATGAAGTACTAGAAACTGGACTCACCCACCTTACATGCCTAAAAAAAAAACAGGCAAAATATATGAAATAACAATCTTCAGACATTGGAAACAGTACAGGACAGTAATCACTGCCCCTTCCCCATTTACTGCCTAAACGGTTTCCATCCACAGCACAGGGAGGGAACAACCAAAGCTCAGAGGGAAGCCAAGGCCATGCAGGGATGCACAGAGCAGAAGAGCAGAGTGGAGAGAGCCACACAGAGAAAATGCTCTGGAAATCTGCAGGGCCTCCCTGCTGTGGAGCTTTAGCTCGGCATCAGCATATGCCTGTGAAGAGGAAACTCCCCAAGACCAGGGAAGGAACCACAGAAAAGGAGGAAGAGGAATAATTCTCAGGTGACACATGGCGAGAAATAGCCCATGGTATAATAATAGCATGTCTAGATGCTAATGGCAATCACCCAACAGAAGGAAACGGTTGATGATGTAGACAGGGAAGGGAGAATTGCTCCGGCCACTGTATGGAGGCAAGAATAGGTGGGATCCAGTACACAAAGACAGGCACACGCTGGGGATAATTCTGTTGATGGCAAGAATAGGTTGGTGGAGATACTGAGAGGTGGGTAGACGTGGTGGTTGGAAGTCCGTGGAAGCTCCTCTGATTGCTTCCGTTTTCCCGGTTCTGTAGGAGGCATGAGCACCACCAAGAAGGAGAACAAGGGAAGAGATGCTGAGGGGTAGAGCAGAGAGGAGAATGTGTGAAATAGTCCTTCAGCAAGGTGACACAGGAAAAGCCCTGAGCACACCCAGGAGCATTTATATGGCTCTATGACTGGCAGCACTAAGGGCCTATTTGGTCATGAATTTGAAGTGAGGACCTCTAGCACAGTCATATTTTTTTGAGCCACCTTCAGCTGCACGAGTGCAAGTATAGGGTAGTAGGGATTGGATTTCACCTGGATTGTGGATAATTGTAGATAATAAAGGGAGAGAGGGTCAAGCAAGCCATGCATCATCACAGTTGACTTGAATTGAACATATGGTCCTTTTTGGTTTTTCTACCACAAACTATGTTCTTTAATACATTTTTTTAACATTTATTTTTGAGAGACAGAGGGACAGAGCATGAGTGGGGGAGGGGCAGAGAGAGAGAGAGAGAGGGAAACACAGAATCCGAAGCAGGCTCCAGGCTCTGAGCTGCCAGCACAGAGCCCAGAGCAGGGCTTGAACCCACAAACTGTGAGATCATGACCTGAGTGGAAGTCGGATGTTCAACCGACTGAGCCACCCAGGGAACCCTCCCACAAACTATTCAGCCAGATCCTCTTTCCATTACATTTGTGCCTTAGATTCTTTTGAGTTTAGGGCCATTCTGTTCATTCTGTTATTCCATCACCCATCTCAGCAGCTCTCCTTCCACCCCTGGATCAGTGAATGTCTCTCTTCTTCCAGCCACCATCAGAAATGTTGAACAGGGGCGCCTGGGTGGCTCAGTCGGTTAAGCTCCCGACTTCAGCTCAGGTCATGATCTCACGGTTTGTGGGTTCAAGCCCCAGGTCTGGCTCTGTGCTGACAGCTAGCTCAGAGCCTGGATCCTATCTTCAGATTCTGTATCTCCCTCTCTCTCTGACCCTCCTCTGCTCATGCTGTCTCTGTCTCCCTCTCAAAAATAAATAAAACTTAAAAAAAATTTTTTTAAATGTTGAACAGGACAAAGTCAAGGGCAGAGTCTGTTGGTTTCTCTCTAAAGACATCTTGTCAGGTTAACATTAATCCATTTGTCAACATAGTAGGTAAATATATTTAACCAGCTTTAAATTCAGATATTCTACCACCATCAAGTTCATTTTCTCCATCTTTTTGCAATGACGTCAATAGAGTTTATTAAAAACCTTGCTAAAAGCAAGATATTATATGTACAGTATTTTCCTATCTTTTCAACCTAATCCAAAAAAAAAGTTTTCAAGTCATGAAATTAGTTTAGCATGACTTATTAACAAATCCATAGTGTTACTAGCAATTAATGTTTTGGGGGTTTTCCTAAGTGCTTTAAGTCAAGATAGCATTCTTCTGGACAGGGCAGCTATACTCACTTAAAGTGGGAGACAGAGAATTATGATGGCTGATGGCCAAAGTACCTTCCCCTGAGCCAATCAAACACCTCTTACCTCCATGCTGGTTCTAATTTTGATCAAGACTAACTCAAGTTATCCAAATGGTAGGGGTCTGGGTACAAGATGCTGAGGCACACACTACTAGTTGTTTACCCAATTCTCACCTTCTTCTTATTAATTCGACTCCCAATTTTCTCCTGGAAAGCAATGTACGAAGGTAGAAAAAGGGAAGGAAAGAAGGAAAGAACAAACAAATGAACCAAAGAAGGAAGGAAAGAAGGGAGGCAAAGTAAAAACTAAAGGCTATACTTCCTGCCCAGAGTCCATGTTACTGTTCAGGACAATGAGACAGAAGAGGTTTTAAACTCCTGATATTTGCATATGGGATACACATTTCTCCTCATAATTTCCTTCTTCTGCCACGGAAATGGAAATGCTGCTGGAGGCAGTGAGATGGCAAATCCGAGAATGAATACCACCTGTCAAGAATGGTGAAGAGGAGGGGCGCCCGGGTGGCTTAGTCGGTTAAGCGTCCGACTTTCGCTCAGGTCATGATCTCACGGTTCGTGGGTTCGAGCCCCGCGTCGGGCTCTGTGCTGACTGCCAGCTCAGAGCCTGGAGCCTGTTTCAGTCTGTGACTCCCTCTCTCTCTGACCCTCCCCTGCTCACTCTCTCTTCCCTAGAAATAAATAAAACATTAAAAAAAAAATGAACGGTGAAAAGGAAAGCAAGCGGTGCCTAGTAAGTCGTGATGTGGGCCCACTGCTTCAGCCCTGAGCCACCTACCTCCAGACTCCTTGTTATGTGAAGACTACAAACCCCGTTTCCACTAAGTCACTAATGCAGAGCTCCTGTTCCACGCACAAATATATATATACATGGATAGAAGCTGGAAAGCTGCCAGTCACCATAGCAGCCCTAGAAACTGGCTGCTGCCTCTATGGCTCCCTCTCTCCCAGTTGCTGCATGGTCTGTTTCTCATGGTGTATTTTTTTTCCCTGAAGATTTCTTTATTCTTCTTTCTCTAACTACTTGCCTTTTTATCTGATCACTATATCTGTTCTCTAAGCCAAACCTTTTACTTACTAGCAATTTTTGCTATCTTATAACTTCAGTTTACTCACAACCCACCATGGCTTTTCCAGAATATCTTTATATCGTAACTTTCAACTTTAAGTTCTCATGCTAACTTTCTCATTCTTTATTATTCTAACTTATAGAGAGAAGGAGTATGGTGGTTCCATTTTGTTTAAGCTCCAAGCCAACCTATTGATTGGCCAGCCGTGGGACTGGTGTCTACCTCCAATCCAGTCAACTGTGGTTTAGAGTATGGATGGGTTTAGAAATATGGTAGGAAAATTGGCCCTCTAAGGCCCTTCTTGGCGGGGACCATGGGCAGGGGGCATGGCAATCACCAGGGTGAACCTCAGATCTGGCATGTTGTATCAACAGAAATCATAGCTACCCCTGCACGCCAAAGCCAATTAAAGTCTCATTTTAAGTTATTTGCATTTTAGAAAATATAACCTAATAAACTATGGCTGGGAAATTCCAGGGCTCGAATCCTAATCCCAGTTTTTCTATTAACACACTATATGAAAGTTTGAAGATCGCTTTGTGCCATAGTTTCTTCATCTGTAAAAATAGGAAACTCATATCTATTACCTTTTGAGGTTCCAGAAAGGAACAATAAAATTGATTTGCAAAATGTTTTATTGCCATAAAGCACTATATTGAAAATGGCCTGTATTTAAATAGCCTGATTTGTTGCAGTAGATAATGAAAAGAGCTATTTAAGGAACATATTTTAAATAAATGCATGTTTAATTTGTTTTCTTTCCGTTGTTACTTTTGTGAAAGTCATTAAAATCAAGGAAGAATGGCAGGAGATGCTAATTAAGTCTTCAATCACTAAATTTTTCTTTATCCAGTAGATAAAATTCTAGCCTGTACCCTTAGTTTGCTCTCTCAGAATTCATTTAGCAAACATGTAATCATGACTCTGTCTTGGGCTTTATGCTTCAACGTGGAGAATCAGAATTGTTGGGTGGAATCAGTAGGGGCTTTCCAGAGTCAACCATGTTCATCCCCTCCCCGCTCCATTTCCAGTGATGTCATGTTGGTACCTTGAAATTGGCCATGATGGGAGCATTTACACCACAGAAAGTAGCAAATAATAAACATTTACCAGCCTATCATTGGAATTGATGTACCTAGAACTGAAATACACACACAGATGCAGCACACATCATTGTCACCCACAAGGACCCACCCACTATTGGGACCTCATCAAGATAAAAAGCTTCTGCATGGCAAGGGAAACAATCAATAAAATTAATATTAGGCAACTGTTGGAATGGGAAGAGATAGTTGCAAATGACATATCAGATAAAGGGCTAGTATCCAAAATCTATAAGGAACTCACCAAACTCCACACCTGAAAAACAAATAATCTAGGGAAGAAATGAGCAGAAGACATGAACAGACACTTCTCCAAAGAGGACATCCAGATGGCCAACAGACACATGAAACAATGCTCAGCATCCCTAATCATCAGGGAAATGCAGATCAAAACCATACTGAGATACCACTTCACACCAATCAGAGTGGCTAAAATGAACAAATCAGGAGACTATAGATGCTGGCAAGGATGTGGAGAAACAGGCACCCTACTACACTGTTGGTGGGAATGTAAACTGGTGCAGCACCTCTGGAAAACAGTGTGGAGGTTCCTCAAAACATTAACAATAGAACTCCCCTATGACCCAGCAATAGCACTGCTAGGAATTTACCCAAGGGATACAGGACTGCTGATGCACAGGGGCAGTGTTCATAGCAGCACTCTCAACAGTAGCCAAATCATAGAAAGAGCCTAAGTGTCCATCAACTGACGAATGGATCAAGATGTGCTTTATCTATACAATGGAATATTACATGGCAATGAGAAAGAATGAAATCTGGCTATTTGTAGCAACATGGATGGAACTTGAGGATGTTATGCTGAGCAAAATAAGTCAGGCAGAGAAAGACAGATACCATATGTTTTCACTTATAGGTGGATTAGGAGAAACTTAACAAAGGACCGTGGGGGAGGAGAAGGGGGAAAATAGTTGGAGAGAGGGAGGGAGGCAAACCATGAGAGACTCTTGAATGCTGAGAATAAACTGAGGGCTGATGGTGGTGGGGGAGAGGGAAAGGGGGGGGATGGGCATGGGGGAGGGCACTTGTTGGGATGAGCACAGGTGTTATATGGAAACCAACTTGACAATAAACTATGAAAGAAAAACAAAATTAAATAAATAAAATGAAGAAGAATTCATTGCAAGCTTCCTTAATTAATGAAGGTCTGTTGTAAGATAATAATTTTGATAATAATTAAGACTAAGAATAATACACTAGGAAATAAGAAACCAGGATCTTAGACCCCAAAGATGTCTACAAACAGGACCAACAACAAAGCCAGATTGCAGAGGCACATGGAGTTTGGGATGGCCTGTCAGAATCCAGTGCAGCTTTTACAACCCAGCTACCCTGACATCCTATCAGCAGGCTTGCAGGATGCCAGTTCCAGAGTCCTAACATTACTGTGACTTTGTCCTTCTTCGTCTCTGATTCTGTATCTCTCTTAATTTCTCCTCCCATTGCCAAATGGACATGACTCTCTCCCTCCCGCAGCTTCTGCACTTCTGTGTGATACACCCATTGTGTACCTCTTGGCTTTTGCGACCATTTCCTATTTGCCGTTTCCATAAGCACTGCATTCAACACCTAATAAAGGATAAATTGAGATCTACCTTGTTCACGGCTATACCCACAATGGCTACCATAGCGGTTGGCACATTGCAGATTTTCAATAAGTATTTCTTGAATGAATGAACTCATTTAGGCCAACCCATGCAGTGGCCCACTCCAGATATATCTATATTCATAATGAAGAAAGCAAGGCTACATGGTATAGAAGTCAATCTATTATGTGTAAAAAAAAAAATTTTTTTTTAAATCTGCTTTGCTCAGCCAGAGTCTATGGGCCAGCCCTCAGAACATGAATAGTCATCTCTGGATATTCACCTGTGGAACTCCCTCACCCTGTTTGAGTTCAGCAGAGGAAAGACAAATTGGGTTGCTTAAGGTTGGTTGTGGAATGCAGAAGGAGTTAGTACAATTACCCTTAGCAACTGTCTAGGATCACCTCAAAGCTTCCACCAATTTGTCACTCCATAGAACTCTGTGAGTCAAGCCACAGGATTATCCCACTGGAGGAGTGAAGGACCTGGGATATTTTTGCACTTACTGCCATTAGTTATTAATGGGATTGGGTGGCAGGGAAAGGGGCATTCGTTCTCTGTTATATTCTGCCTGCCTGTTATCCTCACAGAACATTTTCAGGCTGTCAGAATTCAGCCACAGTGGTTATTACAATGGTAGGTGAGAGAGAATGGGCCAGGCACTGACAGTGGCTGTGACAGACTTTCTTCCACTTATGGTCATGCTTGAGAATGTCACTGCCCTAAGGGTATCAAAATTCCACCAGTAAACATAACTCTACTTCCTTAATTGTCTGACCCCCAACACCCATACCCAGCAGCAAGTCCAGCACACACCTCCACCTCCTCCAGAAAGTTTAGTAGCAGCACAGCTACCAACTGCCTGTATCCCACTACAAAACCCAAAAATAGAAAATAAAAATCATTACAGCAATTGCCATCCACTAATGCAATTTTCTGCTTACTTGCTCTCCACCCAAACTCTCCCCCCAACGTGCATCCACACTGTGAACTCATTGAAAGAAAGGCCTCTTTGTTAGTCATTCTTAAATCCCCAACATCTAGCAGAGCATGGGGCAGGTAACTCAAATGTTTCTTGAATGAATGACCTAAATTGACAAGCCTCGTTTGGATCCACGGAATCACAAAGTCTAGCCTCAGAATCCCACCCATGCTATTCTGGGCATTCAGTTCCAAAACACAACACGCTCACTGCTTTGCCAAATTCAAATGTTGATTCTGATACTTGAGAACATTGCTACTTCTCAGACAAAGCCATGTCACATATTGTATTAGAAAGCATGGAGCTGTGGTACTCTGTTTACCACTTTCAGGACAAGAGAGAAAAAATACTAAGTAAATACTAATCCTTTTCTTTCCTGAACATCCAATAGCATGCCCTGCTAGGGCCCTTGGTACAGGAGCTGCACATCTATTCCTGGGGCACCAAGTACACCACAGGGAGCAGAGCTGATCTTTGTCCCATCTGTTCCATGTACAGACACCAATTTGTGTTTTCTCTGATTAGATTGCATCCCTCCCAAGAGCTTGCAGTTTAATGTGTGTCTTCTGCTTCTTTCATAATCCTCCCATGTACCTGGTGGAAGGCTTGGCATAGGAAGGATTGTCAATAAACCGTGGCTGATGGATCAAATCTCCCGGTAAGTAGGTGGAACAACCCGAAGCAAGCATTAATAGCTAGAATTTCTTCAGTCTTGAAAGTAGTCAGTGTCTAAAACCTGGAAAACAAGCTGCTCTGGCCACATCATTACTCGGGAATGACTACACATTTCATTTCTGCAGCCAGCGTGTTTGTTTTCTTTTAAGTCATCTCCAAAAGTAAGCATATAGTGACCTAAATCTTTCATTTTTGTGACCCACTGGTATATAGTAAACAGAAACCATAAGGTAGACTCAAACTTTAGCAGGAGATGGCATTAAGAGCATTCATGCTAAAGGTAGGCCCTGAAAGGCTCAAACCCTGGAAAATTGAACCGACTTCTGTAAATGCCTATTAGTTCGCATAAATGAGGTTTCAGTGGAGACTTTTCCACTCGAACTCCTGAAATATTCATCTCTTTGCTTTTCAGGCCTTCTTTTGGTTACGATGAGCAAAGTCGAAAGCAAATGTGTGGAGTAAAATAAAAATTAGGAACTCCAACTCTGTAAGGCTAACTCCTGCGCTGTGGTTTGACAGGGTTGGGAGCTAGGAGGAAGGATTCAATTTTCAGCAGCTCTGCTTCGTCCCTGAAGCGCGCCATGTGTTCCAGCTCGGCCTTGATCTGCAGCCGGCCCTGTTTACTATGTGACAGACAGCTGTTCCCTCCCGGCTCTCCGCCATCATTCCTCCTCCTCACACGCCATCCCTGTGCAGAATAAGGCACTTGCCGAAACTGCAGCCCAACGTGAGCAGTAGTGCTTGGCTGGAAAGCTCAGGATCAGAAGAGGACTGATCAATCAAAGGGTCTCCCAAGGGACAGATTTGAAAAAGCTGGCAGAAAATAAAATGCTCTGATACACGAGACTCCCAAGACATAAAGCTTACAATATGCCACCAAAAATCTTCTCGTACTTTTTATCATATTTGGTTCTATTCTCAGCTGTTAAAGCTTTCCCTTCGCCTGGTGGGCTCTTTTTGAAATTGAGACACCAGCAGAGGGAAGCTCAGTGCAGATCATGATTGAGAGCTCCCTGCATGAGTGCTCAAATCACACCTGGAGACTGTGAGGCTATTGTGTCTGGCAGGGACCGCCATTTGTAAATGTCCAGTCCTCATTATCAGGCTCAGGAGTCTCGCCACCACATTTTGACTTAACACTTTAAAAGTTCTTTAATTTGAGGGGCTCCTGGGTGGCTCAGCAAGTTAAGCAGCCCACTTTGGCTCAGGTCATGATCTCATCGTTGTAGGTTTGAGCCCTACATCGGGCTCTGTGCTTTCGAATCTGTGTCTCCCTATCTCTCTGCTCCTCCCCTGCTTGCACTCTGTCTCTCTTTCTCAAAAATAAGGAAACATTAAAAAAATAATAATTTAAAATAATAATAGTAATTTGAGTGGCCTGAAAGTATTTGAGCGTGTATGTGTGTGTGTGTGTGTGTGTGTTTGGGTGTGTGCATATTCTCTATTGGCATATATGTGTATGTATATTTACACAAATGTATACCATTAGAATAAAGAAAAAATTAGTACAATAAAAAAAAGGGAAATACCCAAATCTTCTTTCAATTCTGTAGGTACAGATATTTTTTAATACAGTTTGCTTTCATTTTCTTTTATATTGTCTGTTTCTAGAAGACAATGATTTGAATGAAGCAGAAAGGATTGTGGAGTCCCAAATACAAAAATTCACCTTTTGCCTTAGAATGGCTTATTTTATAAGTCTGAATGCTAAAGAGTATGGTTGGCCAGCTGTTAGACTGTTGAGGGTATGATGATTGCAGCTGGGAGGTTAGGCCCATGAACTTCCCTGTTGCTCCCAAATTAGCAATTCTGTGATCTTCATGTATTGGGCAATTGTTTTTAAAACATTTTTCCAAGAAAATTGTCCAACTCAAAAATAACTGCTTCATACACTTAATTATCAGTACTACTGGTATCTTTTCTATTCAAACAAGAAGAGAAGAGCAGGCAGGAACCATTCCATGGGATTCCATTCCACTGAAAGTAGAGAATTCCATTCAGGCAGTGACTGAGGCTGCATCAGCTTCACATTTGCAATACTGTCATTCCATGGCTGAATTGCAGTCTCATTATAGCTCCCATCTTCAGACTTTGTAAATTCACACTGAACTTGACATTACTGACTTTAACCAGGGAAGAAATATGCCTATGAAAGATTATGAAATTTCTTTTATCTATTTGCTTTAGGGATGAGAAAAACAAAAGCATAAACATGATTTAAAGCTCAAGAAATCTCTTTACCATGTCTGGCTGCATTAACATGCTGTGGACACAGGTCATAGTTTAATTAAGAAAGGAATCCATAAATACAGCAACAGCTCCAAGGGGAGAGCACAACAGGTCCTATTACACTGACCCCCATCACAAAACTTTTTTATGCTGGTGAAACCTGGTGAAAATAAGGGGCAACTGGAGCAACTTTGAAGAGTAAGGAAGTTGTTTGTTTGTTTAATGCAACTTAACTTCTAGAAAAGCAGAAGGGAGGAGGGTAAAACTGTTGCTAAGTGCTAGCCCCAAACCTGGGGCAAGGCAAGTTTCAAGGATAATTGTATGGACTGTTTATGACCATCTCAAGTTATTTTTAGCACCAGCTGGTAGGATCAGCTTCCTCGCTCTACAGTGATGCTCCTTAGTACCCACTCACGGCACAGGACTCGGGCAATTACCCCTTTGAAAATAATCACGATTGAGCATTTCCACCACACCAGACACTTTAAAATACATTTTCCGTCATCATGAGGAGTACTTACAATACCCAAGATCTAACTAATTGGTATTATTTCTACCATTGCAAAAATGAAGAATCTGAAGCTCAGAAAGATTACTTACCTTGCCCAAGCCTTACTGCTAATATCGACACTACAGAATTTGAAATTCCATTTGACTGCTTAAATCCCATACTCTTCACACTATCCCAGACTGCCTTTCAATCACTTCTCCCTGCTGAGGGGAGAACTCTGTAAAAAAAATTATTTTCTTTCCAATGAGAGGTTTGAGTTTCTAATCCATCAAAGTGCATTGTTCTTAAATGAAAACAAGTAGTGGAGACTCCCTTTTCTACTTAAAAACATTAAAACATCTAAACATCAGAAACTAATGTATTAAAACTATTGTTCACTTAGCTATGGAGGCATTTCTATTGGCAGAATGAATGTTTTGGGGTACAAATTAGTACTTAATTTTAGTAACACTTTTTTTTATTTCTTTAATGTTTATTTATTTTGAGAGAGAGGCAGAGAGACAGACAGACAGACAGAGCGCAAGCAGATGAGGGGCAGAGGGAGACAGAGACCAAGAATCTGAAACAGGCCCCAGGCTCTGAGCTGTCAGTCCAGAGCCTCACAAGGGATTGAACCCCTTAACTATAAGATCATGACCTGAGCCAAAGTCAAACACTTAACCAACAGAGCCACCCAGGTGCCCCAAGAAGTAACACATTTTAGATAGAAGCCCGTAAAGTGAGGACTTCCCTGGTAAAGCTTCATTTGTTTTGTTTAGTAATGAGATGAATCAAATACATTAAAAGTTGGATGATCACTAATCACAAATGGGATTCGAGATGACAACTACAGTGAGTAGCATCATTTTCATACTTGGGCAGAATAAAAGAGATTACTCAAGCAAAAAATCAGGATTATGTAGGATCTAATCATGGCTTTCCACTGACTACCATAGTCAAATGTCTTGAGCTCAGTAAATCTAAAGTCCTTGTTCTATAAAATCCACTGAATAATACCTAGCTCCACCAAGCTACAAATTTCTATGATATATTTAACATACCCACTCACTGTATAAAACTTTTGGATGGACACAACCTTTGAATAGTATTGGAGGAGGAGGAGGAGGAAGAAGAAGAAGAAGAAGAAGAAGAAGAAGAAGAAGCAGCAGCAGCAGGAAGTGGAGGAGAAGAAAAAGAAGAAGGAAGAGGATTTGAAGAATTCATCACTGACACTGATTGCATCCACATATTCAAACATATTCCAGTATTACTGCATTGTCTACCTTAAATCAGTGAACACTCTTTGCCATGTTTTAGTCTATCAAGACTAGATATAATATAAAGTAGAATGAAAGTCACTTCAACATTAATGAACTGACTGTCAAGGCCATCTTTAGAGCCCCTGCTCCCTGCTGCCTCTCACTCTATCTTCTATATAACTGCTAGTTAAAATATATTGGTTGTATTGGTTACCAATACATATAAAAGATATTGCTTTCATAATTGAAGGATATTCTGTAATATATGGCTTATACTCTTCAAAAATGCTAAAGTCAAAAAAAGGTTGAGGACACTATTGCACACTAAAGGAGTAAGAGACATGACAAATAAATGCAATGTATGCTCTTGGATCCAATCCTAGACTAGGGAGAAACTAGTTATAGAGGATAATATTGACATAATTGATAAAATTCAACCATGAACTATAGATTAGATAATAGTATAAAATCAACAATAAATTTCCTGAGTTCATGACTACACTTAAATTATGTAAGAGAATTCCTTGTGCTTAGCAAATACATTTAAGGGTAAAGGGGTATGATCCCTCCAACACACTCTCAAATGGTTCAGAGAAAAAGATAGATGAATATATTTATATTTATACGTGTATACATATAGAGTATGTATCTATACATATGTACATACATATGTGCGTGTATATATAAACACATACATACATATAAGCTTAGGCTTATACATGCATATATAAATATGAGAGAAAAAGAAAGTTTTATAAAAACAAATAGGACAAAACATATTGTTAAATCTCAGCAATTGGTATATGAGAATTCCTTGTACTATTCTTGTAGCTTTTTTGTAAGTTTAAAATTATTTTAAGACAAAGTCACAAAAAATCGTCTTAGAACAGACATTTTACAAAATATGTTATTAACTACTTTATGAGTAAAGACCTATTGTTTTATATACCCAGCCAATGCATCATTCAACACATAGTCTATCTTCTGTGAATAATATCCTTCTGTGTCTTAGATTTGCTCCTCTTCATTCCTTTCAGTCCTGACTCTGAGTACTTTATCTGCTATTCTAGCCATATGATAGCTACCATGTCCCTGTCCTCATGACTACAACTGATTGGACCACAGGTAGGCATTTGACCCAAGATGGGCCAAGCTAAGAATCTGTCCATGATTTTTTTTTCCTGGTTGTAAAGGACACCTAACTCAGTTACTCTCTGATGGTTGTCTCAGTTTGGATTCTCCCAAAGAGAAGATTCTGAAAGAAGGATTTGGATACAAACAGCTTATTTGGGAAATGTTAGCAGGAAGCATGGTAAGAGAGTGAGGAAGTGAGATGAGGAAAAGAAGCAAGCAATAACAAAAGATTTGAGCCCTGCTGGGGACCTTCTCAGAGGCCCATGGTACCTAACTCAGAATTATCCCCCTGCAGATAAGTGTTTAGGCACTTAGGAGGGAGTTTTAGGCACCAACTCCACATACCTCTCTGACTGAACTTACTCCTGAGCATACAACCACTTGGCACTTTTGGCCTGTCCTATCTGCCATTCCAGCCAATGTCCTCAGACAGAAAAATGTAAGTGCTTAACATAGGAAGCCTGGGACAGAAAGGGGAGCGATTCTTCAGCCATAGATGACTTCATGGATCGACCAACAGGTCATAACCTGGGTGGCAACAGTGTCTAGTAAATAGGTATTGGTGGAAATTTCAGAGGTATTCAGTGAGCTGTGCTTCCTGCCATGTTGAAGAGTCAGGTCTAGAGAGAGACAGAAGGAAGCAGACTCGCAGAGAAAGAGGAAAAAGATCTGCAGCAATGGAAGCAGTAGCTCCAGCTGCTCTTGAGGCCCAGGCCCCAGCTTTTTCCATTCAACCTTTTCTAGAATTCAGTGAGCAATTAAAATCACCTTTGTATCTCAACAAATTTGAATTGAACATGAGTTCCATCATGCTGTTCTTGAATACAGTGAATGATAAAAAAATAATGCCTGCCTCTTACTTTATAGACAGCCAATGCAAGCATGATATTCCTTTCTGTTATTTATTTTCTATTTCCTGGTACAAGACACTTAGATATCTCTTTTGAAGATATATATTTTGAAGATATCTTTTGAAAGATATATATATATTTTTTGAAAGATGCATACCAAAAATATCTTTTGAAATAAAAGAAGCTGACTTTTAAACTTATTAAGATATTATTATCAGGGTGCCTGGTTAGCTCAGTTAGTTTAGCGACCAACTTCAGCTCAAGTCATGATCCCATGGTTTGTGAGTTTGAGCCCCGCATAGGGCTCTGTGCTGATAGCTCAGAGCCTGGAGCCTGCTTCAGATTCTGTGTCTCCCTCTGCTCCACTCCTGTTCATGCTCGCTATCTGTCTCTCTCTCTCTCTCAAAAATAAATAAAACATTAAAAAAAATTTTAATGGTATTATCTACATCTTTATGATAAGTTACAAACACTTTCATAGTAAAATCCCATCATATGAATGTGACCAAAGTAGAATAACAGTCATGAACATTTCAGCTGAGACCTCTGTATTTCCCTCTGTAGTAGGGTTTTGCTTTACCTCTCTTTAAGTTGAGGCCATTTTTTAAGTTTCTTCAAACATTTTCTTTCTTTATCCACTGCTGCATATATCTCTGTACAACCAAAACTCATCAGACTTCAAAAAACATTCTCCATCTATCTTGAGGATAATTTTGTGGAAAAGTATTCAATGATTTCTATCTCTAGAATGGACTTTACATTTTTGGGGAGGAAAAAAACCTGTTTCCTAGGTATAAATTTTACACTAACTGAAAAAAAGTCTGGTGCTAAAAAAAATCTAAAAGGAAGTGAAATACAATTTAGCTTAGAAAAACAAGTCAAATAATTTATTTTGTGAGACAGGAAACAAAAACATATTTATTTCCTGATCCTGAGAACACAGCAGTGTTTTGAGACCTAAGGAAGATGGATGATTTTAATGTGCAGCTAAGTTGGAAAAAAAAAGGAAAGAGAAAAAATATCAAGATATATGCAATACACACACACACACACACACACACACACACACACAGTAAGACAACTTATTAAAAAACATTCCTCAGAACATATTTCTCATGAGATTCTGGAATGTATAGTGTAAAAGCATATATGGAGTATGTGCAAGTTAAGACACAAGCAAGTCAATGTTACAGGAATTCAGATCAGGAGATGATGACCATGACCAATTTTTCCATCCCCACCCTGGCTGTTTATGAAGAGTCTATTGATCAGGCTGTTTTTAGCCTTCTGAGAATAATATTTCAACTCGCTATATGGATGTCTATAAGATCTACCCTCAAAGTAAGACTTATAGATACTAACAGTGCAAGCAAGTTATTTTTTCATAAGATTTTCAAAACCAGCCATCTCTTTCTTTCTTAATTCTTATCTTATCTTATGGCTGTGTTTATACAAACAGGAAATTGAGAGTTTGTTTCATTTTGAAATTATGAAGTAGTCTGTCTAGATTACTCATATCAAAGCAATTATCAGACTAATTTTTTTAAGGTAACACAAAAGCAGGACATTTTTCTGAATTATCTGGAAACCTCTTGACTTTATAATTCATTCAGTAAGAATAAAAATAGCTTGAATATATTTTTTACTGAATTGTTCTTCCAATATGGTGAATAATAAAAATTAACACCTCCCTCTTATTCTGTAGACAGCCAATGCAAGCATGATTTTCATTTCTCTTCTTTATTTTCCATTCCCTGGCGCAAGACACCTAGATGACTCTTTTGGAAAACAGGATAGTGCAGGGTCAAACATGGGAGTTCTAGAATCACAATTAGTTACTTTACCTCTACGTGCCTCAGTTTCCACATCCATGAAACTGAGTATTAAATTCATAAAGCTGTAGTAAGGATGAAATGAGTAAACCCAGTAAAACATTTAGAAAATGATTGAAAGCAGAGTCCTAAAGAGATATGTGTACACCCATTGTCATAGTAGCATTATTTACCATAGCTAAAAGGTATAGCAGTTCAAGTGTCCATCAAGGGAGGAATGGATAAACAAAGTATATATACATACCATGGACTATCATTCAGTCTTAAAAAGGAAGGAATTTAGGGGTGCCTGGGTGGCTCAGTTAGTTAAGAGTCCTACTTCGGCTCAGGTCATGATCTCACTGCTCATGGGTTCAAGCCTTGCATCAGGTTCTGTGCTGACAGCTTGGAACCTGGAATGTGCTTCAGATTCTGTCTCAATCAATCTCCCTCTCCCCTGCTCAAGCTGTCTCTCTCTCTGTCTCTCTCTCAAATATAAATTTAAAAAAAATTTTTTTAATTAAAAAAAGGGAAGGAATTTCTAGGGGTATCTAGGTGGCTCAGTCAGTTAGGTGTTTGACTTTGGCTCAGGTCATGATCTCACAATTCTGGAGTTTGAGCCCCTCATAGGGTTCTGTACTGACAGCTTGAAGCCTGGAGCCTGCTTGGGATTCTCTCTCTCTCTCTTTCTCCCTGCCCCTCCCCCACTCGTGTGTGTGTGTGTGTGTGTGTGTGTGTGCACGCGCATGCACGTGTGTGTGTGCATGTGTGCATGCGCGCACTCTCTCTCTCAAAGAAATAAACATTAAAAAAATTTTTTACAGGAAGGAAATTCTGACACATGCTAAAATATGGATGAACCTTGAGGACATTCTGAGTGAAATAAGTGAAATAAGCTAAGTGAAATAAGCCAGTCACAAAAAGATAAATACTGCCTGACTTCATTTACACGAGGTATCAAGAGTAGTCACACTCATACAAAGAGAGTAGAATGGTGATTACCAGTGCCTGGGGGGAAGAGGGGAAGAGGGAGTTGTGTAATGAGTATAGTTTCAGTTTTGCAAGATGAAAAATTCTGGATTTTCTGGGATTGCCCAACAATGTGCATATACCAAACACTATTGACCTGTATTATGAAAAAGGTCTAAGATGGTAAATTTCTTTATGTGTATTTTACCACAATAAAAAATTTTTAATGGAACAGGAATTTTAATAAAAGATTTTATTTTACCTTAAAAAAAGAAAATGCTTAGAAAGTCCATGGCATAGAGAGCTTCAATTTTAAAAGGTTATCAAATTTGTTTTTCTCTTTCTTTCTAAAATGTTCTGATTTAGAGCCAGGCTCTTTCTTGTATAGATATTTAATAAACACAGGAGCAAGTCTCTGGGTTCAAATGGAAACAAGCAATTGACATTTCATAGGGTTGTTCAGGGGGCCCTGGGTGGGGATAAGCCCTGTGAGGAAGGAAGTGCCTGGAATCAGATATCCAAGCAGGGATCAGAGGCACAAGTGGTGTGCTCTCTGTGGGGTAGCACTAAAAACCTGGCAGACAACCAGTTAGCCGTTTATGTAAATGAAGGAGAGCTACTACAGATTCTGGTTCTTGATCCAGCAGTGGGTCACTATAAACTCTCGACAGGCCATAAAAGGAGACTAAGAGGTGGGCAATTCAAGCACAAGAAGAATAAATAATATCCGTCAGACCCATGGCATTCAAAGCTCCCGTCAACTGCTCTGACAGCAGGGGTACTACCGGGAACTGCAGAGATGCTGAGTGATAGAATATGACATGAAGTCGAAAGGACACAATAAAGTAACCCAATCATTGGGGAAGAGGCTATAAATTCCAACACCTTGGAGTAAACTCAAAAAGAAATATGCAGGGCTGACATAAAGAAAAATACAAAATTTTACTGGAGAATATAAAAGTGGTCTTAAATAAATGGAGTACAATGCCTTGATAAGGAGAATTCATGTTGTAAAATTTCAAATCTCCTAAATATCATTTATAAATGTAACATAGTCCCATTAAAATTCCAATGCCAAAATTATAGAACAAAAGACTAAAGAATAGAATTAAAACTCTTAAGCAAAAATAACTAGGCAATGTAGTTCTAGGTTTCATTGACATAGGTCAATGAAACAGATTCTAAATTCTGTGATACATCCAAGAATATATGAGGATTTAGAATTAGTGAAGCACTTTTATAATCAACGCAGAGTAGATTTTTAATAAATGGTTGCTTTAAAAATTTGTTAACTCAGGAAAAATACATTTAGATTCCTTATGTAATGCCAAATATCAGCATACTTGCATATTTCAATGTAGATTGCATTGTGTATCAGGAAAACACAATAAATGTAATACATATATAATTAAAAAAACAAAAAAAAAGATTAAAAAAAGAACTCAAATGACCAATATGCCTTTGAAAAAATCTTACTCATTACAATTTTTTTTCATTTTATTTATTTATTTTGAGAGAAAACACCAGCTTGAGCCAGAGGAAGGGGGAGAGAAGGAGAGAGAAAGGATCCCAAGCAGGCTCTGCATTGTCAGCACAAAGCGTGATGTGGGGCTCGAACCCATGAACTGTGAGATCATGACCTGAGCCAAAATCCAGAGTCTGGTGCTTAACCAACTGAGCCACCCATGAGCTACTCATTACAATTTAGATCATGCAAGTTAAAATGAGATAGGAGTTTAGCCCACCAAATTAGAATTTAAAAAAGGTTAACACAAGTACCTGTGAGGGTTCAAGAAAAGGGGCACTTCTATTAACTGCAAGTAAGAACTTAAATTAGTACAATCTTTCAAGGAGCAATTTGGCAATATGCTTCCAAAGTGTTAAAAATGTTTAGACTTTTTCACCCAGCTTCCACCTCCTAAAATATGTTAAGACATAATGAGGACTTCAATCTAGAAATATTATGAACTATGTAACTTGAAAATATGAAATATTTTTCTGTTGCAAAACACTTGGATTTTTAAAAATGATTTTTTAAATGCTAGTGGAAGGAAGGAAGAGGGAAAGATGAGGGAGAACTGTAAAACAAAACAAATTTATTTTTGGGCTAAAACTTCCACAGCCCCCGAAGAGTTCATTAGTATCAGTAATCAAGAGGTTCTTTCTAAACATGGGAAATACATTCAAATGATTCAAGATTCAAGTCTTATCTAAAAGAAGGAGAAGAAGAAGAAGAAGAAGAAGAAGAAGAAGAAGCAGCAGAAGAAGCAGCAGCAGCAGCAGCAGCAGCAGCAGGAGCAGCAGCAGCAGCAGCAGCAGAAGAAGAGAGAGAAGAAGAAGAAAGACTTACTCGAAACCTTTCTTCAAACCACTCCACAGAGACAACCATTTTTTTTTTATGTTTTTTATTTATTTCTGAGAAAGAGAGACAGCATGAGCAGGGGAGAGTCAGAGAGAGAAGGAGATACAGAATCTGAAACAGGCTCCAGGCTCTGATCTGGCTGTAAGCACAGAGCCCGATGCAGTGCTCAAACCCACCAACTATGAGATCATGACCTGAGCCGAAGCCAGACGCTTAACTGGTTGAGCCACCCAGGCGCCCCAGAGAGGCAACCATTGTTAACCAGTTTCTTGTATGCCCTTCCACACAGTTTTATGTCTATTGTGGCAAATATGTATTTATAGGCTTATTTTTAATCCATAGGGTAGCACACTATACACGTAGTTCTGCACCTTGCTTTTTTCACTTAAGAATTTTTGCGGTGCCTGGGTGGCTCAGTTGGTTAAGTGTCAGACTTTGGCTCAGGTCATGATCTCATTGTTCATGGGTTTGAGCCATGTGTTGGCCTCTGTGCTGAATGCATGAAAGTTGTTTAGGACCCTCTCTCCCTCTCTTTCTGCCCCACCCTCACTCATGCACGCATGTGCGCACGTGCTCTCAAAATAAATAAATAAACGTAAAAAAAAAGAAAAGATTATTTCATTCCTACTTATAAAGAGCATTCTCATTCTTTTAACCAATGCACAAAACTCCATCTAATGGCTGAATATAATTATTTAGCCAATCTCCTATGGACAGGCATTTAGATTGTTGCCAATCTTTACTACAAATAAAGCTTCAATGAGGAACATTGAACAAAGCTCACTTTGCACTTACACAAGTGCGGGGAAATGGGTTCTACTTACAGAAGTGAAAATTGTGTAGGATGGAAAACCGCCACATGGGGAGAAAGTGCCCAAGGTTAGCTAGCAAGATATTATAATAGAATCATGAGTAACTTGTTCTATCACCTGCCGGAAATTACTTTCCATCTGACACCAATATATTATTGTACTTTGATCACAAACTCCACTTGCCCCCCAGATCTTTTGCTTCTTACACATTAATGATTACTGCCTGATTGTTTTCTCCACGTTCACGGGTATAAAATCTTGTTTTCTTCACATTGCCACATGGGTAATATCTGGAGTGCTCAATAAATATGGAGAGAAAACCCTGTTCAGAGCTCTTTTCTCCTCCCAGACATTAGCCTCTCTCATTTTCAATTCTGTGTCCACTCTCCTGCTGCACAAGAGAGAATTCCAGACTTCATAGTCTGCGACACACATGTATGTCTATAGAAAAAATTCTAAGAAATGGAATTGCTATGTAGAAGGATGGAGCCAATAGAAAGATACATATTATTAAATCATCCTTCTTAGCTGTTGCATTAGTCCACACACTTACCATCTATGAGGGAGAGCACCTGTTTCCACAAACTCATACTAATACTGTGTTGTATGGAATTGTTGGATATTTGCCCATTAAAGAGCAAAAAAACAGTACCAGTGGTGCTTTAATATTGAATTTTTCTTTTTACAAATGAGGCCAACTATTTTGGGTTTAAGGGCCAATTATTTTACTTTTTCATGAACTGTCATATCCTTTACTCATTTTCAGTTGTTTTGGGTTTCTTATTTCTTTAGTGGGGATTTTATATTAAGAAAATTAGCCCTTTAGGGTGCCTGGGTGGTCAGCTGGTTAGGCATCTGACTCTTGATTTCAGCTCAGGTCATGATCTCACAGTTCATGAGATCAAGCCCTGCTTGGGATTCTCTGTCTCTCTCTCTCTCTGTCCTTCCTCCTCCCACCCCAATTCACTCTCTCTCTCTCAGTCTCTCTCTCTCTCTCAAAATAAATAAAAAAACTGTTTTTTAAAAAATAGCCCTTTGTATATGATTTAAAAGTATTTTTTTCATTTGTCTTCTGACTCTGCTAAAAGATTTACTGAGATATAATTGATATACAATAGACTGTCTATATCAAAGTGTGCAACTTGAAATATTCTTAATAGCTTTAATTGAGGAACAATTAACCTGCAATAAACTATATATATATTTAAAGTATACAATTTGGTAAATTTTTACTTATGTATACACTCATGAAATTATCATCACAATCAAGATAAAGAACATATTCCTCACCCCCAAAAGGTTCCTTATGCCCCATTGTAATCCTTTCCTCTTGCCCCCTCAGCCTCCCATCCCATCTCCCAGACAACAACAGTTCTGTGTTCTGTGTCACTATTGATTGATTTGCATTTCCCACCATTTTATGTAAATGGAAATATACCATATATACTCTTTTTTAATCTGGTTTCTTTTACTCTGCATAAGTATTGAGATTCATTCATGTTGTGTGTGCCAGTAGTTCATTCTTTTATTGCTGAGTAGTATTCCACAGTCATCCCAAATGACCCTCAAATGAGCTGAGAAAATGTATACATATATGCATACATCCATATATATATATGTATATATATATATGTACATCTAGAGAGAAAGAATATGACAAAGTAAATGGAACAAAATGTAAACAATTGGTGAAATTGAGAAAAGGATATATAGGAGTTCATTGAACTATTAAACAAAAAGAAGAAGCTTTATTGAGATAATACTTACATATCATATAACTTATCCATTTAAAGTGTGGGTCACATGGCCCATGTTTATGCAATCTTCTGGTGCATCTGCAAAGGCCCATTACCAGAAATATGTGGTTGACCCTTCAAGAAAGAGAGCAAAGATATCCTCATCTAGCATGATGAGACCTTGCTGGTAGCTGAGCCCAGTCACTGCAAATCCAAGGAGCTCAGATGCCTTGGTGCACACTCTGAAATCCTACTGAGAAGCCCACTACAAGGAACAGGGTTCACTTTTGTATGAAACAATGGTTGTAGAATTTTAAGATTTTAAAAAAAGAGGTGAGCGACTCTTCCAGGCTAAGATTATGTGAATACACACATCTACTTTTCTCCCTCCCAAAATTCCACAAAATTATAATTATAATAAATGTGCCATGTTTAATATCTAAATCAACAAGTGTGGAGAAAACAGTAGAAGACATTTTAGAAGCAATGTTAGTAGCAACAACATTTTAGAAGTTGGAAGACATAATGCGAGAAAATTGCTCTAGTATCCCCAAGAAACCCAAATCCCAAGCTGGCAGTGAGGAAGGTTCAAAATCAACATCATTTGCACCACAGTCTCAGAAGGATCAGAAATTGGCAACACCAGAAAAGTCTGAAACACAGTGTGAGAGTCCCTGTGTGGGTAGCGCTCACTTTGGCAGCACATATACTAAAATCAGAATGATACAGAAGGTGTGGATAGACGCTGTTTGAGAAACAGTAAGATCCCGGGTCTCTTACTCCAACCTAGACAAAACAGAGAAGGGACGCCATGGGACCATATGTCTAGTGAATTGCTGAATGCAGACACTCCTCACTTTCTTCCCCAACACAACCTCCAACATGCTGACAGCCAGAAAAGAAACGGAAAAACTCTTTTCCACAGAATCTGATCTTCCTAAGAGGAAGACCTTAAGACACTCACCTCAAAGTTTCTTCTGGAATGGCCCACCCAAATTCTGAGTTACTGAAATTCAAAGTTGAAAAGTTCTTTCCACAGGCTCAGTGTGTATATCAGTTTTTTAGGCTCACACTTTCTTGATCATAAGCAGAGAGCTAAGGGGTTACAAACCTAATAAAGAAAGTCTCTATCACAGAAAATGAAAACTAAAATAAGCAAACAGTGGGGGCAGGGGAAGAAGGCAACTGAGGAGGAGAGAAAAACTTTAAAAATACACCATTAAGTTATTTAAAAGAAAAAGAGGGAAAGAATATGTTGTATCCATGAAACAAAAATAAGATGCAAAAAAAAAAAAAGAAAGAAACACATAGAACAGACTCTTAAGACATTAAAAATACAGTAGCAGAGGGGCTCCTAGGTGGTTTAGTTGGTTGAGTGTTTGACTCTTTTGTTCTTAATTTTTTTATTTTATTTTTGAGAGAGAGAGAGAGCAGAAGTGAGGGATGGGGAGAGAGAGAGGGAGACATAGGATCCAAACCAGGCTTCAGGCTCTGAGCATCAGCACAGAGCCTGAAGCAGGGCTCGAACTCATGAACTGTGAGATCATGACCTGAGCTGAAGTTGGCACTCAACCGACTGAGCCACCCATGTGCCCCAAGTGCCTGACTCTTGATTTTGGCTCAGGTCATACATGATCCCAAAGTTATGGGATCAAGCCCCGTGTAAGGCTCCACATTAAATGTGGAGCTAGCTTAAGGTTCTCTCTCTCCCTCCCTCTCTCTTTCTCTCTCTCTCTGCCTCTGCCCCTCCCCTGCTTGCACTCTCTCACTCTTTAGAAATTTTTTTTTAAAGTTTAAAAAATATAATAGCAGAAATGAAAACGTTGATAGACGGATAGATGAAGTTGAGAAAATCAGAAAGCAGAACAAAAAAGTCAAAGAAATGAGAAACAAAGAAAAGAAAATTATAACACCATTCCAGAAGGCTTAGCATCTGAGTAATGAGGGAAAGAAGTCATCGATGAAACAATCTAAGAACATTTCTTAAAACAGAAGAACATGAAATTACTGATATAAAGGGCAATCACTGGCACATTATTGTAAAATTTCAGAACTCTGGGAAGAAAAGTAATTCCCTAACAAATTTCAGAGAGAATAAAACAAATTATATATCAAGAATTAACAATACAATTCTTTATCTCTTTCAGAGATAATTACTGAATATTCACAAGTGAGAGAGTATGATGTCTGGAGTTTTATTTAAAATAATTGCAAGTTGAGTAGGAAGTGGAGGGTGAGCTATAGATGTAACATTATTGACTAGGAATTAATAACTGTGGAAGCAGCATGTTAGGTGTGTGGGAAATTATTATATTACTCTATCTCTGTAGATATTTAAAGGAGTCATAGGAATGGTTTGGATTTCTCAGCAACACTAGAAACAAAAAGACAGTGAAGCAATGCTTTTAAAATTCTAAAAGAAATTTATTTCCAAACTAGAATTCTATACCTAGACCTATACCTATAGATCAAGGGCAATGGAAATGCTCAAGTAGATCTTGGCTTTAGATAAATCAACAGCAATCTATCCATCGTACTAGAAAGTAAGACAGAGTATTCCGCTGCAGATACAAGTAAAAAGATCATGGAAGTAAGTGCTAGTCTCTTCAGATTGCTTCTGATTGCTTTACTCTGAGGACCATAATCTAGTGGGGGATATGGATATATAGATAATGTTGAATATACTAAAATAAGTGTGCTAAGTTCTATAAATAAAGTTATATATAAGATCTCTGCAACCTCAGTCACATTATGGTTCAGGAAAGGTTTTATGGGGTCGGTGATGCCTGAGATAAGTCTTATGGAATAAATAGTGGTTACATAAATGAAGAAGAAAGGGAAAAGCATTCAAGGTAGAAAGATCTCCATTAACAAAGGTACAAAGGAATAAACATCATGGTATGAAGAGAATATAGCACAAAACCAAGCACAAGAAACTGTGCAATAAATACCTACTGGCATGAATTAAATCACTTGGTGTTTTCATGGACTTGGCATATCTGACATAACTGGAGGCCAGGGATGAAACCAGAAAGTATTAAGCAGCTGTCTGTTATCCAAGCGTTACACTAACCGTTATGAAAGAGCAGAGTCAGGAAACAAGGTGCTGAAAACTGTACAGGCGTGCCTCATTTTATTGTGCTTTGCTTTACTGCACTTCTCAGATAACTGAGTGTTTTAACAAATTGAAGATTTGTGGCAACCTTATGTCGAGCAAGTCTGTTGGTGCCATTCTTCCAACAGCATTTGCTCACTTTGTGTCTTTGTCACATTTTAGTAATTCTCAAAATAGTTTAAACTTTTATTTTTTTTAAGTTTATTTATTTTTTGAGAGACAAAGACAGCATGGTTTGGGGAGGGGCAGAGAGAGAGAGAGAGAGAGAGTGAAAGAGAGAGAACCCCAAGCAGGCTACCAGCTGGACATGGGGCTTGAACTCATGAAACAGCGAGATCATGACCTAAGCCAAAACCAAGAGACACCGGCACTTAACCAACTGATCCACCCAAGCGCCCCTCAAAATAGTTCAAACTTTTTCATTATTATTACATTTGATATGACGTGATCTTTGATGTAACTATTTTAATTGTTTGAAGGCATCACGAACCACGCCCATATAAGACAGTGAACTTGATAAATGTATTTGTTCTGACTACTCCACAGAGCAGCCGGTCCCTGTCTCTCTCTCTCTCTCTCCTCAGGTCTCCCAATTCTCAGAGACACAACAATCTTGAAATTAGGCCAATTAATAACCCTACAATGCCTGTATGTGTTCAAGTGAAAGGAAGAGTCACATGTCTCTCACTTTAACTCAAAAACGAGAAATGATTAAGCTTAGTGAGGAAGGCATGTTGAAAGCTGAGGTAAGCTGAAAGCCTCCTGCACCAAACAGCTTAGCCAGTTTACGAGTGCAAAGGAGAAGTTCTTGAAGAAAATTGTAAGCGCTACCCCAGAGAACACACAAATGAAAAGAACATGAAACAGACTTGATGATATGGAGAAAGTTCCATAGAATTGGACAGAAGATCAAACCAGCCACAATATTCCCTTAAGCTAAAACCTAAACCAGAGCAAGGCCCTAACTCTCTTCAATTCTGTGAAGGCAGAGAGAAGTGAGGAAGCTGCCAAAGAAGAGTTGAAAGCTAGCAGAGGTTGGTTCATGGGTCTGAATAAAAGAAGCCATCTTGGTAACATAAACGTGCAATATGAAACAGCAAGCCCTGATGTAGAAGCTGCAGTGATTATCAAGAAGATCAACCTAAGGTAATTAGTGAAAGTGTCTACACTAAACAACAGATTCTCAGTGTAGATGAAACACCATTATATTGGAAGAGGACTCCATCCAGGACTTTCATAGCCAGACAGAAGTCAATGCCTAGCCTTAAGCCTTCAAAGGTCGGGTTGGCTCTCTTGTTTGGGAGCTAATGCAACTGGTGCCTTTAAGTTGAAGCCAATAATCATTTATCATCCTAAAAATCCTAGGGCCCCTAAGAGTTATGCTAAATCTACTCTGCCTATTCTCTGTAAATGGAACAACAAAGCCTGATGACAGTTCATCTACTTATAACATGTTTTATTGAATATTTTCAATATTTGTAGTATTTGAGACCTACTGCCAAGGACAAAAGATATCTTTCAAAATATGACTGCTCCTTGACAATGTACCTGGTCACTCAAGAGCCCTGATGGAGATGGACAATGAGATTAATGTTGCCTGCTAACACAACATTCATTCTGCAGCCCATGGATCAAGGAGGAATTTTGAATTTCAAGTTTAAGAAATACATTTCATAAGGCTATAGCTGCCATAGATAGTGATTCCTTTGATTAGTCTGGACAAAGTAAATTCAAAACTTTCAAGTCAT
Organism: Crocuta crocuta; assembly: GCF_008692635.1. Taxonomy (NCBI): domain Eukaryota; kingdom Metazoa; phylum Chordata; class Mammalia; order Carnivora; family Hyaenidae; genus Crocuta; species Crocuta crocuta. The sequence goes on from NW_027532403.1 coordinate 2,339,730, forward strand.
TAAGAACATCTATGATTCAAGGAAAGAGGTCAAAATATCAACATTTACAGGAATTTGGAAGAATTTGACTCCAACCCTCATGGATGACTTTGAGAGGTTCAAGACTTCAGTGGAGGAAGTACCGGAGATGTGGTAGAAACAGGAAGAGAACTAGAATTAGAAGTGGAGTCTGAAGATGGGACTGCATTGTTGCAATCTCAGGAGAAAACTTAAGCAGATGAAGAGTTGCTTCTTATGGATGAGCAAAGTAAGTGGTTTGTTGAATGGAACAACTACAATCTACTCCCACTGGAGATGCTGTGAATGTTGAAAGGACAACAAAGGATTAAGAATATTATGTAAACTTACTTGATAAAGCAGCAGCAGGGTTTGAGAAGACTGACTCCAATTTTGTAGAGGTTCTACTATGGGTACAATGCTGTCAAATACCATCACATAGCACAGAGAAATCATTTGTGAAAGGAAGAGTCCATCATTACCGCAAACTCCACTGTTGTCTTATTATAGGAAATCACCACAACCACTCCAACCCTCAGCAGCCACCTGAACAGCCCACAGGCATCCACATCAAGGCAAGACCCTCCACCAGCAAAAAGATTATGACTTGCTAAAAGCTAAAGTGACAGTTAACCATTTTTTATCAGTAAAGTATTTTTTTAATGTTTATTTATTTTTGAGAGAGGGACAGAGACTGAGCACAAATGGGGGAGGGGCAGAACAGGGTCCGAGGCAGGCTCCAGGCTCCCAGCTATCAATACAGAGCCTGATGCGGGGGTCAAACTCATGAATCGCGAGATCAGACCCTAAGCCAATATTGGTTGCTTAATTGACTGAGCAACCCAGGCTCCCCTAAAGTATTTTTAAATTAAGATATGTACATTATTTTTTTAGACATAATGCTATTGCACACTTAACAGGCTGTGGTGTAGTATAAATGTAATTTTTTATACACTGGAAAACCAAAAATTTCATTTGACTTGCCTTGTTGAGATATTCACTTTATTATGGTAGTCTGAAACTGAATGCTCCCTGGCTGACATTTCATTTGTTTAATTCAGCAATGCTTATCTTTATTTATTCATTTTTTCGTTCATTTCACAAAAAAAAAATTTTTTTTCATCCTACAAAAATTTTAAGCATCTATTTGTATAGAAACTCTTGAAACAAAATAAGTCCGGGGCGCCTGGGTGGCTGAGTTGGTTAAGTGTCTGACTTTGGCTCAGGTCATAANAGTAGGAGTGGGGGAGGGGCAGAGAGAAAGGGAGACACAGAATCTGGAGCAAGCTCCAGACACAGAGCCTGATGCAGAACTCAAACTCACCAACCATGAAATCATGGCCAGAGCTGAAGTCGAAGTAGGATGCTTAACTGACTGAGCCACCCAGGTGCTCCAACCTCCTAGCCTTCTTACACTAGTCTTGGGTATTCCCATAACCAACACCACCATAGAACTTTCAACATCTCAATCCTAAAAGGTAAATGAAAGCATAGTTCATAAAATTTACAGTGATGCTTGATATTTTGGCAACTATCACTTCTTTTTTAAGCCTGGAAATAAAATGAATCAGCATTGAATTTGAACCAGAATCAAAATCAAGGTTTTCTCTTTCAAGACTTAGCTTGCTTGCTACAGAATTTTATTAGATTTCCAGATTAATAATTCTTATATGAACCAAAAGTTTTTCAATATTATTAAAAGCATAGCATTGTTTAAAGTCTATACATATGCTTTATTTCTGATTTTTTGCATTCTCTCAAATTTCTCTTTTTATATATTGCTTTTGTTGTTTTATTAAAAAATAAAAAGTTGGGGCGCCTGGGTGGTTTAGTCGGTTAAGCGTCCGACTTTCGCTTAGGTCATGATCTCGCGGTTCGTGGGTTCGAGCCCCGCGTCGGGCTCTGTGCTGACTGCCAGCTCAGAGCCTGGAGCCTATTTCAGAGTCTGTGACTCCCTCTCTCTCTGACCCTCCCCTGCTCACGCTGTCTCTCTCCCTCCTAGAAATAAATTAAAAAATTTTTAAAAAATAAAATAAAAAGTAGTATTTACTTTTTTGTTCTTTCATAGTTTATTGTCAAGTTGGATTCCGTATAACACCCAGTGCTCATCCCAACAAGTGCCCTCCTCCGTGCCCACCACTGGCCTTGGCCCCTCCCCCCACCATCAGCCCTCAGTTTGTTCTCAGTACTCAAGAGTCTCTCATGGTTTGCCTCCCTCTCCCCAACTATTTTTCCCCTTACCCTCCCCCATGGTCCTCCAGTAAGTTTCCCCTAATCCTCCTAGTTTTGACTTTTTTAGCTTTTCTCCTAAGACATTTTTCTTTCCAAAATATGAAACATAAGTTGAGAATAACAGCGTCTTCAAAGTTATACAGAAATAAGTTATGTGCCATTTATTTTCTCATTTGCCTTCCAATAACAATTGCTTAAACAATTATAATAAGAAATTTGTGGGTGGAATTATTAATATTATGTATTTCTTTAGGCTCTTTTAGCTAATTCAGTGTACAGCAGCAGCACCTAGTGGACAGTTTTGTACTCCGAGTAGAATCATTTTATTACCTTTCAAGGTATGAAATTGGCCAAGGAATGCAATGTGTATGGATATTACAGATGGTTATATTTCTTAATATTGTTCTGGTGAGCCACTAAGTGCATTTATAGAATTTAAAAAAATGATAATCAACCTCACATTTATCGAGTAATTCAAGAGAGAAGCACTTCAAATGTGTGAAGATATGCATACACTCTGGGCTTCAAATTTAATGTATCATATCCATTCTTTTCTAAAATTTTTTAATGATTTTTTTTTTTTGAGACAGAGAAACAGACAGAATGTGAGCAGAAGAGGGGCAGAAAGAGAGGGAAACACAGAATCTGAAGCAGGCTCCAGGCTCTGAGCTGTCAGCACAGAGTCCCATGCAGGGCTCAAACTTATGAACTGCAAGATCATGACCTGAGCTGAAGTCAGAGGCTTAACTGACTGAGCCACCCAGGTGCCCCATGTCAATTCTTTTCTAAAATAGACTTTACAAGGAAAACAGAGCCAACATCCAAATTGCCAGTAGTAAAAATTCTCAGTTAAGCCATTTATTCTTACTCACATTCTTGTTTATCTATGGAAAGATGCTTAATAGAGGTAATTGAGGCTGTTGTGATAAAACCAAGGCACATGGGAGAAAATAATGCATGTGATCCTAGGTATTGATATGTATGTAGTTAACAAGGGAGAAAGCTATGCTAATACCAACATTCTCATTTTCTTTTGTCACAGTAAAGTTGGATTTGTCAGACATTCAATTAAAACCAGCGTGGGAGAGAGGATTTTACACCTTCGTGGAGAAACATAAATAGCTGCCATCTAATTGCAATAATACAGTATTTAACATTGTTCCAATACTCTTACCACTTTTCTCCCCAGAATAATTTAACTTCATGCACATAGCCCCCCTGCTGGATTGGATTAGAGACCTAGAAAGGCACGGCTGTGTAGGAGAGGCAACTCACCCTGCCTCCGCACTTTAGGGGGGCTTCATCCAACTTGTTCCCAGGTCTGACACATGAAAAGAGTCAGGACTTCGAATGGTGGAGAAAAAAGGAGCCATTTGCAAAAGGCAAAAAAGGATAGAGGCACTCCTCTAGAACTCAATCACGTCATCATTCAATCAATGAGGCAACGTCCTTCAGTTACCTTTTGTATCTGTGAATCACTGATCTGAGCACTGGGAGCTATTTAGCCAGGCCAGCAAATTGTGCTTTTGTACAACGTGTGAGCTAGGGATGAATTTTGCATTTTCAGAGATTTTTTTTAAAAGAAAAGAATGTGTGTATTAGGAAAAACTCAGTTTTTCCCTCTTAATAAGCCTCCTTTCCTCTTATGCTATGACCACATTCACAACCAGATATGGAAGGAGGGGGAGCTCCCCACCAAACAAGCTTCCAACACCATCTGGGTGTCCTATGGTGTCATTCAATTCTGACACTGTTTACCTGGAGATAGCTTCAAATCCCACAGCTCAATGGCCCATGAGACTGCCCCTCCACCCTTCAGATGCCAGTTGCAAGTAGTGGGTACCCAGGTTACCCACAACCTGTGTCCAGTGTGACTACAAATTGGAGCCAAACCACACACCCCCTCATTGGGTTCCATTACTTTGCTTGAGCAGTTCACACACAATTTACTCATTTAGTAAAGGATGTGATAAAGGACACAGATGAAGAGCCAGATGAAGAGATACACAGGGTGAGGTCTTGGGAGGATCCCCAGTGCAGGAGTTGGTTTCTATGTGGTTGGGGTATGTGGATGTGTTCACCAACCTGAAAGCAATCCAAACCCCACACTCAGGATTTTATGGAGGTTTTCTGTCATAGGCATGATCAAGCATTAAATTCATTTTCAGCTCCTCTCCCCACTCTAGAGAAAGGGGATTGGGCTGAAAACTCTAAGCTTCTCATCATGGCTTGGTCTTTTTGGTCCCCATCCAGAAGACCACCCAGAGTTGCCTCATTAGAACAAAATACAGTCCCATCACCCAGAAAATTATAAGGGTTTCAGGACTCCTGTGTCAGGAACTGAGATCAAAGCCCAAATATTACAACAAAAGACACTCTTAGGAAACTACAAGGGATTCAGTTGCTCTGTGCCAGAAACCAGGGGCAGAGACCAATATATATATTTTTTCTATTATTTCACAATATGTGACAGAGATATGTGTTGTTTGTCAAGCCTAAAATATTGACTGTTTGGCCTTTTAGAGGAAAAGTTTGCTCATCTCTACTATATAGAGAGATTTAACTCTCAATGAAGGAAATTGAAATAACAACAATAACAAACAAAATAACATAATTCTTTGACCATTTACTATGCGTCAAGCACTGAGTTAAGTATATTACACTCATTATCTCATTTAGTCCAAAAAAACCTTATGAAATAACTATGATTATTTTCAATTTCTCAATGAAGAACACAAGACTTAAAAAGGTTAATAACGAAGATCCCATATGTGACCAGACCTGGAATTAAAATCTAAGCTATCTGACCCAGAGCATTCAACCACTCAGCTTAGGCACACAAATACAAACGACAAAAGGTAGAAAGTGACAGGTATCTCAAGAAACATGAAGACACACATGCAGTGGGAAAACAAAGGTGGCAGATAACACTTCTACAGGAAAAGTTCAGGGAATATTTCATGGACAAGGCAGGTTTTCAACTAGGTCGTGAAATATGGCAAAGTTCTAGGTATAAGACACGGCAGTGAAAGACAACTAGCTATGGTAGAACTTTGAGGCAGAAGCCTTGGGAATGTTGGAGGAAAGGTGAGACTCATTTCATGAAAAGAACATGCAGGAAGAGTCTAGGAGATCAGGAGAACACCTAGGTCAGAGGGGGACCGTGGATGTCGTGAAATGCTGAACCGAGGGAAAAGGGCACTTTAAATCAATGTGCCTGAACATTATAACTAAACAATTGGCACAGTCAGCTGGTTGGTCCAGGGAGATCAATCTGATCAGGATATGTTGGACGGGTTAGAAGAAGGAGAATTAGAAGCAGGAAAGCAAATTAGGAGACTATTAACAATAATCCAGATCCAAGATGGTAACAGTCTGAACCAGAGGGGAGACAATGAGAACATAATGGTACAGAGAGAGGTGAAGAGCACTGGTCAGGTCTCTTTCTGCATGCCTTCCAAAGCCACAAAGCAATGCAAGAGAGAAGGAGTAAGTGTCCTGGCAATGAGAGCCCCTTCTTTCTCCCACAGGTCCCTCAGGCTAACTACCCTTTTTTCATGACATTGTCACTCCAATTGTTTCCCAAACTTGTGCCCACCCCCCTACACACACACACCACACCACTTTTACTGGGTAAAGATCCCCATTTTTGTTCTCTTGATAACATCATTCCTTGATATTTATTTTAATGGAATTTCATCTGAATAAAAACGTCAACATTTTAGGGTTGAGTGGGGAGGCAGAGGGAATAATGCTCACACAGTGTGATTTACCAAGTCTATAATCCTCAGGAATTGTCTTCTAAAAGGGTGGTGACATCTGTACACAGATCAACGGCTCACACTTCCTGACATACAGGCCTTGATAATGAATCTGTCAGTTTGTCACTTAAAAAAATTGAGTGCCTATTCAGCAAGGGAAATAAGAGAAATGAGAATTCAGTCTCTGCCCTTAAGAAGCTGAGAGTTTAATATACATACCAAATGAATCAAATAAATCAAATATACATACCAAATCAAATATACATACCAAATGAATACAGAACATTTTAATACAACTACATGTTAATACCATCAAATCATATTCCTTTGGAACACTTGGGGAATGAATATTTTTTAATAGCTAAACAATATGAACAGGTGAGTTTACTCACCCTCTCATTCTTTCTTAACATTTTTACACATCTACCTTTATATAGCTCTTTATTTCGACCACCTTGAATAGAATAAAATATACTGTCACTTTAGGGGTGCCTGGCTGGCTCAGTCAGTAGAGCGTGCCGCTCTGGATCTCAGGGTTGTGAGTTTGAGCCCCACCTTCGGTGTAGAGATTACTCAAAAATAAAATAAATAAAGTATCAATTTAAAAATATACTACCACTTGGGGTGCCTGGGTGGCTCAGTTGGTTAAGCATCCAACTCTTGATTTCAGTTTAGGTCATGATCTCTCAGTTCATAAGATTGAGCCCTGCGTCAGGCTCTGTGCTGACATATATATATGTATGTATGTATACATATCACCACTTCTTTAACATACCTGGATCTCACTGGATTGAAACTGTCCCACAGGGCAAGATATGGTGTGTTAAATCTCGAGAGTGAAGCCAAGGATGGAAGGGCCTGGTTATCCTGACATTAACTGTGAATGCAAGACAGAGAGGAGCGATGAAAGTGTGGCTGAGGGGAATACAAACTCAAAAGCCAAGAGACTCTTTTTAAGCATTGAGCTGAAGGAATAGAGTGAGGACCCCCAAGCCCCGGAAAGGCATCAATGTTAGAAGCCAAAGGGGAGGTGGAAGAATGTGAAGGGGCTTGGGTTGGTGAGTCAGGCATTTGGACAAGAGGCCCTTGTACAGCAGTGCAGTGAAGTCTCGCCTGCCAGGGAGAGAACCCCTTTCAGGTGATGCCAGACTGGACAGCCCCAGTCTACTGACCCCTCTTCCGGACAATAGTATGAACAAATCTAAATTCATACATGCTGAATGAACCACAAAGAGTAGAAGCTGACAGAATCAAATAAGAGTCATCAGGTATATTCTCAAAGGGGTAAGTTTGACTCTGATTTTGTAGCTGGTATTCCAGGACTTCTCTGCTTTTGTTGATGCATTGGATCCAATTCCCAACAGCAAGTTATAGCTTCCCTTCTGCCCTATTGTGCCTTTGAATCAAGTTCCACTGCCCCCCGTGCATGACTCAACTTTGAGCCCACAAGGAAGGATTCCAGTAAAGGAAGTAAGCAGGATTGCTAGCGGAGCTATTCTGGGAGCCTTGTTCTTCACTGGACAGTGCTTATTTCACTTTGTGGATTTACAGGGCAGCAGCTGTGTTTCAATTTCTCTTGTAAAGCTAGCTGCAGAGAAACAAAACAAACTAAAACAGACAAAAAGAGACCAAAAATTACTTTACCAGTTACCCCCAAGTTGACAGTCCATAGATTACAACCAAATCTGAAAGTGGTTTGCTGGTCAATTGTATTATTCTGTAGCTCAAGTGTCTATTTGAAGACCTAAAGCAGGTGATGCTTTCGGCCCAGATCCAGAGTTTAAAAACTTGTGTAATATAATGTAAGCCTACCTACAGTTTTATGAGAATTTCTGTTAAGCTTTTGGGGGGTTTGGACTGTACGCTGTCATCCTTCATTTTCAAAGAATACATTTTTTTATGATGCTGTTTCCCATATATACTTCCCATTGTCTGCAACAACTACTCTGAGTTATTTATGAACTCCCGTCAAACTCTCAAAACTTTTCTGCCTCACAGCATACCGAACCGATTCTTTTCCCTCCCTCTCTCAGCATGGATGGAGAAACAGATGATCACAAAGCTTTAAGAGGCCCTTAGTGGGTTTGTGCGGTGGGAGAGAGCTTGTGGCGAGAAAGGAGGGATTGGAGTAGAGACATCGAAACGATTCCTGGCAAAATGGCTTTGCACTAGAGTAATTCCATCTGGGTCATACCTCAGTGCAAGCCTGTAAGAAGAGAGAGCCAGCAGTGAAAGTGATGTTTCCTGTGGACTGGCAGTGGGAGTTTGTCCGGTCTCTTCAAAATGTTGTCAAGAAACCTCTCTGCCAATGAATGCAGCCCTTGGCTACTCAATGAGCCAAACAAATCCACATATGTGCCTCGGTGAGAAGAAATAGGGAAAAGGTTTCCCCTCCCCTGTATCTAGGAGACCTAGCTTCTAGTTCTGATTTTACCACGAGCTGTGTGGCCCAGAGCAAAATCAGTTAGCGCCAGTGAGTTCCAGTTACGTTTGTGAATAGAGAGGGGATCTGAGTAAATAATCCCCCCCAGCCCTAAAATCCCCTAGGCCTATAATCTATCGGTGTCTCTGGTAGCTTCGACAGAAGTAAAAGTCTGGCGCAACAGCTCTTCCAACGCTTCAATTGTCTAGTCATGTCTATAATCAGTCCAAGTCCTGTAGTTTGTGGGATTAACATGAGGCACAAAATAACTGTGTGTCATCAGAAAGAAAGGGTTTGGAAAAGACATTTCCCCTAACCAAATTAAATATCACTGCTCAAAAATAATAAAATGCTATAGAAAGAAAATATCAACGCCACCACAAATCAACATCTGAAGAACAGCTCTAGAAAACATCTGGAAAATAGCATTTAGTTAACAAACCACTAGATAAAATGTTTGATTTCCCAGTCACTGATGTTACTAACTGCAAAAGCAGTTAAAAGGTCTTATGAGGAATAATATCTTGGCACTGGATGAACGGCAAGAAACCCAGCTGTTTGCACTTGCTGCATAACAAGTGCCAATGTACATACTGTAATCCACACAGTCTGCTGAGGATAGAGCAGCAAACCACACAATGTGATGCGAAGCCCTGATCGGGTCGGAATGACCAGGCTACTGGGACGAAATAACAGGCAAATGCCTCTTTTTACTACAACAGTCCACTTTCCGGGCAACTTCCTTGTGAAATGTTGTTTCTTGCTATATATTCATTCATTTGCTTTTACTAGAAATTTATACTGTGGCCTGGAAAGAACTTCTATTTCCAGGCAAGAGTCCCTTTAAACCATAACAGATGTTGGGAACACTGTAAGACTGGCCAAAAAAGAAAAGAGGAGGGGGTATCAACAAAGACCACATCAGTGACAGATGCAAAAGGAAGGGGCCCACAGGTAATGGACAAGAAGACAGACACACTGATGAACCCAATAATGCAACGAAACAAGATACAGTGAATCCTTTAATTCCTCACCTCAAAGGACCAGAGGATTGTACCCATTCTGCAACTGAGATTTTCAAAGAGACTAAGGTAAAATTGCAAGCAAAGGAAAAAGGTAGGAGTGTTCAGATGTTCAGACTCAGGACAGTAGTTACTATTGCAAATAATCATATTTGCAATCCTATGTAAGCACTCATTGAAATCAGCAATTCTTTGGAATTTCAAAGGAAAGGTCTGTTCATTTTGCTGTTGTTCATCCAATGATTAATTGCTAAGTTCTTTATCGTGTATCAGGAAAACTTCTCAGTACAGGTAGGGTGGACAGAACAACAGTAGACAAAACAGATAAGGTCTTTATGGAAGACACATTATTCAGGTAATCTCATGAGAAAATAATCACCACCTACTGATAGATGTTATGAAAACAAACCAAAAAAAGATATGCAGAAAAGAGGTTTCTTCTCTTTCTTCTCTTTCCTTCATTTATACACTAGAAAAGATAGATAGTAATCAAATAACCATAAAAATAAATATAAAATTGCAATTGTATTGAGTGCTGCAAAGGAGAAGCAGATGGTTCTATGAAAGAACATTACAAGATTAGAATTTGTCAGAGATAAGAGACGGCTTCCTTGAAGAAGGGACATTGGAACTTTAATGTGAAGGATGAGTGAGGTTTAATTAGGTGAGAGAGGGTCTGGGCTACAGATGGGGAAGAGTTCTCTAGGAAAAGATCAAAAGGAATGGGCTGATCAAGGAGCTACAAGGTCACTAAACAGGAACGGAGCATTCATAGGGAGCATGCTGCAGACTGAAACCAGAAGGAAGTGTAAGAGCAAAATCTGCAGGAGTCTGTGGACCATATCTGTCATTATTCCCCAAGCATTAAAGGGTTTTTTTAGTGGAGGAAGAATATAATCAAATGTGGTGTGGAGAAGATGGCTCTGGCTGCAGTGTGTAAAATGGATTACAGGAACAAGAAGGGATGCAGATGGACTAGTCAGCAGATTACATCATTCCAAGTGATGAGACCACAGCTTGCCCTACGCTGGTGGTGACAGTGGAGGAGATGGAATTTCATCTGGACTCAAAGCCAGGACAAACGTAAGCCTGTTGGGTCTATAATTGAATGGAGAAGGGTGAGTGGAGACCTAACACCTCCCAAGAAGCCACACTTTTCATTCAAACAAGAACTTGCTTTGAATGCAGAATGCAGAAAGAAGACAATGGCGTTCTAGGCAATAGGACCTAGGAACGCTACCACGTCTTTTCTTATTCACACAAGTTCCTGATATCACCCAACAACTTACGCCAAAAATGATGACACAGAAGGAGAGGGAAATATAGGAGAACCCAAAGCTTCTTTTCCTTTTAGTCCTTCTTTATTCATCAGAAACCTGGAATGTTCTAGAGAGTATTGGTAGGCTGTGCATGTATAAATAAGTGCAAAAAAGAGTTGAGTTAGTTTTATGCAGCATTTCCACTCTCCTAGTAGGATCAAATGCATATGCATGTATAAGTAAGAAGTAAAAACGCTTCTACATTTGCATTTAAACTGGTATTGCACAATATAGAGATAAATGGTAAAGCACATGCCAATAAATAAAACGGGGCACCTGGGTGTCTCAGTCGGTTAAGAGTCCGACTTCTGCTCAGTTTATTATCTCACAGTTCATGGATTCAAGCCCCGTGTCAGTCTCAGTGCTGACAGCTCAGAGTCTGGAGCCTGCTGTGGATTCTGTGTTACCTTCTCTCTCTCTCTCTCTGTCCCTCCCTGCTTGTGCTCTCTCTCTCTCTCTCTCAAAAATAAACAAACATTAAAAAAATTATCTTTTCTTTATTTAAAAAGGCATGAAATAATAAAAGGCATCATAACAAATTGAGAGAGACAGTTTGAAGAAAAGACAAAACCTGTATTAATATCTTTAATGGTACTTTTCTGCTGTTTGAATGAGATACGCTGCATTTTCATTTGCAGTGGTCCCAAAAAATTATGTAAGAGGCCCTGGATAACAACATTCCTTATTAGCTTGCAATTGGCATGTTTCCTGCTGGATTGTGCCACTGCTGACCACACAGTAGGCAGGAAAGAGATGTCAAATAGAAACAAATCTGGACATAGCTAAGGAGAGACTATATATAAAAGTATTCTTGCAATCAGAGAAAGGAACTATTGCAATGGAGAGAATGCTCCGGCCACACAAACCATCTGCAAGTGTCTCAATGGTCTTTATAAGAAGATTTGGGTGAGGTGCGTGGGTGGCTCAGTCAGTTAAGCATCAACTTCAGCTCAGGTCATGATCTCAGCAGTTTGTGATCTGTGCTGACAGCTTGGAGCTTGGAGCCTGCTTTAGATTCTGTGTCCTCCTCTCTCTGCTCCTCCCCAACTCACACTCTCTTTCTTTCTCCTTCTCTCAAAAATAAATAAACATTTAACAATATTTAAAAAAAACAAAGAAGAGGAGATTTGAACACAGACATGTGTGCACACAGAGGAAAGACAGGGTGAGGCCACAGAGAAGGTACCATCTGCAAGCCAAAGAGAGAGAACTCAGAAGAAATTAAACCTGCACCTGGGTCTTGTAATACCAGTCTCCAAAATTGTAAGAAAAGAAATTTCTGTGGTTTAAGCCACAGAAATGGCTGTGGTATTTTGCTACAGTGGCCCAAGCAAACCAATGCCATCTTCTTATTTTTGAGATACTTTATTGTATTCTGTATACAAGGGGTTTTCTTTCTTTTTTGTCAGATTTATGTATTGCAAACATTTCCCACTCCACTGACTGCCTTTTCATTTCCTTCATGGTGTCTTTCAGAGAACAAAGTCTTTCATTTTCGTGAAGTCGCATCATTGAATTCTTTTACGTTGTGGTTTGGGTTTTTTGTGGAGTCATTCTCGACTTCTCCCACTGCCTCGTCAAATCAATGAAGCTCTGATCAGGAGACAAAAAAACACATTGGTTATTTTAACAGGAATGTTTAGCATCAACAATCGGGAAGCAATGAAATGGTGAACTGCTAACAGAGATTCTAAGTTCTCTGAGGGGTACAGAAATAAGAGCTGCAGAGGAGCTACAGCCAATGGAGAGTGAACAAGGAAGGAAATTTCAAAATCTAGAAGCATCTCTCCCACCAAGGCTGAGACCGAAACCTCCAAAGGTAGGAGGTTGGCTTCCACAGGAGCCGTCAGCCTGCTGTGCAAATGCTGGAAGGCACCAGGGGACCCAGGAAAGTGATGTAGGACACAGGCCTCTGCTGGTGACAGCAGCTCGGGTCGCAAGATATTTGTTCCTTAAAACACTGCTAGCGAGAAAGTGAGGAAAGAGAAGGAGAGGGAACTCGGGACTGAGAACACAGAGAAAGAGCCGGGCAGCAGCCAGGACGAAAAACAGAATCTAATGCTGCTAAGAGAATGGTCTCAATACCAGGTTTTTGTACTTGGCGGTTTCCTCCATGACATTCTCTTTTTTATTCCATTTCCACTTAATCCTATTTAACCTTTATATCTTTCCATAGTAGTTTAACATATCTCCTGTTCTGAACGCCTCTCTCTCTCTCTCTCTCTCTCTCCCCACACACACACACACACTTTGTCCCTCTCCTACTTGTGGGCACTCCTCCTCTCTCTCTCTCAAAATAAATAAATAAACTTTTTAAAAATGAAAATATTTTTTTAAATTAAAGAAAATAGAATAATCTTTTCAAAAAAGAGTAGATCCTTAATGTTGAGATTTTAGGTGTAAGAGAAGTGGGATTATAGAAATAAAATGGATGTAGATAGAGAACGTCCTGTCCTCTGAAATGACAATGCTGAGTAAACATCTTATTGAAGTTGGTCCGTGGTGCTGGAAGTAGTTATGAAGTGATACATACTGTGGAGTGTGATTAAAGATGATTTTCATTACTTTGGTTCCCCATCATCCTAGTTTGTGATCCAACACCTAAAAGTGATCCCCCCTTTAAAATTACCAAGAAATAAACTATCTTTATTTATGGAGTTATTATATTCCCATGCATTCCTTTCAGATTAATTGCACTATTATAAAAAACTCTTCTCATTAATCACACTCCTCCTCACGACTTGCCGTCTTCTCAAGTCGGAGCATGACTACACATTGTCCACCAGATGGCGATGGAAGCCCACTGATGCTTTATGCCACAAAACAGAAAACTGGTAATCTAGGAGGGAGAGGTAGAACTTTCTAATTAGTTTTGAAACTTAATTGTTAAATGGAAAAGACCTGTTACAGTTTACAGATCACAAGTTGGGCTTTTAAAAGAGCCCAATTAAGGGGCGCCTGGGTGGCTTAGTCGGTTAAGCGTCCGACTTTCGCTTAGGTCATGATCTCGCGGTTCGTGGGTTCGAGCCCCGCGATGGGCTCTGTGCTGACTGCCAGCTCGGAGCCTGGAGCCTGTTTCGGTCTGTGACTCCCTCTCTCTCTGACCCTCCCCTGCTCACGCTGTCTCTCTCTCTCTCTCTCCTAGAAATAAATAAAAAAATAAAAAAGCCCAATTAAAAAAAATTTAGAGGCGCCTGAGTGACACAGTAAGTGAAGCTTCGGATTCTGGATTTTGCCCCGAGTCATGATCTCACAGTTGTGACTGAGCCCTAGTAGGGATCCAAGCTGGGTGTGGAACCTGCCTCGGATTGTCTCCCTCTTTTCTCTCTGCCCTTCCTGGCTCACACTCTCTCTTGCTCTTTCTCTCTCTCAAAAAAAAATAAAACATAAGCTAATGACAGAATGTTTTTAGGTTTTTAAGTGAGCTAAGCAGATTACATTTTCTGGTGATTTTTTTTTTTTAATGAAACAAAATGGTACCAGTACCTGGGTAAAGTTTGCCAACATATTTTTTTAAGTTCTTAGTAATCTGCTTATTGAACCTTCTTGACTGAGGAGGAACTGGAAGAGGATTTCCTCAATATGCTTGAAATCTCTTGCTCTGGATCAACTATGTTTGTACTTGGATTCTAGAGTCTTTCAGGCAACCCTCCTTCTTCCTCTGTGACCTCCCCATTGCTTATCCCACTCACTAAATTATTGAGATAATTGTGGTCTTGGGGTGAGTTTCTTAATTCTTTGAGTTTCAGCTTCTTGTTTATAGTTTTTTTTTAGTGTCTGCTATGTTGTGAAATTAATATATTAGCATACCTAAAGCAATGCCTAGGGAATAGTTGCTGCCCCAAAATAGCAATAATTATTATTTCTATTTCCAACTTTTACCTTATTTTAAAAGTGAACATGTGGCTTACTAATTAGAGTGATTTGTGTACAGTTCTTATAATTTGTGCCCAAAGATCATGGGACAAAATTATGGCTATGCTTTTTGTTTACATACATGCTAATTAACTAACAAAATGTCTACATTTTGTATCTATAAAGAACTCATGTATTTGCAGCCATTGAACATTTGTGTTGCTTTTCCCTAATTGGCTGATTATAATAACAACATAATATATACACATACACATACACACACATGCAAATGCAAAAAAGAAATGTTTCCTAAGCCCAGAGTGTGTCTCAAAACACATATTTTCCAAACTTCAGCTAGGGAGGAAACTAATAGATACCAGACATGCTGACATTCTCTGCCTTAGTGATAAAGTACATGGATTATATGACCTGGTTTCAGCTATACAACTTATAGCTCTACTGGAGTTTCATGAAGAACAAAGTAAGAACTCTTTGTTCTAACTCTCAGAAAGTAGACAGGAACTCCTCACTTTACTCATGTATCAGAAATTTCCTAGATCCAGGGAATGAGAACAGCTGGGCCTAGAGATGTCTTTGGAAGAAGTTTGTGTAACCTACAAACAGAATCCAGTTTCTAGGGAGAATCTCATTCAAAGATAATGGGACTCATTTTAATAAAAATAAAGACCTGTAGTAGGTTTTCTTAAAGATGTAATACAGAAGTCTTTCACAGGGAAAGGAAAAAAGGAAGTATGGCTTCCTACAATACCTCTACATATGTTTCCTCACTACTCATGACAGTTAAAATTCCTTTCCTCTTTCAATCCCTAAATCCTTCCAAGCTGTTCTCTCAGGTTTGCTTCTACTTTGCTCACTACCTCCTTCCCATGTGGTATAAAAGTGAGAACCCATAAATTCCTGCAGCTGCCACACAGAGGATAGCCTCTCAGATCACTTCTTGGTGAAAAGCATGTAGCATCCCTTATAATGTCTATTTCTCTCCTCCTGAATGTTTCTCTCTCTTTTTTTTTTTAAGTTTATTTTTATTTATTTTGAGAGAGAGAGAAAGCAAGCCAGGGAGGGACACAGAGAGAAGAAGAGAGAGAATTCCAAGCAGGCTCCACCCTGCCAGCATAGAGCCTGCTGTGGGGCTTGAACTCATGAACTGTGAGATCATGACCCTGAGCCAAAGTCAAGAGTCAGACGCTCAACCAACTGAGCCAGCCAGGTGCTCCCTTAATGTTTTTAAGAGAAATGTTCTCAGAGAATTTCGGAGGAATAACATTGCCCACGCTGTTGTGTCTAGAAAGAAAACCTTATGGGAGAAATTCCTATTTAAAATAACCGTCTCCCATACCAACTTTCCTGTAGCTTAAACCTCATAATTTCATATACGTTTGCGGGAACGTGATAAGGATTTATTTTAGTCTATTCCATAGCAACTGTGTTTAGGAATCTACTTGATTTTTACTCTTCATTAGTGAAAAGGAAAGGTGTTATAAGAAAAAACCTTTTAGGAAGAAATTATGCACCAAGAAAACAAAGAAAATCTACTTCAATCCTTGAACAGAATACAGAGGAAAAAGATCCCACAGGAAGAACATTGTACTAGCTTGCTAGGGCCACCATAACAAAATACCCCAGACTGGGTGTTTTAAATAATAGAAATTTCTTTTCTCACACTTCTAAAGGCTTGAAGTTCAAGGAAGGGTTCAACAGGCTTGGTTTCTACTAAGGCCTCTCTCTGGGGCTTACAGATGGTTGCCTTCTCTCTGTCCTCACATAGTCTTTCCTCTGGGCACACAAATCTGTGTCCTTATTTCTTCTTTTAAAAACACCAGTCGNAATTTTAAAAAATATTAAAAAATAATAATAAAAAAACAAAAACACCAGTCATATTAGATTAGGGCCCATCCATATGACCTCGTTTTACCTTAATTACCTCTTTAAATGTTCTATCTCCAAATACAGTAACATTCTGAGTTATTAGTGGTTAGGATTTGAAGGGTTTTGGAAAAGACCCCTTGAGAATGTGCCTCTTTGACAAGCACATTATTCTAAGCCAAAGCAATGGAGAGCTTGTGGGCCCAGGAGAAACTTTTGCTCTACCCTTAACTACATAGAAGAATCTGTATTGGAGAACCTTTCCAGAATATGAGTTATTAGCAAAGATAACTTTTATCCAACTGACTCATCTGCATGGCAGGGCAATCATCTAATTACCAAACATCTGCTCTTATTATCACCCTGTGAATAACATTCCTTTTCTCTGAAGTCCCAGACCCCTACTGCTTTCTCCTTGGTTCAGAATGACATATATATCTCATTTTGCCTGTCTTTGGAATTTCCATGCCTGTATGATTTCCTTGTACATATGCTATTTAATTAGATTTTCTCCTGTGAATCTGCTTCATGCCAATCTGAATTTTAGTCCAGTTAGAAGGACCCTTGAAGGGGGCAAGAATTCCCACTCCCTGATATATGAATTATGAGGGGACTCAATTCAGCCCGCGATAGAGATTTAAATTTTATTGGAATTTTACTTGGGTATGATTTTAAAGACTTTAGGGATATTAATAAAATATTTTGTAATTACTGGAAATATCAAACTAGATGAAATCTAAGTGACAAATACAATGACAGGTGAGGGAAGCAGGAGTTGGGAGTAAGTGTAGGGCATGTGTTGTTGAATTTCTCTCCCATTACGGAGATACCTTCTCCAGGGTTCCCAGATTACTGATTCAACATATCTCACATATCAAAATTCGACTCATTTGTCCTTGGCCTGACAACTGAAGCAAAGACTTAGCACTCTTCTGAAGAAAGCTTTCTAATATTTTAGGAAGTTTCCCATTTTCCCATGGATTTATCTTCTCTAGTCCACCCCCTCCTCCCATATTCATGCACATTTTTTTATTTGTCAAGCTTCTTAGAAACCTTGCCATCATGGTGATTTTTCAAAAGTGTGTCCTAACTGAATTAGTATGTGTGAAATTTTTAATCTGGCATGTTTTGAAGAGAATTGTATTCACACAATTGATTTTTTTAATGTAATTGAGGTTTTTCCTTTCAACTAGAAAAAAAAATTAACTAAATCTGTAATATAGAAACACCCCTGAGGATGCCTGGGCAGCTCAGTCGGTTAAGCATCTGACTCTTGGTTCCAGCTCAGGTCATGATCTCACAGTTTCATGAGTTCATGCCCCACGTCAGGCTCCGTGGTGACAGTGTGGAGCCTGCTTGGAATTCTGTCTCCCTCTGCTCCTCCCCCGCTTGCATTCTCCCTTAAAATAAATAAATAAACTTTAAAAAAAAGAAAGAAAGGAAAGGAACACCCGTTCTTATGATGTTTTAACTTACACAGCTTCGTAAATAAAAATATACCTCTGAAGCAACACTGTATCAATTTTGCCTGCTTCCAGCAGATGGCACTCAAGGACGCGCACAGTAATTTTAGCATAGGGTCACACTTCACAGCCTCTTCATGGTCTAGCCCAGCTAGAAAATAAGAATATTTCTGTGGGGTAAACACACAAGGAAGTTGCGGCCAAAGGAGACTAGGCTGGGGATCACCTGAAGGCCCCCTCAGGTGTCCCAGTGTCTGAGGAGGCTTCATATTTGGCACATCTTCTAATGTATCGCAGCCCACAGCTTGCCCTGGTACTTTGGTTGGGAAATTCTGATCTAGGTCATCTTCTTATTAATTCGGAACCTATAATGAGTTTACATTTTTATTTTTTAATTTTACAAGTGTTTATTTTGAAAGAGAGCATGTGAGCAGGGGAGGGAGCAGAAAGAGAGGGAGAGAGAGAGTCCCAAGCAGGCTCTCACAGAGCCTGACCTGGGGCTCCATCCCACAAACTGAGAGATCCTGAACCAAAACCAAGACTCAGACACTCAATTGACTGAGCCACCCAGGTGCCCAGAGTTTACATTTTTAAAGTATATTGCATCCGACTTCAGCTCACATCATGATCCTGCAGTTCATTGGTTCAAGCCCTGTATCAGGCTCTGTGCTGACAGCTCAGAGCCTGGAGCCTGCTTCAGATTCTGTGTCTCCCTCTGTCTCTGCCCCTCCCCTGCTCATGCTCTCTCTCTCTCTGAAAAATAAACATTTAAAAAATTAAAATGAAAAAGAAAGACAGTGAGCACAAGCAGAGGAGGGGCAGAGAGAGAAGGAGAGAGAATCCCAAGCAGGCTCCACGATGTCAGCACACAGCCAGATGCAGGGGCTCAATCCCACCAACAGTGAGATCATGATCTGAGCCGAAACCAAGAGTCAGATGCTTAACCAACTGAGCCACCTACATGTCCCTAATCTCAACATTTATGTCAGTGAAAAAGCAGTGAAAATTTTGACAGTATTTAGAATTAGAATTTAAGGGGCGCCTGGATGGCTCAGTCAGTTAAGCGTCTAACTTTGGCTCAGGTCATGATCTCACAGTCTGTGAGTTCGAGCCCCACATTGGGCTCTGTGCTGACAGCTCAGAGCCTGGAGCCTGTGTCAGATTCTGTGACTCCCTCTCTCTCTGATCCTCCCCTGCTCATGCTGTCACTATCTCTCTCTCAAAAATAAATAAAACATTTAAAAAATTTAGAATTAGAATTTAAAATAAAAGAGGTTTAAGAATAGAAACTCATAATAATTATATATACAGTGAATTGAAACAAATGACTTGAATATAGGGACAATTCTGAAGGGCAAACAGTGAACTCATGCCTTTATGAAAATGTCATTTATTATGAACTGAATTGTGCCCCCACTCCAAATTTATATGTTGAAGCACTAACCCCCATTCAACCGTATTGGAGAAAGGCCTTTAATAAGGTCATTAAGGTTAAATGAGATAAGGGTGGAGATCTGATCTGATAAAACTGAATGTCCTTATGCAAAGAGATGCCAGAGAGCTCTCTCTCCCTGTCATGTGAGGACATAGAGAGAAAACTGGTTCCACAAGCCAGGAAGAGAGCTCTCACCAGAGCCTTCCCATGTTGCCACCCTGAGCTTGGGCTTCAAGCCCCCAGAAGTGTGAGAAATAAATTTCTCTTATTCAAGCCACCCAGTCTATGGCATTTTCTTATGACAGCCTGAGCTAATACATCATTTTTCTACAATAATCAGCAAGAGGAAAAATGATGACCCAAATGGATACTCTGTGGAATATGTGGTGAGATGATCAGTGCCAACATGGGGTACCCATTAACCTGGTAGGAGTGGGTTCAGCATCTAGGCGTAAGAAAGTACTGCTGCTGTAGAAATCCAGGGTAATGCCAGGCCCAGTTTTATCTGTACCACATCAACAGGAGTGGGACTGGCCAGGACTACACAGCAGCTGCTAAGTAGTTCCCTTATCATCCGGGCAGGGCAGTTCTTTCCTCAATGGACATTCAAATGTAATTGAAAAGATGCCCTTTGGAACCTTGCTACTCAAAGAGTGGGTCATGGACCAGCAGCACCAGCAGCAGCACCCGGGAGCTTATTAGAAATGCAGAATCTCAGGACATCCCCAAATCCACTAAATCAGAAAACTGTATTTTAGAAGATCCTCTGGTGATTCATAGACACATCGAAGTTTGAGAGGCACGACTTTACAGCTTGCTATCAGTAAAAAGAGTAAGCTTGGTTCTCAAGCTTCAAAGAACTGGCTCACCTTCCTCTTTGGTGGACATGCATATGGGGCCTAGGAGGGTAAACTCTATTTACTCTGGACTTGTGAATATTAGAACAATGGGGCTTTAGGAACCTAGGCTGGTCATATGTACAAGAGTTTCTAAGGTTCAAAAAATAGGTCATATATCCCTGCTGTCTCCTGAATGTGTATGTGTACATGTGCAAGAGAGAAAGAGAAATGTCCTAGAGATTTTGAGTTGTATAGTAGATGCTCAGTAAACGGGAGTTCCATTCATTCAATTCCCTTCAGAATACCAGGTTAGAAATTCTCAGATGGCAGACTTGTGGACTGTTTATCATATTCCCAGTGGAATATACAGTGTTGTTCAATTTAACTAATTGCTTCAGACTGCTGCACATTTTCAGCTCGTCCATTTTGCCAATTTTCTTATCTTTACTGTATTTATTCTGACAACTAGTAGTGATTGGCTGCTCTCATTGTGCCTATATCAATAGTACCTCCCCTGCCCCCATCTTGTGATTCATTGTTTCTAACTTGCTATGGGCTGGATAAGTGGATAGATAGCTCCAGAAATTACAGTAATGTATATCTGAAATAATAGCCAAATCTTCTATGTAAGAACTTGAGAGAATTTTCTCCATGCAGTTTTGTGCACAAGTCGACTATATGGTAATTATTTGCCTAATGATACCATCTTTATTTTTGTTTCTTTTAGGATCTTAGCTGTGTCTTAGATATTCGAGACTCAGGTGATAATTAAATGACATAAACATAAGCAATCACATAACATAAATGTCAGTGAAATTGTTTCTTCCCATCACAACATGAGTGGTGGAACTCAATTTAGAATGCCATAATAAAAAGAAGAAATAAAGATTCACAAGGAACAGAAGAAAAATAATACAGCAAGTTTATAGGGGGAAAAAATCAAGAAATTCCAATATAAAAAAGTTAGAATATATGTAAAAGATTCTGCATAAAATATTTGGGAACAAATTCTGTCTTATTCATCTGTCCATCCCCAATACCAGCTGTGGAAAACCAGGGGAATGCTAGGCCTATTTTAATCTGTGCCACATCAACACGAGTGGGACCAGGTAGCTCCACACTGCAGCTGCTAAGTAGTTCCCTCAGTATCATCCACGCAGGGCATTTCTCTCCCCAGTGAACTTGCAAATGCAATAGCAAGATGCCCTTTGGAATCATGCTACTCAAAGTGTGGGCCTACTAAAAATGCAATAAATGTGTTAATTGATCAGATAAGAGAGGAGAAAGAAGAAAATTGTTTTCATATTGGAAGAGGGACACCTGATAGGGAATGCTAATAAAAGAGAAAAGGTATGGGGCACCTGGGTGGCTCAGTTGCTTAAGTGTCTGACTCTTGATCTCTACTCAGGTCATGATCTCAGCAGTTCATGAGATAAGCCCTGTGTGGGTCTCTGCACTGACAGCACAGAGCCTGCTTGTGATTCTCTCTCTCTCTCTCTCTCTCTCTCTCNGAGAGCAGGGGAGCATCAGCGAGAGAGGGAGATACAGAATCTGAAACACTCCAGGCTCTGAGCTAGCTGTCAGCACAGAGCCCAAAGTCGGGCACAAACCCACGAACCATGAGATCATGACCTGAGCCGAAGTCTGACACTTGAACGAATGAGCCACCCAGGTGCCCCTGGGCTCCCTCTCAAAATAAATAAATAAGCATTACAAAAAACAAAAGAGAGAAATAAGGTGTCCCACAAAGGTCAGACATGATTTAAAAACTAGAGAATAAAAAACCCTTCTGAGGAGGATGGGAAGCCAGGCTACAATAGAGAGAGGACTGTACCATGATCTTCTGAGATACACACAGGTCTTTAGTTGTGAAATCTCCCGCAACTTCTGTTATAAAGAATGTAAGTCCTAAGTTAGGGGTGACAAATAGTTGCACATGGGCGACTCTAACACTAAGCAAAAATTTCCCTCCTGTACCTGCAGAAGGGCTTAATTTCAAGGACAGCACTCTCCCAACAGACACAGACTTGGAGTTCGCGTTTGCCTCAATAGTGCCCATCAATCAGAATTTGGCATTTGGCATTTCTGGCCCTGTCATCACACATCTGAAAAACCCATCACTTTTAATGTGATAATTCAAGAGATGTCCTGAAGAAAAGGAGAATTATCTCCCAGTGTGAGAAAACAATGAGCCAAATCAGCTTAACTTTGCTGTTCAAAAGCAGTAGTTCTCATATTTTCCTATGCGTTCAGAATCACCAGGAGAGTTAGCTGTTGGATCCCACGTCCAGAGTTCAGTAGGTCTTGGATGGGACTTAATAATTTGCATTTCAAACATTTCGAGATCCACCATCCTAGAGAATACTGGAATAAAATTTAAATATGTAAAACTGAAAATCCTTTGACAAGCAAAATAGTATACCATAATTAGCATAGCTTTATGAAGAAAAATGTAAATGAACCCAGCATAGTTTTATAGTGAATAGAACAAAGATTTTGGAGCTAAATAGACTTTGGTTTGATCTCTGGTTCTGTTATTTACAGGTTCATGATTTTTGCTAATATTACTTGAACTCTAGAAGTTTTAGTTTTCTCTGGTAAAATGGGGATAAGAAAAATATCCCATGAGTTATTGTGAAGACTAAATGGAAATATATATATATATGGGCTAAATGAAAAAATATATATACACATCTCGAGTGACTAGTACAGTGCCTGGCACTTGGTAAGTATTCATTCTCTCATTCCAGTCCTTCATCCTTTTCGTCCTTTTCTTCCTTGATAGCTGTCATGGAACTTAAAGCAAAAGAGAAAAATAACATATTTTCATAAAGCTTGTAGGATGTGGAGCACCTGAGTGACTCAGTTGGTTAAGCATCTGATTCTTAATTTCAGCTCACTCAGGTCATGATCTCAGGGTCATGACATGGACTCCTGCGTCAGGCTATGCACAGACAGTGCAGGGCCCGCTTCAGATTCTCTCTCTCCCTTCTTCTCTGCTCCTCCCTTGCCCTTCCTTTCTCTAAAAATAAATAAACATTTTTAAAAAAGGTTGTAGGATCTGACATGCAAATGATTCTTTTTTTTTTTGACATGCAAAAAATTCTTATAACCATGCTAGAAAATAGAAAATACTATGGTAAATTAGTGGACAAGTGGAAGCAGCTCAGATGACAAAGTTTGTGGGGAAGATTGCTAAAACATGGTCGCAGTCCTCCTCTTCAGGAGCCCCCCCCCAAAACAGTTAGGGCTCGCCTTCATTACATATACCTCTGATTAAAGGAAGATACATTCACGGCAAAAGGCCAATTGCCCTCTGATTCCCTTACCCTCACAATGGTAGCCCTTAATCCAGCACTTTTTTCCTGAGCCTTTTTTCAAAGAACCCCTGGCAAGTGTCGGCACCTGTAACGGTGTAATCTCCTTGATAAAGTCGAGTGTGATCTTTTGCTCACTCAGGGCTTCAGTTTCTGTGCAAAAGCTGGGAAAATGTCTATGTGGAGCATGATGTCTCCTTGAAAATCCTGAAACTCGAAAGTACCAATCCAACTAATGCAATCCTATTTGTAGTCCATTTGATGCATTAAAGCACCAAATACCATTAATC
Organism: Crocuta crocuta; assembly: GCF_008692635.1. Classification (NCBI taxonomy): domain Eukaryota; kingdom Metazoa; phylum Chordata; class Mammalia; order Carnivora; family Hyaenidae; genus Crocuta; species Crocuta crocuta. The sequence continues at coordinate 2,363,566 of NW_027532403.1, forward strand.
CATGGGAACAACAAGAGGGAAGCTTTGCATTATTCTAGACCACACTACATGATTTCCATAATTATTCACAAATTAGATTTATCACTAAAAATACCTTGCTACATCCCATTTCAAATTCAATGTTTCTGAACAATTTCACTTTTTTGTTATTTATCTTGAGAGAGAGAAAGCACGAGTGGGGGAGAGGAAGAGAGAGAGAGAGCGCGCGCGCGAGAGAATCCCAAGCAGGCTCTCCTGAGGTAGATCTCAGGATGATGACCAGGGCATAAATCAAGAGTCAGACGCTTAACCCACTGAGCGCTTAACCACCAGGGGTCCTTGAGCAATTTCATCTCTAATACAGAAAGATGGTCGCACACTGAGGGTTTTAGGATGACAAAATGACTTGGATAATATAATGCTTGCCAGTCAGCCTGCTGACACAGGCCTGGGATTCAAAGGTATACAATGCAAGAGAAGTTTCTGCTTTGGATGCTATAGCTTCTCATCTAAACATCAACAGAATGAATGATGCAACTCTCGGCAAAAATGAGGAAGATAAAGTTTGTCTTCCAGCTTCTCTTACTCTATTTTCTCCTTCCCCTTCCCTAGATTTAAGTCAGGGGAGAGAAGTTTAGAATAACGCACTTATTTCGACCCTTGGGTTTATCAAAGAGAAAGGTTTCCTCTTCCTTTGCTGAGGATTAGAATTTCCTAAGACAGGGGCCCTTGGATGCCCTATTTCCTTTATAATTAACTTTAAGGGGNACCAAAACTGAACCCAGGGCTCCCGTCCGGGAGGAAGGGTGGGTGGGGTCAGGCCGGTGCGGCGTGGCGCTGAGCTCCGGATGTCACCCCACGGCCAGGGTGCGGCGCGGTCGGCCTCCCAGCACCGCCGGGTCAGGCTCGCGGCGCGCGCAGCCTCCGCACAGGTGGGTGTCCTACCGGGGCCCATCCCTCCCATCTCAAAGCGACCGTGGCTCCGCCGGGGCCGCGGCAGTTTTATCGCCAGGCTGGCGGTGAGGCCGCGGTCCCGGCCCCCACCTCGAGCCTGAGCCTGCGCCTGCAGGGCTTCGACCTGCAGGGGGCNGACCCGAGGCCTGAAAGCGGCTGGGGCTGGTGGGGACCGTAGAAAAGAAGGGGCCGAGGTGCAGTTTAAAAACCTTCATATCTAGCCTGGGCGCAGGCGAGTTGCCCGGAGCGACCCTTTCTCCGGCGAAGACCCGAGGCCGCAGAGTGCGTGGTCCGGGGAGAACCGGTGTAGCCGTCGAAGTGCATGGATTGTGCCCTTCCCGAGTCAGGAAAATTGCTTTGATTTCTGCGGCCCAGCGGGCACGCTGCCTTGAAGGGAACTTAAGTTAGCGCTCAAGTTTGTAGACAAAAGGGTGTAAATATGCAACACAAGTGTAACCGTAACCCTGACCCAGTTCGGCCTCAAGATCTGTCATTGCTGCTGCGGCTGCTGGTCTAGCGTTTGGAGTTTGCTTGTCGTGTTGGAAAGGGAGCAGGTGTCAAATGGATTTAAACCGAATACCTTTAGATCTGGGTGGCTTTTTTTCCCTTCCAGCTTCACTTTCAGAAATAAAAAAGCGTGCCAGAGTTGGCTCTGCTTTGAGGAAAGAAAGGCCTTCGTATAGGCAGCAGCCGGTGCCCAACTTGAAAGCCGCTTTCATGCTATGGTCGTAGGCTTTTAGTATGCAGGCGATTCAAGTGAAAAATGATCATTTCTAGGATATTCGTGACCTAATCTTGAGGTTTGAGTATTTGTGGATGGGGCCAGGGAAGGGGGAACTCACGTTACTTGATAGTATTTTAGATGAGAACTCTTGGAAGTAATTGGAATACTTCACAGAAATGCCCTGTGTTCATAAGAGAACGAAACTTCACTAGTACTTTTCAAACGATTGTTGTCCGGACCTGTTTTGACCAGTTTGTTAACGAAAATTCATTGGGTTATGTCAGTCCGGCCAATATCCAGTTTTTACAACTGATGCTTTTCTAACATGAAGATTATCATTTATCCTGAGAATCAGAGGTTGAGTTTTTTCATGAGTTGTTGTCTTAGTCTTAGTATCCTTTGTATCAGCCGCACTTGTCAATATTACGTGTTTCCAGTGGTCATTGTTCGCTGTCCTGGGATTGAATGTGAACAGCGTTGTAGGTTTTGTGTTCCTGTCCTGAACATCATGAAGATAGTTGTGAGCAATTTTGTTTTGAAAACTTAATGTAAATCGTTGTTTTTGTTTAATTTTTGAACAGTTTTGTGTGTGAAGGAACTAGCACGTGATAATTTAAGAGGAGATCCCGAGTCTTTTAGAATATTGTAAACCCATACTTAACAGTGATCCAAAGGATTGCCTTTTCTTGATTCTGTGTAACATCATTATTGTGTTCGTGAATGATTTTTAAGGTGGCAATATTGATCTTGGCCTTACAGATTTTGTAAAGCTTACAAATTTTGTGAATGCTCAAGAAATGCCAGGATAGCAATTGTAATGATATTAAATCTGTAAGAACATTAGAAACCAGATATGGATGATACTTTGTTTCTACTGTTTATAATAATTACCATAATTCATTAAAACATTTGTGGCATGTTTACTGCTTGGGTACTCAAGATTAGCCTCATAAAAAGAGTGAATCCTTGCCTTTGTCCTGAATTCACCTGTATTTTGGAGACATTCGACTTGGTGCTGACCTTGTGGGATTTGACAGAAAGGGATAGGAGGACAAGACTGCCTTGAGGCAGAGGTTACAGCATGAACAAAAGCCTCAGATTGTGGAAGTACAAGGCATGGTTAGAAACAAAGCTGTCAAGAGACAAGAAGTGTGCTGGTAATAGGGAGAACCCAAGGCGTTGGAGCCGAGAAACATACTTAAAAAGGGATCGGGTTTCAGAAAGGCCTTAAATATCATTGCCAAAGAATTTGGAAATTAAGACAAAGAACCTAGCTAAGAGAGGAAATAGTAATAGTTCTCATCACAAGAAAAAAATCTGTAACTATGGTGACAGATGTTAATACCTTAAGTGTAGTGATCATTTTACAGTTTATATAAATATTGAATCATTGTGTTGTCTACCAGAAACTAATAGAGCATGTGTCCGTTATACCTCAAAAAATAAAGATAAAGTACAGTCAATTTTTGTTGTTTTTGTGGAAGGAAGTAGCTTAAGTAGAAAAGTAACAAGATCAAATCTGTTTTTGTCTCTTTTTGCTAATCTTAGAAAAAATAATTTTTGCTACATTGTTTTGACATTTGTAGATAAAGATTAAGCAATCCTTTGGGGTTTTGTTTTATCTCTGGCCCTGCATGAAATAGTTTGCCTTTGAATATGTCTGTATGGAATTCGAGGCATGATGAGAAAGAAACAGATCAGAAATATGAGGATGGAACATTACAGGAGACAGAATTGTTAAAATGGAATGGTTTCTATAGATCACTTACTTAGTGGTTATCCAACCTTTTTTTTTTTTAATTAAAAAATTTTTTTACTGTTTTATTTCTGAGAGAGAGACAGTGTGAGCAGGGGAGGGTCAGAGAGAGAGGGAGACACAGAATCGGAAAAAGGCTTCAGGCTCTGAGCCAGCTGTCAGCACAGAGCCCAACGCGGGGCTCGAACTCATCAACTGTGAGATCATGACGTGAGCCAAAGTCGGACGCTTAACCGATTGAGCCACCTAGGTGCCCCTATCCAACCTTTTTGAAAACAGATTTATTTTTCCAAAGGAAATAGTGATAGAACACTGAGGGAAAAATCAGAAAAAAAGCAGAGCTGTTACGATTAAAATAAAGGTGGATGTTCAGGTGTTTTTGGAGTGTAGCCTGAAAAACACCCAGTCTCCTTCCCTAATTTTACAGGTGAAATTGAGATCTGGAAAGGTTAAGTGAGTATGCTTTTTACCAGTTCCTGTGTAAACTTGGTGAGGGTAGCAGTTTTGTCTCCCTCGTCACTGCTATATATATTTAGGTCCTGAAACAAATAATGGGTATTGATTAAAAATTTGTTAAATCAACTCCAGTTCAGTCTTCCTAATTCCAAATTCAGTTCTCTTTCTATTAAGAGACTGTAAAAAGTTTCTTTTTAGAGACTTTGACTTTTTTTTTTTGAAAGGATGGGAAATAGGCAGAAAACTGAGTCTTCATCACTTTTGATTTCTGGGTTTAACTGCTCACATGCTCTTTACCACTTTAAAGATACATTTCGACTTGAGTTTGTGACATACTTCTCTTACACTTCCTTTTGTGGACTTGGATTTCTGTACTTCAGTTTTTCACTGAGCAGCATATGGGCTTTTAGAATGATTTGTATTTCCATATGAAGTGTTAGTTGAATATTTTTCAACTTTTACTCTGCCTTTTCAGAGTCTTTCCAAGCCTAGTCCTCAAATCTGGGAAGATGGGATGAAATAATTATCCTGGCAATAATGATAGGGTAACTCCAAAATTTCTCCTAATTGACCTAAATTGAAAGGGGTAATATAAAAGTTTTTTTGAGAGAGGCACCCAGATTTAAGAGTAAACCACTACTGTTTAGTTCTACTTTGGGGAAGCAAATGGTGCTCATTTTCAAATGAAAATGTGTTTTCTTTTTTCCGTACGCCGTTAGTAGGAACGATACTACCAGCAGTTTTATCATTTCAATTGCCAATAATGTGAGAGAGAGGAGATAGTAATGGGAATTATTGGACCCCACACGGAAGATATAAGCATACCATTCACTCAGCAGTACTATCTGGTCAGTTATAGGAAACCCTTCAACTTTGAGAGCACATGCAAAATTTAAAATGATACAAATCTCCCTACTGTGTCTGAAGTAAGTTACTTTTGGTAAGAGCAGCATCTGTGTCTCAGGTTTCTAGTCTGTCTTTATAGCTAAGCAGAAGCATCAGATCCTCTGGTGAAGATATTGGCATGGTATAATGTAACCATCTGGATACATAGTTTCCTTCTAAGCTGATTAATAGATAACTTGAGGATCTTAAAAATTATTCCTTATACAAACAAGTGTCTTTTATGTCAGTTTAAATTTTATTTTTCATTGCTGTATGTATTGGTTTAGTTATTTGCAGCATTTTTTTATTCCCACTGCACTCCCTCCCCTTAGGTTTCTGAGATTATATCTGTAATGATTTTTGTAAACCACTTTCATTGCCACTGATTATAGTATTTGAGCTAACTTCGTCTTTCTAATATCTGTAAACCCTGAAGTATTAGATCCTTAAAGACCTTGAAATAGAACAGATATTTGAGCCAGTCTTCAATGGACTTTCCTAGAAATGAGACCCTCATCTCAGTGAGCACTGCAGATCAAGTTATATTCAGCCCTGGGAAAGCCACTCTTTCCAGTAGACTAAGCACAGTCAGAATTGCAGAAGGTGTGGGCTAGTAAAAAGTTGTCGGCTTTGATACAGCTCAGGGTTTTTGTAGAGGTAATTACTTAACATCTCTGAACTTCAGGGGATAATAATACCTTCCTTCTAGAGTTGTAGAGAGTTTTATTAAATGAGTTACTATTTTTAAAATACGTGGTGCTTAGCAAAATGAGATATTTAACAAATGAGAGTCCCTTTTATTCAGTTTTCCTTCAGAACACCAGGATATAAATTTTTCGGATGGAAGAGACTATATGAGTTTTCCTCATCATGGTCTGCAGTAGGCACTCAACTGAGTAAGGGAACTTGGCTTCACATCCATTATTGTTTTTGAAGACTGACCCCTGAAAGGATCTGTGTGCGGCCAGCTCTCTTTTAAGGCTCAATCACTGTTTCAGTCTTTTTATTATTTTCTTATGCTGCTCATCCAGCCCTTCTTCCCTCCAACAGATCTACTCTTGAAACGTTTCCTCTAATAGGCCATCTACCTCAGCTAGCTGGCTTGCAGGAAGGTGGATTTAATTGGTTTCAAGTTTTCTAAAATTGTGGGCTGAAAGCTGCTTGTGATAGGAACTGAGGAAAAGCAAGATGAAAATAGGGAGGCTACGAGGAGTAGTAAAATGCTTTCCCTCGCCAAGCGAATGGCCAAGTCTTAACTTGATTGTTTTTCTTAGTATTTCTGAGAAACAGGTATTGTGAAATGAGCTTTGGCACCTGCAATGCCTAGCTTATTCACTATTTATCAACTATTTGTATACATTAGTGACCTTTCATGTCCCCATTTGTCTGTAAAATGACGACAGTGCCACTTCACAGGATTGGTGTGAGAATTCTATAAGATGATGTAGAGAAAAGTACCTGGCAAATAGTAGTTTCTCTACTGGTATTGATTTTCTCTTGGCCCCTTTACTCTTAGCACTCATTATTATGGCAGCCAAAGAGGGGAGCTGTTGTACTTCATGCAGGGAGGTTTCATCCGCATGGTTTCATAGGCTATGCCTGCATGTAGACTCTGTCAGCCGGCAGTGATGGGTCAGTTACTTTAGTAGCTATTAGCCTTCCATTAGAAAAGAGTAAGCCAGGGTAAATGATGTGATTGGAATTCCTCATTTTCTATATCACTGGGGTTTCTAATTGCAGATTTCTTTAGCGGTGTGTGTGTTTATGTATTTTTTATGTTTGTAAACAAGTTTTGTTTTAGCAACATTATTGATACTCTACTGTCAGGAGTTATATATTCAAAATGTTCAGTAATCAGTGCTCCATACCTGACGATGGAATGGATACTAGCCTTGAGGCTAGCGCAGGATGCTATAAGCCTGTAATGTGCCAGGCATTAGTCTTTTAGTTACTGGTCATAAGGGGGTCTTGGAGGTCTGGGCCAAGGAAACAGCATTCTGGTATGTAACAGAGAAGCAGGGTTGGGGCTGTGTGACTAGTTACCAACTGGTTCAGAAGTATTATAATATTTTAACAAGAATGGTTAAAATGCATGAGTGGCTGAATATTGACCTATTTCTTGGTAGTTCGGTGATGGATAAAGTATGTTCTTATATCCTTACATCTGATTGTGACTCCTCATGTTACTATGAATGTATCTCTGTCGGATAGAGGAGCTTATGTTTTGCTGACCCTGATATTCTTTCTAAGATAATGAAAAACGTGAATTTGACTTCTTAAATATTTTGAAAATTGATTCAGGAAAAGACTAATCAGATACATATTCTTGATATTTAGAATGTTACTTCTTTGACAAAAGAGAGGATGAGGAAATTCATTTGTTTAAAGAGAGCTTATGGTTAATTATTTTGTATAGTGACTAGATGTCCTGTAAAATATTTACCTTGTAAATTTGGATTCTTGTGTCTGGTTTGCTCACAGCAAGAATAGAATCAATTTTCCTTTAGTGGAAATGTAGTGTCTGGAAGGAGATTATGTCCCTGAGGCAGATGTATCATCTGGCTAGATCTGGTGAGAATTTAGTCTTGCCAAAGACATAGATGCTTATGGAAAACCAGAGGCAAGGATGCCTGGCTGGCCCAGTGGTGAGGCATGTGACTCTTGATCTCAGGGTTGTGAGTTTGAACCCCAGGTTTGGTATAGAGGTTATTTGAAAATAAAATCTTAAAATTTTTTTTTATCTATCTTGTGATGATGTAGGCTTGCCAAGGAGGGCATAGATGCTTATGGAAAACCTGGCTGGCTCAGTTGGTGAAGCATAAGGCTCTTGATCTCAGGGTTGTGAGTTTGAGCCCCAGGTTTGATGTAAAGATTATTTAAAAGTAAAATCTTTTAAGAAAGAAACCAAAGACTGTATCTAACTGGTCTATGATGATATCAGTCAGGTTGACCAGCTGAGCAGCTTCATTGAAAGGGATATAGACTGGAGCGCCTGGGTAGCTCCGTCAGTTAAGCGTTCAGCTTTTGGTTTCGGCTCTTGGTCATGATCTCACGGTTCATGAGTTTGAGCCCCACATCATGCTCTGTGCTGACAGTACAGAACCTGGTTGGGATTCTCTCTCTCCCTCTTTCTCTCTCTGCCCCTCCCCTGCTCACACTGTCTCAAAGTAAATAAAAATTAAAAATTAAAAAAAGGTATATAGACTATTTGTTAAAAATCTTTTGTTTACTTCTCAGGTCAGAATGGTACCAGTGAGTAGGTAATGTTTTTGAATATGTGTTCTGTTACACAGACATACCTCACTTGAGGCTAAGAACGTAGAAACTTTTCAGAGATTGTATGTAACCTGAACTTTTCTGTTTTTCAGTGTTTTTATTTGTTGATGCTCTTTTTGTGAGTCACTGTGTTAGGGTACTTGGTGGATGTAGTAATTATTTTACTTTATTGACTCTAAGACACTTTTTCCCCACATTTTTGTCTTTGAATTTGGGGGGCATCTTAGAATTGGTGAAATTTTAAAATTTGTTTTACTAAAGTGGTAGAAGTCATGATATAGTTGCATGAAAACCTGCCATTAACAGCTGATGTGGTGAGCTGAACAATGGCCTGCTAATGTATTTTCATCCTAATCTTTGAAACCTTTGCAGCTGTGATTAAGAGTTGGGGATATTGGGGCGCCTGGGTAGCTCAGTCGGTTAAGCATCTTACTTCAGCTCAGGTCATGATCTCAGCTTGTGAGTTCAAGCCCCACGTCAGGCTCTGTGCTGACAGCTCGGAGCCTGGAGCCTGCTTCAAATTCTGTGTCTCCTTCTCTCTCTGCCCCTCCCCCACTTGTAATCCGTCTCTCAAAAATAAATAAATGTAAAAAAAAATTTTTTTAAATAAAAAGAGTTAGGGATATTATCCTGAATGTGAGTGAGCCTGATACAATCACAACAGATCTGATTATAGGGTACCTGGAGGAATCAGCAAGTAGAGGTGGGAGTAATGTGCTTTGAAGATGGAGGAAGGGGCCATAGGCCAAGGGATGCAGGTGGCCACTAGAAGCTGAAAAAGGCGAGGAAATGGATTCTCTTCTTGGAGGCTCAGAAGGAACCACCCATCTCTGCCCATGACCCTTTGACCTTAGCCCAGTGAACTGATTTTGGACTTCTGACCTCCAGAACTGTAAAATAATAAATTTGTGTTGTTTTAAGCCACTCAGTTTGTGGTAATTTGCTACAATAATAGGAGCTAATGCACCTGGTGAGTAAAAAGTGGCAGTATCAAAACACTGTAGATATAATTAAATATTGTATATTATTACTTTTGTTTCAAATGCTGTTCTTCTACTTGAACTAATATAGAGCAAAATGTGTTAAAATACCACAGGAAAGAATTCAGATATGTGCGTTTGTTCTTGTACTAGAGTAGAAATTGCTTTATGTAGTGAAAGCTTTTAAAGTTTTGTGTTCTTTTGCTTTGCATATCGTGTAGTCCTTCTTTATACATTGTGATGAGGGAAGTGGCTGATACAGAAGTGTTTGATGATTATTTGCTAGGCTTCATTTTTTCCCCAAAACATAGGAATGGTTTCCATGAGCCAGGCACTATGCTAAGCTTTAGGAATATGAGTGCTGAGAGCCAACTAGACTCAAGTTTTTCACTTAGAGAGTTTACAGTTAGGCAATTACAGTGCCATGTGAAAAGTACTGCCACTGTGGTCCAAGATGCACCATTAAGTAGGCATTCACTTACAGGGTTAGCAGATGTTTTCTGGAGGAAAAGTTGAACTGCAATCCGAAGAATTAGAGTTGGCCAGATGAAGGGGTAATAGGGATTTTTGATGGTTCCAGGTGGAGGGAAGAGCCTGTGTGAAGGGTCAGAGATGAGCAAGCATGGCTTGAGAAAAACTTATTATGGTCAGATTATGTGTGGATCAGTGATTCTTGGCCTTTTCATATATATGGGTACCTTAGTGTTCAAGTTTTAGTTGGTGGCATTCTTGAAGGAATTAAACTTTGGACTCTTGTAATAAAAAAAGCAGGGGTGCCTGGGTGGCTCAGTCAGTTAAGTGTCTGACTTCAGCTCAGGTCATGATCTCACGGTTTGTTAGTTTGAGCCTTGCCTCAGGCTCTGTGCTGGCATCTCAGAGCCTAGAGTGTGCTTCAGACTCTGTCTCCCTCCCTCTCTGCCCTTTCCCCGCTCTCCATTTCTCTCCCCCTTTCTGAAAAATAAACATAAAAAAAAAGCAAAGTTCAGAAAAGTGTCACATATTTATTTGATCCCCTTTACAAGGAAGGCAATTTACCTATACTCTGCCCTAACCAACCTCTTTGATGGCCTTTGGAGGCAAAGCTCTAGCACATAGTCTTTCCGGATGTTATGCTCTGGCTTCTTTGCTCTCTTTCTACCAGGTCATCATTCTGTATCACTTCAACATAATGATAGGCACCGTTAGTGTAGCAAAATTTCATTTTCTTTATTGACCAGACCTCAGTAGACCCATGTGAATGCCTTGAAGTAGAGCGATATATTAAGGTACAACTGTTGAAAGTCACTGTGAGAAGGAGTGATGAGCAGTAAAGTAGAAGAGGTGAGCGGCAGTCAGGTCATGCAGGGCCTTTGCTTTTATTTCTCTTTGCTGCTGCAATAAAGTGCCACAAATGGGCAGCGTAAAATAACATGAATTCATCATCTGTAGGTTAAAAGTCTAACAAGGCTGAAATCAAGGTGTCTAGAGGCTGTAGGAGAGAATCCATGTCTTTGCCTCTTCTAGCTTCTAGAGGTGCCCACATTCCTTGGTTCATGGTCCCCTTTGTCTGCCTTCAGAGCTGGCAACATCTGGTTTCATCTCCGAAGAATCTTCTGTGGTCACATCTTCCTGCCTCTACCTTGTACTTTTAAGGACTCTTGTGATTACATCGAGCTCATCTGGATAATCAGGTTTTTCTTCCTGTTTTAAGGTCAGCTGATTAACAATCCTAATACCATCTTCAATGTCAACTCCCTTTTGCCATATAATCTGTCATATTCACATGTTCCAGTGATTAGGTCATGGACATTTGAGGTGGGGGAGAGATTGTTGTGCCTTCCACTGTCTTATCAACCATGTTAAAAATTTTGAATTTTTTATTAATGGCAAGAAAAACCATTAGAGGGGTGCCTGGTGGCTCAGTCGGTTAAGTCTCTGACTCTTGATTTTGTCTCAGATTTCAGCACAGAACCTGTTTGGGATTCTCTCTCTCTCTCTCTCTGTCTCTGTCTCTCTCTCTCTCTGTGTCCTTCTCCTCTGTCTCTTTCAAAATAAGTAAACATTTTTTAAAAACCATTAGAAAGCTTTAAACAAAGAAATACATAATCAGATTTTATTTTTAGGAAAATCACTCAGGTTCTGTGTGGTGCAGTCATTTGTCTAGAAAGTTGTGTCATACAGTCAATTTAGTAAGTCATTTCCAGCGCTTTTTTCCATTAATGTTGTAAAAACTTATGTTGTAATAATTTTAGATTTGTGGAAGTGACGCAAAGATAGTACAGAATGCAGTGTTCTTCACTCAGCTTCCTCTAAAGTCTTAACATCCTCTCATATCTTAACATCTTACGAAACCGTGGTACTTTTATCAAAACTAGAAAATTAACATTGCTGAAATACTAATAACTAAACTATAGATTTTATTTAGGAGCGCCTGGATGGCTAGGTTGGTTAAGCATCGACATCGGCTCAGGTCACGATCTCGCAGTTTGTGTGTTCAAGCCCTGCATTGGGATCTGTGCTGACAGCTCAGAGCCTGGACCTGCTTCAGGTTTTGTATCTCCCCAGCTTGCACTCTGTCTTTTTCTCAAAAATATAAACTTAAAAAAATAAAAATAAAAAACTGTAGATTTTATTTCTATTTTCCTGCTATTTTTTTTTTCTGTTCTGAATACAGTTCAGGATATCATACTGCTTTAAGTGTCCTGTGTCCATAGTCTCCTCTGATCTGTGACAGTTTCTTAGCCTTTTTGTTTTTTAGGAGTTTGACAGGACTGGTTAGTTATTTTGTAGACAATTTCCCACTTTGCTATGTTTTCTCATGATTAGGCAAGAGTGAATTCTTAAGACTTTATATCAGTTTACTTAGTCTGTTAAGCATCTGACTTATGATCTTACAGTTTGTGAGTTCAAGCCCCATGTCAGACTCTTTGCTGACAGTGCAGAGCCTGCTTTGGATTCTCTCTCTCTCTCTCTCTCTCTCTCTCTTCTCTCTCTTTCTCTCTCTCTCTCTCTCTCTCTGCCCTTCTCCTGCTCCTTTTCTCTCCCTCTTGCTCTCTCACTCAAAAATGAATAGATAAACTTAAAAAAAAAAGAGAATTTGTGAGTTTTCAGAAAGAATACCACAGAGATGAAGTGCCCTTCATACTACATTATATTAAGGATTAGATGATATCCACTTATTTTGTTACTGGTCATGTTGACCTTGGACACTTGATTGAAGGAATGTCTTAGCTCAGACAAAATGCCATAGACGGGGTGGCTTACACCATAGCCATTTATTTTCTCATAGTGTTGGAGTCCAGAAGTCTGAGATTAGTGTGACGGCATGGTTGGGTTCTGATGAAGACCCTCTTCCTTGCTGTTGTGCTTACATGGCTTTTCTGCATGCACATGGAGAGAGAGGGATCTCTTCTAATAAGAAAACTAATTCCATCATGAGAGTCTTACCATTGTGAACTAGTCTAAACCTAATTACCTCCCAAGGGCCCCATCCTAAAACCATCAAACTGGGGGTTAGAGCTTCAGGTAAGTATTTGGGGAGGGACATGTTTAGTCTATAACAGGAGCTGCCAGGTTCCTCCACTGCAAAGTCAAATTTTTTTCTACTCTGTTAAGAGTTATTTAACTCCAGCCTATATTCAACAGAAAGGAAGTTAAGAATTATGCTCCACTTCCTACAGTGACGTATATCAAATAATTGGTGAGCATATGCTAAAATCATCGTAGTAATTCAAATATTCCAGGAGAAATAACTTGACTCTTGTTTCTTCTTAAAATTTGGCCCGTTAATTTAGCATTCCTCAGTGGCTTGCACCTGCAGTGATTCTTACTGTGGAATTCTAATGGTGATTTTCTCTTTCCCTCCTTTATTCTACATTTATTATTTGGAATTTTTCTGTAAGGAACACACCCCTTTTCTCCCATTTTAAAATGTATTCAGTTGGGGCGCCTGGGTGGCTTAGTCGGTTAAGCGTCCAACTTTCACTTAGGTCATGATCTCGCGGTTCATGGGTTCGAGCCCCGCTTCAGGCTCTGTGCNTAAAAAATAAATAAATAAATAAAATGTATTCAGTCATTTATTTATATTATTATGGACTCATTAATATTTACTTTATTCTTTGGATTATAATGTAGAACTATCATTATATTTGCTGCTCAAATTGTTAGAGCTTTGGCCACTGGGAACTCTTTCAGGTTGGCTCTAGTGTCCCTGTACCTCCATCCTTTTGTCTTTTGACTGCTTCCTTATTTTCTGACACTACAGAGCACTCTGCTTTGCACTTGCCCTATCCCAGTCCTTTGTCCAAGGAGCCCTGGTTCCTTTTGTTGGGGCAGGGTATTTAGAAACTAAGACCTGGGCCCTGGATGTGCCAATAACTACTGGGGTGTCACTGCTTCTAGACTTTCTCAGTAGAGTTAGGAGATATTTATGTACATTCTAAATTATGTCTGTAAACATCTCTAAAATTACATGTGTGTCTTTCCATCTGTATATATATTACCTTCATATCCTTCAGTCAGGTTATCATACATGTAATGTAGTTAGACTGATTTGTCACAGTCTTCATTCAGTTCTAGATTATCTTGACATTCTGGTTGATTTTTTACAAAAATTTGCAGATGGTAAACTGGCTTTCATTCTTTGTGGCGTACAGCTCTTTGAGCTTTGTTGACAAATCCATGCAGTCAAGTATCTACCACCATAGTATCATAAAGAAGAGTTTCATTACTATAAAAAATGTCTTCATGTAGTCCTCTGGTAATCATCATCTCTTCCTCCGCCAGCCCTGACAACCATTGCTCTGTTGTACATTTCTGTCATTCTGCTTTTCCAGAATGTCATATAAATAGAACCATAAAATGTCTTTTGAGTCTGGTTTCTTTCACTGAGTTACATTCATTTATGCTGTTGAACGAATCAGTTGTCTGTTCCCTTTTGCTGTGTACTTTCCTATCATATGTGTGTACTAGGATTGTTTAACCATCCTCTGTTGTTAAGTATCTTGATTGTTTATAGTTTTGGTGATTGTGAATAAAGCTGCTGTACACATTCATATACCAGTTTTTGTGTGAACACAAGTTTTCTGCTCACTAAGGTAAATATGTGGAAGTAGCACTGCTGGGTCAAATGGTAAGTACAGTTGACCCTGAACAACACAGGTTTGAATTGCATGAGTCCACTTATATGCAGATTTTTTCGATACATACAGGACAATACTCCAAATGTGACCTATTCCTTATGATTTTCTTAGTAACGCTTTTATATATCTTTATTGTAAGAATGTATGTAGTATGTATAACATACAAATATGTGTTAAACAATTGTTTATGTTATTGGTAAGGCTTCCAGTCAATAGTAGGCTTTTGTAGGTGAGTTTTAGGGAAGTCAAAAGTTTTCTAACTGTTGGATTTCAAGAGGTCTTAAATTCTGGATATGAGGCCTTTATTCGGCATATGATTTGTAAATATTATCTCCTCGTCTGTAGCTTGTCTTATAATTCTCTTGGTGCTTTTTGTAGAGTAAAAGTTTTTAATTTGATGAAGTCTCTTTTCTCAGTATTTTCTGTTCCGGATCATGCTTTTAGTGTCATAGGTAAGAACGTCTTGCTAAATTCATATTTATGTATATATTCTTCTAAAGTTTCCCAGAAGTTTTTAAATTTTACATTTAGATTGATGTTTCATTTTGAGTTAAGTTTTGAGACCTTAGACATGTGTTGAGGTTCATTTTTTGAATGTGGACTATGACAGCACCATTAGTTGAAAAGATTATCTTTCTTTCATTGAATTGCCTTGACATCTCTGTCAAAAATCTGTTGGCTATATTTTTGTGGCTTTATTTCTAGACTCTTTATTATGTTCTGTGTATCTGTCCTTTTGCTGGTACCATACTTTCTTGATTATTGTAACATATAAAGCAACCCTTGAAATTGGGTATTTGAGTCCTTGCAACTGTTTTTCAAAGTTCTTGGTTTTTTGGTGTTTTAGTACCTTCACCTTTCCATAGAAATTTCAGAATCATCTTGTTGATATTTATTTTAAAAAATATTGGTATTTTTATTGGCATTGTGTCAAACCTAAAAGTAAAAACTGAGATAATTTATATCTTAATACCAATTCTTTCAGTCCACAAACATGGTATATCAATCATTCCATTTATTTAAGGAAATCCTTGATTTCTTTCATCAGTGTTTTGTCATTTTCAGCATATAGATCCTTAACATATTTCATTAGATTTATATTTTAGGTACTTCTTTGTGATACTACAAATAGTATTGTGATTTATTTATTTGTTTGTTTATTTGTTTGTTTTGAGAGAGAGCATGCACACCTACTTGAGCAGGGGAGTGGCAGAGAGGCGCGGAGAGAATCCATTCTGACAGCACAGAGCCTGATGCTGTGCAGGGCTTGAACCCACAAACTGTGATATCATGACCGAAGCCAAAGTCAAGAGTTAGACACTCAACCAACTAAGCTATTTAGATGCCCCGTTTTTTGTTTTAATTTTAAATCCTATTTTTTCATTATTGGTTTTGAGAAGTGCATTTGACTCTTACATGTTGACCTTGTTATCTTGTGACTTTGATAAACTCACTTATTTGTTCCAGGCTTCACTTTCTTTCTTTTTTATAATTTGTTTTCTTTCTTTTTTAAAGATTCTTTGAATTTTTCTACACAAAATCCTATCATTCTGTAAATATTCTTTTATTCTTTTCCAATCTGTATGCCATTTGTCTTTTTTTTTTTTTTTTTTGCCGCATTAAAGTAGCTAGTAAATCCTGAACATTGTTGAAACACGGCTTTTATTTTTTTACTGAGTGCATGGTAGTGAAGCATATGGTAGTTACTAGAGTTGCTTGGTGCCACTGCTTTAGTTTATGCCATAGGACCAGCCTGTTACCCGTCATTGCATCTGTGCCATTAGTACAAATGTCAACACAGCAAAGATGGCAAATACCCTTTTGGTACTATTATGTACATAGTTTCTACATGGATTCCCCCAAGAGTCTCCTGTATTACCAGGGTTCTGTGTACTACACCTTGAGAATTGCTGTTCTGTAACCTTATTGTACAAGTTTCCCAGGTCTGCTGTAAGAAAATACTACACACCGGGTGGCTTAAGACCATAGAAATTTATTCTCTTCCCATCCTGGAGACTAGAAGTCTAAAGTTAAGGTGTCGCCAAGGCCACATTCTCTCTGTAGACTCTAGGGGAGAATCTTTCTCTTGCCTCTTCTAACTTTTGTTTGATGTTCCTTGTATTTTGGCTGCATCACTCTGCTTTATCTTCTCATTGCCTTTTCTTCAATGTGTATATCTTCTATTTATGTGCATCTTATAAAGTAACACTCAGATAATCTCAAGATCCTTAACTTAATCTTCTCTTTTGTCATAAAAGGTAATAGTCATTCTTTTCCCTATAAGATCATTTTCACGAATTCTGGGGATTAGAATGTAGATATATCTTTTGGGAGGCCATTGTTTAACCTTATTGATTACATAAATGTTAGACTTCTTCATCTTCTTAAACTTTATTTTTCTTAAGTCTTCTCTTTTTTTAATTGGATCATTTTATTTATTTATTTATTACTATTTTGTTTTAACTAAGGTCTACACCCAGTGTGGGGCTTGAATTCACAACCCCAAGATCAAGATTCGCATACTCTTGACTGAGCCAGCCAGATCAGTCTTTAGGCTCATTAATTCTTTATTCCACCATGTTGTTGAGGTTATCTAGTATATTTATTTCAGCTTTATTTTGAATATTTTCATTTTCAAAGTAATTTTTATTTCTCTTTTGATATTATCGGTTCAGTTACTGATAGTTCTTTTCAATTCTTTGAATATATTTTCTTTCTTCTTTTGGACGTATGTACAGTAGCTGCTTTAAAACCTTTGTCCGCTAAATTCAACTTCTGGGACCACTGTGATTCTGGTCTCTGCCTGTTTTTTTTACTCGGCGTTTCAGTGCCTCTCCTGTGTCTGTATACAGTTAAGCTGCTAACCAGGACCTTGACCCAACAATTGTAACGGACAGAAAATTACTTTCAGAAGATTAAAATGAATGAACACACAAACTTACCAACAAATATATGTATCATCATGTGTTTTAATATTTTTAAAAAATGGAAAACAAACCTAAATGGCTGTTATAAAGAAGTGATTAAAATATGGTAAATCTGTGTAATGGATATTATTCAGGCATTTAAAAATCGTAATGGAAAGATATTCACGTCAGGCTACAAATCTTACAAAAATCATACAAATCATACAAAAATGTACATTATAATTCTACCTTTGCTTAACTGAATTAGATATATCCAAAAAGAAATTACTGAGTAGCTATTCATCAGAATATTAATAGCAGTGATCTCAGGTAGTAAGATTATGGGTGATATTTTGCTTGATAATTTTCTGTACTCCTTTTTGCATTGACTGTATATCACATTTGTAATGAGAAAAATACTTCTAAAGTTATTTTTCAATATGTTGAGTATCCACAGGTGTAACTAATTTATCCTTTCCTCCACAACCTTTGTCTCTCCAGTTTAGTAGTAGTAAAATTCCAGCAGTCTTTTCTTACATGCTGCAGAACCATTTTGAATTCACAAAGAAAGATGTGCATCTAAATAATTCCAGAAAACCAGTTATTTTCTTTTCTTTCCTTTTCTTTTTTTTAAATTAGTAGCATTAATGAAATTTGGCAGTACCTCAAAATACTTCTATAATTAATATTTTTACTAATGCCCAATTTAAATGTTTAGGCCTAAGTTGAAAGCATTCCATATACGCTAACATCAATTCACCTTTTCTCTTTGTATTTTTCTGTCTTATAGTTGTATTCAGTAGGAGTTTAATGCAGTCTGCATATGTATTTTTAAATTGTCTAGAAGTCATATTAAAATAGCAAAAATAAGTACAATCAATTTCAGTTTATCCAATTATCACAATATATAAAAGGTTGTCATTTTCACATGTGTTTAGTACTTAAAAGTTACTAAGAGGGGCACGTGAGTGGCTCAGTTGGTTAAGCCTCCAACTCTTGATCTTGGCTCAGGTCATGATCTCACAGTTTATGAGACCCAGCCTCAAGTTGGTCTGACAGCACAGAGCCTTCTTGGGATTCTCTCTCTTCCCCTCTCCCCCTCCCTCCCTCCCTCCCTCTCTCTCTCTCTCCCTCCCTCCCTCCCTCTGCACCTCTCCCCTGTTCATGCTCTTGCTCTCTCTCTGTCTAAAACAAAATAACAACAAATTTCCCTTTGCTTTAGTCCTGGCAACCACTGGTCAGCTCTTTGTCCCTATAGTTTTGCTCTTTTCTGAATGCCATATAAAGGTGATCACGCAGTAGGTAGCCTTTAGATTTGGTTTGCTTCACTTAGNGTCTGTCACATGTGTCTATGATTCCGGTTGTTTTTACCTCTCATAGTACACCCAGTTTTCAGCGCTTAGTTTTTTTTTCTTTCATTCTTTCCTAGTGTACCTGGTTTAACTTTTTCCCTATATTTTACAAAAGCTTTATAGCTCTCAAGTAATATATGATCTATAAAGGAACTATTTTTCTAATAGAATAGGACAACTTAATGGATTCTGTACATATATACACATAATTCTGTTTAACTTATTTGAAGATAACATGTTCTTTTGGAGGAATTATTGAAACTGTGATGTCTGGACTTTAAGAATATAGTGCATTTTTATGTTCAGTAAAGTTGGGTATATTTCAGTTTTAGAATCTGAGTTCTGAATTTTTTAAAATAGTAATTAGTTGTTGCTCTTGCTACATAACAAATTATTCCAAAATTTAGTGGTCGAAAACAACTATTTTATTATGCTCACAGATTTTGTTGATCAGGAATTTGCACAGGGTAGAGTCAGGATGGCTTTTCTCTGCTCTGTGATGTCTAAGGCTTTGGCTTGGAAGATTCAAAGGTATTTTGACGGCTAGAGTTTGGAATGATCTGAAAGGCTCATTTATTCACATGTCTGGCACCTGGGCTAGAATGACTCAAAAACTTGGGAGTTCAAACCTGAGTGCCTACATGTGACCTCTCCGTGTGGTTTGACTCCCCTAGACCATGGCAGCTGTGGAATAACTAGACTTCCTATGTAGCTTGCTGCTCGGGGATCCATACGTAAATGTTCCGTCAAACAAAGAAACTGAATGGTCTCTGATCAAGCAAGGAAGTCACACAGCTTCACTTCTGCCATTCTTTATTGGTGGAAGTAATTAAAAGCCTGCTCAAATTCAAGAAAAATAGACAGATTTCACCCTTTAATCAACATAGTATCAAAGAATTTGAGGACCAACTGCCACAGTTGCTGAGGGAATTATAGGGAATATAGGTAAATGAAAATGCTAATACTACTGAAATTTCCATAATTTACAGATTTTGTTAAAAATAAAAACATAGGTATATGTAACTTCTGTATTTGTAATATTTGTCCGGCTCAGTTTTTAGTATATGTAGAAGAAATAAAAGTTTCATATTAATTTTGGTACCATACCTTAATAAAGTTAGAATTATCTAATACATTTTAAAGTTAAAGAGGGCTCAGGGCACCTGAGTGGCTCCATCAGTTAGACATCCAACTTTGGCTCAGGTCATGATCTTGTGGTCTGTGAGTTAGAGCCCCACATTGGGCTCTGTGCTGACAAGCTCAGAGCCTGGAGCCTGCTTCAGATTCTGTGCCTCCCTTTCTCTCTGCCCCTCCCCTGCTCATGCTCAGTCTATCTGTCTCTCTCAAAAATAAATAAACATTTAAAAAGTAATAAAATAAAGTTGAAGAGGGACACCTCAGTGGCTCAGGTCAGGTAAGTGTCTAGATTTCAGCTCAGGTCATGATCTTGCAGTTCATGATTTCATGCCCCGCGTTAGGCTCTGTGCTGACAATTTAGAGCCTGGAGCCTGCCTGCTTCGGATTCTGTCTTCTTTTCTCTCTGCCCCTCCCCTGCTTATTCTCTTTCTCTCTCTCTCTCTCTCTCTCTCTCTCTCTCTCTCTCTCTCTCTCTCTCCCTC